>NW_028141160.1:2727711-2825211 GCF_030444845.1 Prenolepis imparis
TTTGATGAATTTAATTAATATATTTATTAACTCACTATCTACACCACTCTCAGAAGGTACATTTTCAATATTTTCCATTGAACTATTGTTGGTAACATTTTCACATATATTTATTGTTAAATCTGCAAATATATATATTAACAATGTAATGTTCAATGTTATGATTGTAAAATAAACAATATGTAAAAAATATTATACATTAAAAGATGTTATAATTAATGTTATTATAAATAGTAAAAAAATCAATGTAATAGAAAAGAAGAAACAAGAAAAATGATTAATAAGTTTACCTTTTTGTTGACAATCATCTGAAGACATATTGGGATCTAAATTTAAAAAATTCCGTATTGTCGGTGAATCGGATACTGCAAATACATTATTGTCTACAAAAGTACATAAAAAAATTAAATCATAAACAATAATACATATTTAAAAAAATACATACGTATATATATATGTATATATATATGTATATATATATATGTATATATATATATGTATATACACATACGCATGTACTAGATTAATATATATAATTAATACTATATATTAATATATATTAATATATATTATATAATACTATATATTAATATATATTAATATATATTAATACTATAATATTATACTCTCTATTATATATACTATATGAATAATAGGGTGGACTTCCGAATACGACCCACGCCCGATTGCTATGAATTTTTGTAGAAACATTGTAAATGTTGTCAAATGAATGTCCTTAAGTGGATTTTCACCGATACAAACATTTAATGCTAAAAATATTAAAATAATGTTCTGTATAAATTATTGTCTATTTACGATTTACGAATTACGAAAGACAATATGGCTGATCATTTGTGTGAGTTTCTGTGGAGGCGAGATGTAAAAAAACATAAATTAGATCCATTTAAAAAATTAATTGAAGACATTAAAGATGTATATTCTGGCTAAAAAAAGAATAATATAAATTGTTTCTTGTTGACGTTTTCGTTCTGATATTCTATTTTTGTATTTCTTAGGATTCTTTATATATGTATATTGTATATCTTAGAACGCTTTATATATATTTGGTATTAAATGTGTTATGTTATTTGAATATATCTTTCTTGATTGTCTATTGGAATTCACTGTGTTTAGGCATATACTTTACAACGTGAAGCGAGGTTACCGGCGGGGAGGGTGCGGGAGGGGGGCCGAAGGCCCCGTGTGTGTGTGTGTACCCATGTGAAAAGGCCCTATTCTATATAATTACCGACAATAATTTATATAGAAAGTTATTTTAATATTTTTAGCATTAAATGTTTGTATCGGTGAAAATCCGCTTAAGGACAATCATTTGACATCATTTACAGTGTTTCTACAAAAATTTATGGTAATCGGGCGTGGGTCGTATTCGGAAGTTTATCCAAAATTAATATTAAGGTTAAGTTATAGGTATACATAGCTTTATATTTCTTGTAAATTATTATATATATACAGGGTGTCCCATAATTCGCGAACCACCCGTCAGTTGCAGGTAGAGCATGTTGAACTGAATAGAAAAGTCCTCTACCATTTTGCGATTTTCGCAATAATTAATGAGAAATAAATTAAAGATCAGCCAATTCGAGCGATGATAAGCGTGCAGCGAGAATGGTTCGCGAATTATGGGACACCCTGTATATATAATATAATAAAATAAATTTACAAGAAATAAAGCTATGTATACCTATAACTTAACCTTAATATTAATTTTAGGAATTACGCGCATTTTCTACTTACTTCTCTTGTCCATTATCCAAAATGAATTGTTTTCTTTAAATGGTATATTATCTTCATTGCGTATATATATATAAGAATATGCACATTTTCTATTAAATTTAACGTCATTATACGTTTATACCGTTTATACGTTTATTCTGTTTGTAACGTTTGTAACTATTATACGTCACAACGTTACTCTTTCAATCCACCTCGAAAGCAGGGTTCATAGAGTTAACTCTAGAGATACTTACTCTCACTTTTGGAACGATTAGGCTCCGCCCATATGGTCACCCAGATAGCAAAATGTTAGCAGCATGTCGGCAGTATGACAGCAGATCTAATCATGACTTTACAGCAGATTCCTATCCACTGTGTCCGCAATTGATGATATTCTGCTAGCATAGTTAGTAAGCAAAATCTGACAGCAGATTGGCAGCAGAAACCGAGCAGATCTGCACATATAGTTTGATGGCAGATTGGCGGCAGAAACCGAACAGATCTGTCAAACGCAATTTAATAGCAGATTGGCTGCAGAAATCGAGCAGGATCTGCACAGTTCCTTGCCATTTGAATATATAAGTATAATAAAATTCAATATTTTTCGATGAATATAACAGATGCATAAGACGTGTTATCCGCTACTTATAATTTTTTTTTTTCATAAATATGATATTTAATGTATAACATATTATATTGTATGTAGTTATATCTCACATAGCAATTAAATGTTCAGTTTAATCTATTAATTAAATTAATAAAATAAATTGTAAAAATAATTAAATTTATATAATTTATAAAATTTAAGATATAATTTATGAGAATTAAATTCTGCTTTATGCTTTAAATAGAAAGTAAATGGATAATATTTCATGTATATCCTATTGATTCTAATAAGTTTAATATTCTCATGTTAGACTTGTCAGATATCAAAAATTAAACTGATAGAAAAATATACTTTTGATCTTTTATTAATAGCCACGACTTGCAGACTTTATATCTATTTTTAACAGAAATTTGATTGCGAGAAAATACATCACATAGCGGTAGGTGAAGGAACTATTAAATAACTGCAAAATGCAGATCCTGTTGTCAATTTGCCATCAGATTGTGCGCGCACAAATCTTGCTCGATTTCTGCCGTCAATCTGACACCAAACTGCGTTGCGGAAATCCTGCTCGGTTTCTACTACTGACTTGCTGCCAAATTATGTCAGCAGATTTTATAACATTTCTGCCAACGTTCTGCTATCATTATCTGATATAACAAGTTTTGTATAAAATCTGCAGTTTTTTTGCTGGCAAAAATATATAGCACACAGTTTTAATACATGCTCTTGACAGATTTGGCTATCTGGGCAGTTACTCTACGTTTTGGAACGGCAACGAGTTAACTCCGCTACTCGGAGTAAAGTTTTGGAACGCACCCATGACTTCGTTAATTACTGAAAGCACCGATCGATATGTGTGGTTTCGAAAACCCATGTGGAACGAAGTGAAGTGTACTTTGTTTCGTACAAAATTGCAAACCTATGTGAACGGTGTGCAAAAGAACATGTGCGCCCGTGCCTCCTATTTTTGATCATCCTGTCTTCATCGGTTTACTTGTGATCTACAATTAAATAAACAATTAAAAAATGTTTTAATTTTACTCATTCATATACTTTACAGTTCATTTAATTTATCGCTCACCATTGTACTGGATTGTCATCTGCTCTCCTCTATGAATAATAAATTCTCTGAAAGGTAGGTTACAATAGTTGCTTTCCATTTACATCAAAACTCAGATAATTCTCACTTGTGACGTCATAACTCAGTTGAATGCACGTTCTTTTTGACGCTGAGAAAGTGAAATTCAACTGAGTTTCTGCACACGATCGAGACCGTGTGCTTTAGTGAGTTTAATAGACTCACATTAAAAGTAAGGTTATGAACCTGTATTATTGTGGCGGGACGTCGTTATGCTTTAAAAACTCACGATTGCTCACGATACAATTTACAATGCTAGATTTAAGATTATTGAGAATATTTTCTCACTTGCGCGTTCCTTTTACTCACTGAACAATTGACGTCTTATCTGAGTATAAAATATTCACATAACTGAGTGACTCAGTATCACTTGAGTGAAAATGGAAAGCAACTAATGAATCTTTTGAATAAATGATTAATTTGGTGCCACATATAATTATTTGATTTTTAACTCACAATCACTAGAACGATGAAAGTGAATACAGTGAATGTAACAAAATAGCAAAAAAGCGATAAACCGTCTCAACTGTAAATAGAATTTTTGTCTGCCCGGTGAACAATGACGGTAGATACTTGTTCTTCCAACTGTTACGATGAAAGTGGAGCGTATCTCGTTTGGACACGTAACAATTGGACACGCTTAATTGGACATGTTCAGAGGGACACTGCTCAATTGGACTTAGAATTATTAGAATTGTATGATTGAATACCGCACGATTGGACTTAGAATTATTAGAATTGTATGATTGAATACCGCACGATTGGACATCGCACGAATTTCCACATGGGTTTGTAATTTTCTACGCAAAGCGGAATTAACCCATATAGATCGTGGCTTTCAGTTTTTAATGAAGTCAATAATTGTACAATTACATATGGGTTTGCATAATATAAAGTTCATTACATCTCGATTATTACCAGAATTACAATTATTATCATTAAGACCAGGTATGGAATTGACGTCGATATAATGCTCAAAGAACTAATGAAGTTGCTGCTGTTTTTCGTATAACTGCTGATGGAGAAATTCCAAACTCATATTGTAACAATACGTAATAGAAATACTAAAACTTTACAAAATGTTAATACCGTGGATCCAAATGTTGAACCATGAATATTTCCATTATTTTATCCATATGGAACTCAAGGATGGCATTGTAATTTAACAAAATTAAATATAATAGTAATAAACGAATAACTAGAGGCCAGTATATTAAATATCGCATGGCTATTCGTGATGAATTTAACGTCGTTTATTTCAACAGTGGCTTGTAGATAGTTATGTAAAAATTGAAGAGGACAGAATAAATTATTGTAAAGATCATCAAAAACAATTACGTACTGAAACATATCAAGGTTTAAGAGATTACATGCAAACTATGGCAAATAACTTAAATGGACGTATTGGAAAGATGGTTATACTTCCATCCACATTTGTTGGATCACCGTGTAATATGTTACAAAATTATCAAGATGCAATAGCAATTGTTCGTAAATTTGGTAAACCAGATCTTTTTATTACAATGACTTGCAATCCAAAATGGCGCAAAATTGAAGAAAATCTTTTGCCTGGACAACAAGCTTCTGATAAATCTGACATTTGTGCACGTGTTTTTAATCTTAAAAAAGATGATTTAATTAATTTGATTGTTAAGCAAAATTTTTTTGGAGAAGTAGTAGCTTTTGTATATGTTATTGAATTTCAAAAACGCGGTTTGCCCCATGTACACATGTTAGTTACTTTAAATTATAATTTCAAAACAACAACTCCACAAATCGTTGACAAATATATATCTGCTGAAATTCCTGATCCTTGTGAAAATCATGCTTTACACGACATAGTTATGAGACATATGATTCATGGACCTTGTGGTGATTGGTGTTTGATAGATGGAAAATGTTCGAAACATTATCCTAAACCGTATCATGAAGAGATTAGAATGGATGAAGATGCTTATCCTTATTATCGTCGACGAGATAATGGAAAAAGTTTTGAACGTCCTGGTGGATATATAGTTGATAATCGTTATGTAGTTCCATATTGTCCTATTTTATCGATTATATTTAATTGTCATATTAATGTCGAAGTTGTTTCAAGTATTAAATCGGTTAAATATCTGTATAAATATTTACAAAGGACATGATGCTGCTGCTATTACAATTGAACCAATAACAGAAAATATATTTATAGATCATGATGGAATACACAATTTTAAAAAAGCTCGTTATGTTGGACCTGTAGAAGCGAGTTGGCGTATTCTTGAGAAAAAATTACAAGATAAAAGCCATACTATCGTACATTTACCCGTCCATCTTTCTAACGAACAAAATATTATAATTGAGAACGAAGCAACTGAAGAAGTTATGACTTCTGCTTTAGATCAAATTACAATGTTAATAGATTATTTTGGATTGCATTCTCGAGATGAATAAGCAAAACAATATATAGAAATTTCACGTTATTATACATTTAAAAAAGAAAAAATTAATGGTAGAAATATATCGCGTTGGAATAAATGCAAAAGTCATTATAATTGTATAGGACGAATGTATTCCGCTAGTCCAGCACAAACTGAATTATATCATTTACGACTATTATTACTCACAGTAAAGGGAGCTACAAGTTTCAATAAATTAAAAACTGTAAATGGAGAAGTTTGTCAATCATTTTCAGCAGCATGTTTAGCTTTAGGTTTGATTGAAGATGATGATGAATGGAAACGAGCTATGAACGAAGCTGTTGGATGGATGATGCCAATACTAGAGGTGTGCGAATCATTGTTTTGTACGATCGAATCGAATCGAACCGAATCTTTAAAAATATACTCGAACTCGAATCAAATCGAATCTCTAAAAATCTTTTCGAATCTTTTCGAATCGAATCTTTTTAATTCGAATACGAATCGAATTCTAATCAAACTTCACTGATCTCATTACATGCTAATTTGAACGTAGCAAAGTATATTTTTTCAATGATATTAGAGGTCTATTTTTAAAATGGCCAAGAAGATAAGTCATTACATACATTTCTCTGAAGAATAACTTTTTCAATGAGTAATAATTATTAAACATAAACAAAATCAGTAGTAATAATTATTGTTTTATTAGAATATAGATGACTTATACATATACTTGAAAATAAAATTAGCAAAGTTAAAAAATAAAATTTCAAATATTAGTAAAATTTACTTAAAACTAAAACAGTCGTTTAAATTTCTATTCTTATTTCTATTATATTACAAAATTAACTTCTGTTATATTAAAAAACTTCTATGTTAAACTCTGTTATATTTAAAAAACTTGTAACGGTGCCTTTCGCGAGCTCGGGATAGCGCAGTCGGGATCAGGGCTCGTGAAGGGTGAGACAGCGAACGCGGTAATTATAATTGAAATAGACGAACTTTATTACATGTATGTGGTGGGTATTTACAAGTGTGCGTGGGTGTGTATTGTGAATGTATGTGTGTATGTCGCCCGCGTCTTTAATCGTCTCGCTATCGGCGGACAGCTGTTTCGGGGCTTTAAATCGCCGCGGTGTATGTGTGTGTGTGTGCGTGGGTATCGACAGGTACGATGGTGTGTATCGGTGTCGGATCGCGACGCGGTCGTGTTTACGCGACGGCTAGGCGCGGGTGTCGGCGCGGCGCGAGGGCGGCCGGAGTTTTTGCCGGCGCGTGAGTCAGCGCGTATAAGAAAACGCGTCGAGCGAGAGCGGCTGCTCTCTTCGATATATCAAAGAGAGCGTGATCGGGCGGCACAATTATCTCACGCTATTTTATTCGTTCGTACTGTCGCGGTATGTTCGGCAGTGCGGGGTGTCCGCGCGGCTGCGGATATCGCATGGACGGCGTTCTACGGCCGTCCACTAATTAGCGTAAAAGACGGGGCGGAAACGCAACGGCGGTCGAGATACCTCGACAAAGGTGGCGGAGCTCCACCTAACTGTCGCCGCTGCGCTTGATGAAAGAGACGGGAATCTACGTATCCCGAGACAATCTCGGGAGAGACAGCGTACGCGTCTACCTCGGATACGTAGGCTTTCAGGTTCCGAGAGTCGGAGCTTGGAGTGCGGAGACTATCTCCGCAGAGGCAGCGAATACGTCTACCTCGGTTTCCTTCTCGGTTTGACTCTGCGGTGCTTAGGAAGCGGCGGAGTCGGAACGGAATCTGGTCCTCTCTCATCTCTTGCTCCGGTTTTTATACCGCTTGGATAACGGGATCGGAAAAGCGGGGAAAGTGGGGCGACGGTAGTCGGTCTTTTTCGGCGCGCGTCGGGCGCTTTCGGAGCCGGTTTCCGAATTTGATATCGTGGTGATATCATATCAGTGATTAAAAAATGGGCACTCGGCGTCTGCTGCCCTGCCCGGCCGGTGTTCGCCGGGCGCAGCCTTCCGACGGATGGACGGGAATGACGCGGAGGCGTCGTTACAAACTACTGTCTAATAAATATGAAATAAATACAATTACTGTATATTCACTAGTAAGACTAGCAATCTGTAGATAGACTAGCACTCATTGCACGATTTCGCTAAAACTTAGGAACTTCTAAGTTATCATGACAAAATACAATTTCTTTAACATGTTCGGGCAAGATAGTGGTTCTTTTAGGCGTCACTATATTCCCACCGACAGAAAATACTCTTTCACATGCCGTTTCCGTTGCTGCTAAACCAAAGAAATGACGAGCAAGAGGAGCCAGTAACGGAAATATATTCTGGTTAGCCTTCCACCATGCCTTCGTTGCCACCAATAGTTGGCTGACTCAGATAGTCATCAACCTAGAATGTTGAAAAAAATAGATAAGCGATTATATTTCTATTATATGTATAGTTATTTGTATCATACATATAAATTAATTTCATAGAAAATTTTTTTCTCAATGATTGATAAAATATTTACCTGTTTCTTTATTAACTCATATTCATCTTTCTCTATAATGGTCTTGGATTTAATTTTCTTGTTAAAATAATTCCATTTGTCATAGTTATTGTTATTCAGCTGCTCATCACTGGATGATGTGTTTACTTTAGTTGCAGATATTTCCACAAGACCACGTGAAATATGCTGTCTTCTTTTATCTAAGGTTTTTCTTCGCAATAAACTGACAGCATCAGTTTCAGTACCGCATAATACATCCTTGAATCTCGGGTCTAGTAACATGGCAAGCTGATACAATTCTGATTCTTTATAATTATAATTTGGAAATCTTGATTTGATGTTGGCCAATAATTTTCTTGTGAACATAATACCTGTACCTTTCGGAGCCTTCTTAATGAATTCTTCCAGCAATGACTGTATTTCAAAAAGAACGGGCAAAACCGTAGAGAGGGTGGGTTTGGTATTGCTTCCCATATCTGCTGTAAAACTAGCCACAGGTCTCAATACTTCAACATATCCTTCAATTAACTTCCACTCCTGAGCAATAAGCGAGTCTATACCAGCTTTACTTTGCTCGCTAATTATTGCAGCTTTCTGTTCAACAAATCTCTGTAACATAATAAATTCACTGTCCTATCTCGTTTCTACCATTTGCAGAAGCTCGTGTTTGGGTAATTTATGCTCACAAGGGGAGGTCGCGGTTGACTCTTCACCGATTTTGATCTCCTTTGGTATGGTGAATCTACATCGAAAAAAAGTTGCTCCGTGTTCGAGCTTTTCGTCCAATGCGCCTTGTAAAAAAAATTTTTTTTTCCCGAAGTTTAGAGAAATTGTCAGGTTCGTTACGAGGCCTAAAGAAAGACACACTTTCGATCGGTGCCGCTAGTGCAGCGGCAGAGTACAAGAATAGTAATCCCGGGATCCCAGGTTCAGAACTTTGGGCTGTCATAATTACTATTCTTGTGTTCTGCCGCTGCACTAGCGGCACCGATCAAAAGTGTGTCTTTCCTTAGGCCTCGTAACGAACCTGACAATTTCTCTAAACTTCGGGAAAAAAAAAATTTTTTTTACAAGGCGCATTGGACGAAAAGCTCGAACACGGAGCAACTTTTTTTCGATGTAGATTCACCATACCAAAGGAGATCAAAATCGGTGAAGAGTCAACCGCGACCTCCCCTTGTCAGATTGGAAGGACTGGAAGCTCTCTCTGGCAGGCCTGCTTCTATTGTATCTGGCCACTATACTGGAAACTTTTTCAATTATGGTTGAGACTCCCATATCTTTTCTAGTATCAGATATTGCCAGCTGGAGAGTGTGGTTGTAGCATCTGATATGCCACCAAGACTTTTCTTTTATAATAGAATGAAACTCATCGATGCCAGTTGGTTCTTGAAACTAAGGCCCAGACAGAGCCCGTACCATATTTGCTCCATTGTCAGATACAATGTACACAGAAATGTTTTCATGATTTAATCCTAGATTTTCCAAAACTTCGTGTATTTTCTGAAAAATTGCAACTGCATCGTGAGAACCAGAAAAAGATTTACAGTCTGCTGTAAAATGTTTGATATTAAAATTATTGTCAATGAATTGTAGAGTGAACGCAATGTAAGAGTCTTTGGCTCGTGAAGTCCACAAATCTGTCGTGATTGAGACTGATTCGAGATGTGTTATATTATTGTGAAGATTCTTCAGAATGTCATCTTGTAAAATTTTGTACATGTTAGGGATGATGGAGCGCGAAAATGTACTTTTGCAGGGAATCTCATATCGCGGCTCAAGAACATGTAGTAAATACTTGAATCCTTTTTCTTCAACAACATTGAAAGGTTGCAGTCCCTTGCAAATAAATATGGCAATAGCTTTTGTTATTTCTTTTGCGCGCTTGCCGTGTGGGTCAAAAGTTACTGTGTTTTTAACAAACGATTTGAGTGATTTTTTAGAACTTTTAGATATTTGATCAGTTGTCTTCCTACATTTTCCTTAATGGTTGTTAATCGTGTATATTCTTGGTAAGCATTTGAATGTTTCTTCAGATAATTTTTCAATGTTGTAGTGGTAGAAGTTGGCGTACTTCTTCTTGTATTACATAAGTTACATTTTGCACTAATTTTGTCAATTCTGGTGAAAAAATTCCAAATAATAGCACTTGGTAAAGAAATTTTTTTCAAATCACTTTCAGAAATTTCTTGAGCCTCTGTATCATCTTTCGCGACGATCTGACTGTTATTTGTTGAGAGTTGTTGTACAGGTCTAAGTTCTGAAGAAAAATAATTCTTTCTATTTTTTTTTGTAATTTAAAATAGAATCATTTGGGTTGTTACTATCAAAGTGTTCTAATCCTTCGCAGATAGGCGATGACGGAGGTGAGGGTGAATCGATTTTCTTGTAATTGTCCATATCGAATTCAACGATCAGTCTATAAATGCAAAAATAAAATGTACATAATAAATATATAAATATAGAAGCTTAAGTAAATATAACTATATATTTAAGGTTATATATATGTATATAACCTCAAACTATAAAAATATTACATACATTTGTTAATAACGTATTTCCAAAATAATTCCTCCACACACACACAAATCCACTATTATATAAATAACATGTTATTGAAAGATAAAGATGAATAATACAATCAATATTTGTATTCAACTTATCTTAAATAATTACCTTTTATAATCTTCCACCGTGAAGCTTGGTTTAATATAAACACTCTCCCTCGAGGTTACTTTAGTCACATAAAAAACTTCAATGATAATATTAATGTTTCCGATTGGCTGTCACCATAAGTATTACTGCTGATCGTTCTACATTAATCGCATCGCAGCGTATAGATGCCCGAAACTGACGCCGGTAGCACACGCACACGAACGCGAACATGTGCTGCGCAGTACGTTCTGCGTAAACGTCGTAAGCGCCGTACGATCCAATCAGTGTCGAATTAGTTTGGATCGTGCATCGATAAAACAGATTGACTGGGCGAGAAACATAAATGAGGCGACACGAAAGATGCAATCGATTCGAAATAGAACCGGTTATGATTTGAAATTGTTGAATTATTCGAATTCGAATACTTTACATTCGAAAACGAATTCGAATCAAATTTGCAATAGTTCGATTCGATTCGATTCGAATTCAAATGATTTGCACACCTTTAGTCAATACAACTTCGTAGATTATTTATTCGTATATTATTACATTGTCAGCCACAACATCCTGAAGAGTTGTGGGAAAATTTTAAAATAGCAATGTCTGAGGATTACGTTCGACATTTTGGCATATTACAAGGACAAAATAAAGCTTATGCGCAAATTAATAGTATGCTGCGTGCTGAAGGTAAATGTCTTGCTGATTTTCCACAAATGGAACAATTAATAGGAAATAACGAAAAAGAGAATATTATATGACATTTGAAGAAGCTATGGAAATAGGCATTGAACAATATAGACAATTAAATGAGAAGCAAAAAGAGATAGTCGATATTTTATTAGATAGATTAAACAATGATAATAATCATAATAATTGTTTTTATATTGGTGGTCCAGGTGGATCAGGTAAAACATTTATATACACAACTATCTATCATTTAGCTAGAATTAGAAATAAACGCGTGTGTACAATGGCTTTTACGGGTATTGCAGCGACATTATTACCTACTGGAAAAACAGTTTATAAGACATTTGGATTACCAGTTCCATTATTTGCTGATTCATCATCTGCTATTAAAATCCAGTCAAAAGAAGGTCAATATTTGAAGGAAACTGATATTTATATTTGGGATGAAGCACCAATGGCACCACGATGCTTTAGAGATTATGGATAGAACATTGCGTGATATTATGAATAATGATTTTCCCTTTGGCGGAAAAATTGTTTTATTAGGTGGCGATTTTAGACATCTTTTGCCTATTAAATTACATGCTACTCGAAGTAAAATTGTGAATCTTTCTATTAAATTTAGTTCTACTTGGAAATATTTCGTAAAATTTTCTTTAACACAAAATATGCGAGTTCTCCCAGAGGAAGGTGAATTTGCAAAGTTTTCATTGGATATGGGAGATGGCATATTAAATGATTTCAATGATAATATACAAATTCCTGAATGTTGTAGCGCCTATTAATGCTAATATTGTGGAAGATATATACGGTGATTTAATACGTAAAAAGGAGTTTGTCAAAGTAGCTAAATGTGCGATATTTTCTGCAAGAAATGCTGATGTAGACGAAATCAATAAAAAAGTTGTTGAATTATTAGATATAGCTGATGAACGAATTTACACAAGTGTATCGACAGTGCTGTAAGTGATGGCAATGGTGACATTGATGAAGCTTTGTTATCAGAATATTTAAATAGTTTATCTCCATCATCTCTTCCTCCTCATGAATTGCGTTTAAGACCAAATTGTATTATTATGTTAATTAGAAATCTTAGTATTAATGAAGGGCTTTGCAATGGAACAAGATTAATGGTTATGGAACTTGGAGATCATTTATTGAAGTGTAAAATTTTAACAGGTGACAAAGCAGAAGATATTGTATTTTTGAATCGTATAACATTATATTGCGAAAATGTACCCTTTTACTTTTTCAAGAAGACAATTTCCAATAAAATTAGTTTTTGGTATGACAATTAATAAATCGCAAGAACAAACATTTGATAGAATCGGTATAGATCTTCGTAAAGATATTTTTAATCATGGGCAATGTTATGTTGCTTTTTCACGAGTTCGTTCTTGGTAAGCATTAAGAGTTTATCTTGGTGTGATCAACGAAATAATAGATATGTAAAAAATTATGTATATGAAGAAATATACATATATGTAACTTTTTGCTTTTTAAATAAATCTGATAAATTTAATAAAGAATAATTTATATTGAAATAACAGTAAAATAAAATTATTTGTTAATAATATAATTCTTAAAAAATTTGATAATATCTCTAAACAAAATTCCTGTAAAACTTTTTAATTTTTATTTGTTTATTCATATATAAAGCCATAAGAAAAATATATCAAAAAATTTTTAAATTACATATAAAAATAAATATAAATAAATATAAATATACAGGGTGTCCCATTTTAATTGACCACCCCTAAAAATTTTTTAATTTAATTTTAGGAAAAATGTTTCAAACAAAAATTGTTTGGTTCGAAGGGGGACATAAGATGGTGCCATTGATTTGACCTTGGATAAGGTCACGTGAAGGTCACGTTCAATTTCTTGAATGGAATTACCTATTTTTTATTACATATTCTTGTAGCTTATCGCAAGAGCTTTCGAAAACACTATAATCAAATTCCGTTAAGTATTTTTCGAGTTATGAGGCTTGAAAGATGCAGTATTTTGACATAAAATACAAAATATCTTATAAATTATTTAGTTTTCGGTAATCTTACCTTAATACTTTTATGCATAGAAAATCGAGACAAATCGATTGGTGTAAAAAAACGCATAAATATTTTTTAAAAAATATGTTGCAAATTGGATATTTTTTTTTAAAAACAACTATGTGTTTTTTTACACCAGTCGATTCCTCTGATTATTTTGTGCATAAAAGTATTAAGTAAAATATCGAAAATTGAATAATTTATAAGATATTTTGTATTTTGTCAAAATACTGTATATTTCAAGCCTCATAACTCGAAAAATACTTAACAAAAGAACAATTTATTATAGTGTTTTGAAAAGCTCTCGAGATAAGCTACAAGAATATGCAATAAAAAATGGAGCTTTCCGTTTTAAAAAATTAAGTTGATCTTGATCTGACAAACTGATAAGGCCAATAAATAGACCTCTTAAAACCCTACAACTTTTGTTTGAAACATTTTTTTCTAAAATTACAAATAAAAAAGTTTTTGGAGGTGGTCAATTAAAATGGGACACCCTGTATATTTATATTTATTTATATTAATTTTTATATGTAATTAAAAAATTTAAAAATTTTTTGATATATTTTTCTTATGGCTTCATATATGAATAAACAAGTAAAAATTAAAAAGTTTTACAGGAATTTTGTTTAGAGATATTATCAAATTTTTTAAGAATTATATTATTAACAAATAATTTTATTAATAAAAAAAAATAATTTTTTAGAAAATATATACTTCTCTGATTAAAGTAAATAATTAAACATATGTAAAAAATGCGTTACTTTGATAAAGATAAATAAAAAAATAAGGATAATATATAATTTTTATTTTCTTGTGTATAAGTAAAATTGTACGAATTAGAGATTATGTAAAAAATATAAAAATAAAAAATTACTGTTTTTTATAAATAAATGTAGAAATATTGTACTCATATTAAGTCTTGAATTTCTCTCTTGGTCAGCTTATTGTAATATTAATTTTTAATTTGTTCGCGAGCGACTAGAAAAGAGAGCTCTGCGCGCTCTCATAATTCGCGCGCGGCGCGACGGCATGCGTTAAGAAGCGATTCGCGCTAATAGCGCAACTCGAGTCTCCGCCCCTGGCGCCCAATCATAGGCGGCCGTTTCACGCATAAGATTACGAATTATTTTCCAAAACATTCGGTGCCCTTCTGCAAGGATCTATAAACAATTTAGAAGAATCTAACGGTACTTAAAACGGCTGTTATTATGGGTGTGTGAAGTTGGCACCTCATGTTCAAAAATCGGAGTTTTTATCAAGAGTTCCTATTGCACCCCAAATAGTTCTACAGTTCCTGATAGGTTTTAGAAATAGTTCCGGCGAAATACCTAAAAATATATCGTTTTGAAAAAATGAGGTGCCAACTTCCCGTGGCACCGCAACATGCGAAAAATGCCATTTAAATCATTGTATCTTATAGTTCTCGAAGAGTTCTACAGTTCCTGATACATTTTAATAATAGTTCTAGCCGCCAAATATTTTTTAATAATTATTGAATATCGAAGCTGGCACCGCAACATGCGAAAAATGCCATTTAAATCATCGTATCTTATAGTTCTCAAAGAGTTCTACAGTTCCTGATAGATTAGAACAATAGTTCCGGTCGATAAATAATTTAAAACAATTTTTTAATCTAAAAGCCGGCACCTCATTTAGACCTAAAAGTGGCCGTAACTTTATTATCTTTTATTTCACAGCTTCGGGCCTTAATACTTATCGATAGAACTCGTCGGGGTGCAAACGGAACTCTAAACAGAACTGCGAAATTCGGAAAAAATTTTCAACCCCTTAGAATTTGGAAATTTCCGAAGCGTATAACTAAAAGTGGCCGCAACTTTTTTATCTTTTATTTCTCAGCTTCGGGCCTTAATACTTATCGATAGAACTCGTCGGGGTGCAAACGGAACTCTAAACAGAACTGCGAAATTCGGAAAAAATTTTCAACCCCTTAGTTGGAAATTTCCGAAGTGTATAACTAAAAGTGGCCGCAACTTTTTTATCTTTTATTTCTCAGCTTCGGGCCTTAATACTTATCGATAGAACTCGTCGGGGTGCAAACGGAACTCTAAACAGAACTGCGAAATTCGGTAAAAATTTTCAACCCCTTAGAACTTGCAAAATTTTCGAAGATGATTCTATCGAATCTATCGAGTCTATCGAAAGATGACTGAAGAAGAGGTCGCAATTTTGTCACATTTTTTAAATATGAGCGCATTACATCCATATGGTAGTAGGTGTGTTTTTATTTGTTTGGCATATTTTGGATTATAACACGCGTTTATAATACTATCATATTCTGATTTTTCGGCAATTTTTTCGCAGAATCGAGAACAAAATTACTCCAATTTATTTAGTTGTGTGTGATAACATCATAATGTTTTATTATCATTAATAGGAAATACAATTTCTTTACTTACATCGTCATATTAGTTATAATTGTTTTCATTTTAATATCGATATATTACATTTTATTATATTATTTAAATATTACATACGTACATTAGACATGAATGACTTTTTCTATTGTACAAGCTATTTAATAATAATTCTATAATATATTCTATTTTTGTGAAAGTATTCATTTAATAAACTTGGCTATTGTAGTGAAAATTAAATGCTCGTATTAACCTTTTATCTTTTCCGAAATTTTTTCCGAATTTCGCAGTTCTGTTTAGAGTTCCGTTTGCACCCCGACGAGTTCTATCGATAAGTATTAAGGCCCGAAGCTGAGAAATAAAAGATAAAAAAGTTGTGGCCACTTTTAGTTATACGCTTCGGAAATTTTGCAAGTTCTAAGGGGTTGAAAACTTTTTCCGAATTTCGCAGTTCTGTTTAGAGTTCCGTTTGCACCCCGACGAGTTCTATCGTTAAGTATTAAGGCCCGAAGCTGTGAAATGAAAGATAAAAAAGTTGCGGCCACTTTTAGGTCTAAATGAGGTGCCGGCTTTTAAATTAAAAAATTGTTTTAAATTATTTATCGACCGGAACTATTGTTCTAATCTATCAGGAACTGTAGAACTCTTCGAGAACTATAAGATACGATGATTTAAATGGCATTTTTCGCATGTTGCGGTGCCAGCTTCGATATTCAATAATTATTTAAAAATATTTGGCGGCTAGAACTATTATTAAAATGTATCAGGAACTGTAGAACTCTTCGAGAACTATAAGATACAATGATTTAAATGGCATTTTTCGCATGTTGCGGTGCCACGGGAAGTTGGCACCTTATTTTTTCAAAACGATATATTTTTAGGTATTTCGCCGGAACTATTTCTAAAACCTATCAGGAACTGTAGAACTATTTGGGGTGCAATAGAAACTCTTGATAAAAACTCCGATTTTTGAACATGAAGTGCCAACTTCACATACCCTGTTATTATCGCGAAAATTCTCGATCCTTCCAGAAGGGCTGACCGAATAAAAGCTCCGCGCGAACAAAGGCTCGCTCTCTTAGTAGAAAGTCTTCGACGTGCTCACGTATATCTCTCTAAAGCAATTTTCGCAAGGTAGCAAACTGTTGCTCGCGGTAATTTCGCTTCGCGATTTCTAATTCCGAACGCCGTTGCTCGCGGTATTCGCTTATCAAAAGAACACTGTAAATACTTGTATATATTTGACTTTATTAAAAGCGCAGTGTCGTCTTACAACAGTTGTGTCAAATAGTGCCGGTCCTGTCTCGTCCTCGTCCTATTCACCGTTTGCCGTCGCGGTACTTCTCGCTCGCGTAATCGCTTTTCTCTCGCACATAATTTAATTTAATTAATATTAATTTTTAATATTTGTTTTTTGTCAAAAATACAGAATAATTTTGTTATTTGTGAACATGTTATACTTTATAAAGTTGGAAAGCGCGAAATTAGAATTGAGAAGACTATGGTCGATCTGAGCAAATAGAAAAAGTGCTTTCATTATCTATTGTTTAATAAAATTGACTATATACTTGAGTAAAATACGTATATAGACATAAACTGCTAAAAATAAAAATAAACTTATTCTTCGCTTTTTCGTTTTTTAGAAAATTTTCTTACACTCTAATCAAACTTATATATATAAATATTTGATTACATTTGAGAATATCGAGTATTAATTAAATTTTATTGCTACTTGAATTATGTAATTTAAACATGCCATGAACTTGATAGCAATTTAATAACAAAATTCTGTTGGTTTGCATCAGTCTTCTTGACGAAACGGAAGAGAAAAGACAAAGGAAAATTAAATTAAATCAATATTTAAATTAACAACGTTAAAAAAGGTAAATTAGTTATTCATTTATAAAAAAATTAATTTGTTTATACATATTTATACTATACACACACAGATATACACGTAAATAATTGCATATGTATGCACAACATCAACATATCTTTTCAAACTTATATGCTCTGCCATTCTTTCATTCTTTTGCTTTTACATTTTTTAACACACTTTTATTTTATTATTTTTTCGTTTTTGCGTGTTCTACTTTTTTATTTTTACTTATTATTATATAATTTCCGCAGTTTCTTACTTCTCCGTTTTGATTTTTTGCTTTCTTTTTCCAATCTATCATACTTTTTATTTATACTTATCATTCTTGTTCTTTCGTTCTTGCTATTTCGATGTCGCATTTTTTATGTATTCTTTTATTTTTACTTTTTCACTTTTTTAATATAAATTTATATATTTTTTATATATATAATTATATAAAATTTCATAAATACATACCCAGATAGCAAAATGTTAGCAGCATGTCGACAGTATGACAGCAGATCTAATTATGACTTTACAGCAGATTCCTATCCACTGTGTCCGCAATTGATGATATTCTGCTAGCATAGTTAGTAAGCAAAATCTGACAGCAGATTGGCGGCAGAAACCGAGCAGATCTGCACATATAGTTTGATGGCAGATTGGCGGCAGAAACCGAACAGATCTGTCAAACGCAATCTAATAGCAGATTGGAGGCAGAAATCGAGCAGGATCTGCACAGTTCCTTGCCATTTGAATATATAAGTATAATAAAATTCAATATTTTTCGATGAATATAACAGATGCATAAGACGTGTTATCCGCTACTTATAATTTTTTTTTTTAAATATGATATTTAATCTATAACATATTATATTGTATGTAGTTATATCTCACATAGCAATTAAATGTTCAATTTAATCTATTAATTAAATTAATAAAATAAATTGTAAAAATAATTAAATTTATATAATTTATAAAATTTAAGATATAATTTATATGAGAATTAAATTCTGCTTTATGCTTTAAATAGAAAGTAAATGGATAATTTTTCATGTATATCCTATTGATTCTAATAAGTTTAATATTCTCATGTTAGACTTGTCAGATATCAAAAATTAAACTGATAGAAAAATATACTTTTGATCTTTTATTAATAGCCACGACTTGCAGACTTTATATCTATTTTTAACAGAAATTTGATTGCGAGAAAACATCACATAGCGGTAGGTGAAGGAACTATTAAATAACTGCAAAATGCAGATCCTGTTGTCAATTTGCCATCAGATTGTGCGCGCACAAATCTTGCTCGATTTCTGCCGTCAATCTGACACCAAACTGCGTTGCGCAAATCCTGCTCGGTTTCTACTACCAATCTGCTATGATAATTCTATACAAATCCTGCTTGATTTCTGCTACTGACTTGCTGCCAAATTATGTCAGCAGATTTTATAACATTTCTGCCAACGTTCTGCTATCATTATCTGATATAACAAGTTTTGTATTGTTGGATAAAACGATCTTCGCTGTTACCCGAACAGCGTGCGCTGCGATCTCATCTGACCAGATGTTACCGACTGTGTCGTTCTCTCCATCGCGACGCACGCGCCGCGACACTCTCAGTCTCGCTCTAGCAATCCCGTCATACGTACGTGCTACTTTTCGCTCCCGATTATTTGTAATTCGAAATATATTCTGAATACCAATTGATACCGTTGTCGTGTTTATGCGTTCCCGCGTCGTTGCCCAATTTCCCGTCACCTCTAACAGGTTATGGGCCCAGTTGTGCGCGCAGTGATACGCGTAGTGGACAAAGAAAGCAAGACGGCCATATTCGCCACCGTTCCTCATCACACACAATACCGCGTCTTCTGCAGCGATCCGTAGAATAATGCTTAACCCTACTCACGTTTCGCGATTCGAGCCGCTTAACCGCGAAAACTACGATACGTGGAAGATACATATGGAAGCGTTGTTAATTAGAAACGATGAGTGGGACTACGTGAACGGAACTAATGTCAAGCCTGAATTCGTCGCCGGCAACGCCGAAAGAACAGCCGCAATCGCAGCCTGGACAAAAGGCGACAGCAGGGCGAAATCCGACATTGTCCTGTCCATCAGTGCCACGGAATTGAAGCAGATTAAGGGATGTGATACGTCAAGGGACGTCTGGCACAAGCTAGCAACGATATATCAATCCAAGGGACCAGCGAGAAAGGCTACTCTCTTGAAACAACTCATGTTGCATAGGATGGAGGAAGGCGGCGATGTGCGTGAACATATAGCTAAGTTTTTCGACGCTGTCGACAAATTGAGAGACATGGAAGTCGACGTGAATCCCGAAGTGCTCGCGATCGCGTTACTGTATAGCTTACCCCCGAGCTACGAAAACTTTCGTGTCGCAATCGAGTCGCGCGATGAGTTACCCGATCCCGACGTTCTACGCATAAAGATTATAGAAGAGCATGATGCTCATCGGGGCGAGCAACCGTCTGGATCAAGTGCGATGTACGTGAACAAGAAAACCCAGCCGCGAAAGAATCATGGCGCGAAGGCCGAACTAGGCAAGCCTCCATCGAGGAAGAAGAGACTTCGGTGCAATAAGTGCAAGCTGTTCGGACACAAAGCCGCAGAGTGCCGCAATAAAAGTGTCGCCGATAACGACCCCGGAAAAACAAGCGAACCAGTGTCGCTGTGCGCCAGCGAAGTCTTACTCACGAGATCCGCGGAACGTGCGCGGATGTGGTGTGTCGATAGTGGCGCGTCGTCGCATTTGTGCAATAACATTGCGTTTTTCTCCGACGCCGATTTTTCGAAGCGCGGAAAAATCAATCTCGCGAACGACGAGTCAACGGAAATCGTCGCGGAGGGCACGGCCGGATTCGAAACCAATGTTTTCGGATCGGTTAAGAGCATATCGTTAAATAAAACACTGCATGTTCCAGACCTGCGTACCAATTTACTGTCCGTCGGAAGAATCACGGAGCAAGGATTCAAAGTCGTTTTTGAAAAAGACGGCGCTTCGGTGTTGGATCGTAACGGAGATAAAAAACTGGTCGCCGATAAGATCGACGGTCTTTATTTCGTACGAGAATGCGAAGAATCCGCTTGTGTCGCGACCGAATCTAAAGTATATTCGACAATTACCACGGACGTTTCGTGGCACAGGCGACTCGGACACTTGAATATTTCGGATCTACGCGAAGCAGAACGCAAGGGAACTGTCCTTGGACTAACACGCAGTGATTTGGGAGACGACCCAGAATGCGACATATGCCTGAAAGGCAAGATGCATCGAACCCCTTTCCCAAAGAAGTCAACGCGGGAATCTTGCATGCTGGACCTGATACACTCGGACGTATGCGGACCCATGCGTGTCGCATCCATGAGCGGCGCAAGATATTTCGTGGAATATATCGATGACTACTCGCGCTGGTGTGAAGTAAGATTCCTAAAGACAAAAGACGAGGTCTTTAGGGCCACTAGAGAATACATCACCCTCGTTCAGAATCAAAAAGGATATAAAGTCAAGTGTTTGCAGACAGATAACGGCCGGGAATATCTCAGCAATGATTTTGAAGACTTCTTGAAATCACACGGAATTACGAGGCGGCTCACCGTTCCATATAATCCACAACAAAATGGCATCGCTGAGCGCAAAAACCGCAGTCTGCTCGATACTGCGCGATGTCTTCTCATCCAAGCGGGACTTCCGCCGTGCTTCTGGGCCGAAGCAGTTAATACGGCAAATCATATCAGAAACCGCTGTCCCTCGAAAAGTTTAAACGGAAAAACGCCATATGAAAAATGGACCGGACAAGTTCCTGACGTCAGCTACTTGCGCGAATTCGGCTGTCGAGTTCACTGCCTCGACGGAAAACCTGGCAAGGGCAAGCTTGAACCACGATGCAAAGAGGGCATCCTAGTCGGATTTTCGGAAGAATCAAAGGGGTACAGAGTCTGGCTACCCAAGGAAAAAGTCATCGTCGTATCTCGTGACCTCAAGTTTTCCAGACACACACATCCGAAGATCGGGGAATACCAGGACTTCTCTCCGGAAGATTGTAAACAGGATGCCATAGCAAAGGAAGACGGACGGGAACATGATCTTATCGAGGTAACTATGGAACCCTCCAACGGCAATCAAGTTTACGTGGAAAACGAGCACGCAGACGACAACGGCGATGAAGCCCCCCCTGCGGACGACGAACCGGTTACCAGACGAGGACCAGGAAGACCAAGAATCGTCAGGACGGGACAACCCGGTCGCCCGCGGAAACAGTACAATGAGACTGTACAGTACGCAGAATCCGATCCGTTCGAACAGGTCTTTCTTTCCGAAGTACCGATGAGACAAGCACTAGCAGGCCCCAATTCGGAGGAGTGGTACGACGCTATGGATCAAGAAATTCGTTCCATTATTAAGAACGATACTTGGAAGTTAGTCGATCGCCCCAAAGGCGCTCAAGTCATAGGCAGCAGAATTGTTTTACGTAACAAATACGGATCTGACGGCAACCTGGAGCGTAGAAAAGCTCGTCTTGTGGCTCAGGGTTTTTCTCAAAAGCCAGGGATACATTTCACAGAAACGTTCGCCCCAGTCGCCCGCCTGAGTACGATTCGATTGATTGTTGCACTGGCTGCCCGACATGGGATGACGATTAACCAATTCGACGTAACAACTGCATACCTTAACGGCGAGTTGCCGGAAGAGATACTAATGGAGCCCCCTAAGCATCTAAGGGACACTCTAGCAGCCGTAGCGAAGAGCGAGAAGGACCCAGACATCAGATCGAAAGCGGAACGCATGCTTATCGAATTGGATCAGGGGGACAAAGTATGCCTACTCATGAAATCTCTCTATGGACTACGTCAAGCCGGAAGACAGTGGCATGAAAAACTACGTGAAGCCCTGATCGACTTTGGAGTCTCGCCCTAGCAATCCCGTCATACGTACGTGTTACTTTTCGCTCCCGATTATTTGTAATTCGAAATATATTCTGAATACCAATTGATACCGTTGTCGTGTTTATGCGTTCCCGCGTCGTTGCCCATTTTCCCGTCACCTCTAACATGTATAAAATCTGCAGTTTTTTTGCTGGCAAAAATATATAGCACACAGTTTTAATACATGCTCTTGACAGATTTGGCTACTGGGTATATACATATATATATATATATATAGGGTGTCCCATTTTTAAAAACGCACCTCGATAATTCTTCAACGAAGCATTTTCAGCAAAAATGTTTCAGACAAAAGTTGTATGGTTTCGAGGGGGACATAAAATGGTGTCATTAATTTGACCTTGAATAGTTGCTTGAAGGTCACGTGAAGGTCATCTTCAATTTTTTAAATGGAACTACCATATTTTTTTTACATAAATCGATTCCTCACAATATTCTGCATAAAAAGTTATAAGGATAGGACGGCCAAAAAGTGAATGGTTTACGAGATATGTTATACTTTAGTGTTTGATATAATTTTACATAAACTATCAAATACATGGGACATGATCCGGCTGGTCAAGGCAAGATCGGGACATGATCCGGCTGGTCAAGGCAAGATCGGGACATGATCCGGCTGGTCAAGGCAAAATCGGGACATGATCCGGTCAGTTAAGGCAAGATCGGAAAAGATCCGGCTAGTTAAGGCAAGATTTTGAGAATTTTCTATCGCAATAAGTGTTCGAAAATTCCTCCTTCATTCTGAATACATAATTGAATTCTACGTTCGAAATTTCGAGCAGTTTCCAGAAGGACATTCCTAGGAATAGAATTGCAACAGTTTCTTATACGGTCTATCATATTGTCTCTAGTTGTAGGTACTTCTGCGTAAACCACATTTTTTATAAATCACCATAGGAAAAAATCGGGACTTGTCAGATCCGGAGATCTTGGACACCATTCAACGTGTCCTCCAAGTTCAATTAACTTACGTGGAAAGAGACGGTATAGAAACTGTCGGACTCTGAGACTCCTGTGAGGTGGTGCGCCATCATGTTGGAACCACATGTGTTGTCTTGTCACCAGGTCTACGTCCTCCAAGAGGACTGGCAATTCATGTTCAAGGAAATGCAAGTAGTTCGCTGAGTTAAAGTTTCCGTCAAAAAAGAAGGGACCAATTAAGAGATTTTTGGCTTTGTATACATTCCATCCATATCACATAACATTGACTCAGGCACTAACACCTAATGATTTTCGTCGAAGACTTCAATTTTGTAATTGGGCCCAGGCTATGTTGCGGCAGGATCAACAATTTTTTAGGTTTGTTATGTTCTCAGATGAAGCTACTTTCCATAGTACAGGCCAACTGAACCGACACAACAGTCATTATTGGTCCCACGATAACCCACATTGGCACCGTCCAGTTGATCACCAACATCGCTGGAGTCTTTTAGTGTGGTGTGGTATTTTAAATGGATACTTAATTGGTGCCTTCTTTTTTGACGGAAACGTTAACTCAGCAAACTACTTGCATTTCCTTGAACATGAATTGCCAGTCCTCTTGGAGGACGTAGACCTGGTGACAAGACAACGCATGTGGTTCCAATATGATGGCGCACCACCTCACAGGAGTCTCAGAGTCCGACAGTTTCTACACCGTCTCTTCCCACGTAAGTTTATTGGACTTGGAAGACACGTTGAATGGTGCCCAAGATCTCCGGATCTGACAAGTCCCGATTTTTTCCTATGGAGATTTATAAAAAATGTGGTTTACGCAGAAGTACCTACAACTAGAGACAATATGATAGACCGTATAAGAAACTGTTGCAATTCTATTCCTAGGAATGTCCTTCTGGAAACTGCTCGAAATTTCGAACGTAGAATTCAATTATGTATTCAGAATGAAGGAGGAATTTTCGAACACTTATTGCGATAGAAAATTCTCAAAATCTTGCCTTAACTAGCCGGATCTTTTCCGATCTTGCCTTAACTGACCGGATCATGTCCCGATTTTGCCTTGACCAGCCGGATCATGTCCCGATCTTGCCTAGACCAGCCGGATCATGTCCCGATCTTGCCTTGACCAGCCGGATCATGTCCCATGTATTTGATAGTTTATGTAAAATTATATCAAACACTAAAGTATAACATATCTCGTAAACTATTCACTTTTTGGCCGTCCTATCCTTATAACTTTTTATGCAAAATATTGTGAGGAATCGATTTATGTAAAAAAAATATGGTAGTTCCATTTAAAAAATTGAAGGTGACCTTCACGTGACCTTCAAGCAACTATTCAAGGTCAAATTAATGACATCATCTTATGTCCCCCTCGAAACCATACAACTTTTTTCTGAAACATTTTTGCTGAAAATGCTTCCTTGAAGAATTATCGAGGTGCGTTTTTTAAAATGGGATACCCTGTATATATACACATATTTTTGATACTTATTTTCTACATTTATTTTCCTACATTTTTATAAATTTATTTAATTATTTATGTAATAAATTTTAACGATAATTTAAATTAATAGATAAAATTATATTTAAATAATGTAAATTTTAAAAATAATAGATACGTATATACGATTCTTTTATATCCTTACATTTTATAATTGTATATAAATCCAATTTTTAATCTCTACACATTTATATTATCTAATATTAATTTCAACATCTTATGATTTTATATTTTTCAATGATTTCATAATTCTTCATTGGTTTTAATTATTACATTGAACAATTATGATATAATAAATTTAATTTTTCTACAATCAAATAACTTAGTTTTAAAATAATTCAATTTTTAAAAATATTTAAGAATAATTAAATTTAATGGTATTTAATTTTAATGGTATATAATTTTGATATAATTCTTTTAAATGTTAATAATTTTTTAAAAATTATATAGAGATAATAAATATATTTTAAAAGAAGAGGTCACACAGTACAATATGTCGGACGATAAGGAATTTTCTGAAGAAGTGAATAATGCAGATATATTATTTGAGTTTGAACAAATGAATGGCATGGAAGTTTTAACTTCTAATGAAGTTTAGATACCATACAACTTTTTGATTCGACAGTGTGAGTATTTGAAATTAATTTTTTTCAAATTAAAATTTCTAAATTTATTTACATATTTGTAAATTTCTTTTTAATATTAAAAAAAAGTATATCTGAAATTAAGAAAAATACGATAAAAAGGTTTAAACAAAAGTTGTAGGGTTTCGAGGGGGAAAGCAGTTTAGCACTATTGACAATTTTTTAAAGGGCGATTTTCAAGGTTATTTATATCTTTTTAAATGAAACTATACATATATATTATAACCGATAATTTTAACTATCCTTATCGTTATTTTCACGGAGATTCCTTCGACGCGATCTCTCTACTGATTCGGAATAATCGAACGTTCCATTTCGTGAATCGAGACTCTATCGCAATCAGAATTTAATTGGGCGCCAGGTACGGGAAACCGTACCGCTATTCCACGGGAAATCCGCGGCGAGGTCGCCGCGTGTGTCTCGAATATGGCAACCACCCGATCGATTACCCGCTCCAAGAGATCGCGACGATCGAGGGCACGGCAGCTCGGCCGACGGAAAGGGTTCGCTTTGCGACAGCGACAGAAGGAGAATAACGGGACAAAGTTGCTGGATTTTTATGAGTATATTTACGCAAGTGGAAGAAAGTAATTAATAAGAAAAGAGTAGTAAAGACATGAGTACTAAAAAAAAAGACCAGAACAATACAAATTCAATAGAAATGACAATCGGACATTCGGTCGACATAGAGGACCAATCATATAATTCGACATAAGTACCATTATTCGAGTCACATCGGAATCTTAACATACGGATATCGTCGTAGTAGAAACGCGTGTACGCCGCTCGCGCCGCCCGGAATTCGATACTATAAAAACTTACGGCCGCACGCCGGGATATCAACGTCCATGCGCCGCGCACGTGATCCGCTCAGTCTTCGCTACCCGCGTGAGTATCGAATCCGGGACTTCTCGCTCGCGCTAATTACAACAGAACGATGGGTCAGGTCCACTTCGTGTACCGCCCTTAGTTAATTATGCGCTAAAACAATCTCCAAAGCACACGCGCAAAATTCGAATTTACGAGCTCACCGATCGTACGAAGTATATGCGACAGCTAACGGGAACACGTAATCGCGACTCACAATACGAATCGTACAAGGGTCCCTAACGCAGAGCTCGGACTGCGGTTTCGCAACAAGAGAGAGAGATCTTCGCGAAATACTGGGGGTTCGAACGAGTCGTCATACCGGCGGCCATCACTCAAGTTATCGCGAGAATCTATGACGTGGCGTCTGTCGCCATTTCGGCAACTACTCGGTAAAAGGGCTCTATTTCCTCGGTGCGACTCGCTCGAACAATCTACCTTCTTTACGGGTCGGGGATGACGACGACGTCTCACCAGCTCTCGTCCTCTGCGACGTCACTCTCGCTTCTCTATCGTTCGCACGCTTCCTTTCTGGTCGACAGGACCTCTGCCCTCTCACGAGTCTCGCCAGACAGTGACGAGCGGAAGTCTCGCCGGAGACACGCTGGCGCCGTATCGCCGAACTAGGCCGATTGGGGGCGCTCCTGTAATCAGGGCCGTGAGGCGGCCCGGAGGATCCCCGCGGTCGCTGTGGCGGCCCTTCACTTCCGCGCTCTTTTTCTTTTTCGGGGTCGTCCCTCCATTCCCGTTGGATACGGGCGGGAAATTCCTTCGGCAGCTTACGGGGGGCCCGATTCCGGCCGCCTTGGATGTCGTCCGCCGCGAGTCTTTAATCGATCGTGGATCGCATCCGAGTCCGGGCGCCGGGCATGCCATCGGGTCCCTTGCCGTAACTCCGGGGCGGGGCTCCTGCGCACTTCTCGCGCGGAGTGGCCTTCCCCTTTCCTCAGCTCTCGATTCCTAGGGAAGAGGAGATGGATGTCAATTTTTACGCGGCAACTACTGTCCCGAAAGGTATTTAAGGTCGTGATAGTTTAACCGCGATCTCACCTAGCGTGTTCCGTAAGGCGTGGCCTCCCCTCGTCCTGTTTCTTCCCTGTACGCCGCTTTTCCCTCGGATGAGATGTCGTCGCTTCCCCCTCGACCTTCGCTAAATTTTCTAATAGCTGCCGCAGCAATGGCCAGAAATCTTACCGGCTACGGCAGCACGCAACCGAAACGCGCAGCGGCGGAAACGCGTCCGATTCCGCGCTCGAATCGCTCTCTCTCTCTTATTTTAAAGAGAGCAGAGGTCCCACAATCCCCCCCGATCGGGTCTTGCGACCCTTGTGACGGACAATTTCACCAAATGAAAACTGTCACGTCACAATATATATCGGGTGATTCATTTAAAGTGTTACACACTTATATCTTAAAAACAAAGCATTTTAGAAAAAAATGTTTCATACAAAAGTTTTTTGACTTTGAGTGATAAAAAATCTTTCATTTTTTAAGTATTATGTTTAAAAAATGCTGGAGGACATTTTGAACATCTCATGGATTAGTATAAAGCGGAGCAATCAGCCTTTTTCAGGGCCACAGGGTGTGCAAATCCAATCAGCAATCTCCACGTGATGCACACTAAGTAACGCTAATGCTGACGGTAAACAGTAAAATACTAAAAAAAAACTTCAGTGTCTATTATAAAACGAGTTATTATCATTGGTCCGCCAAAGGTTGAATCTGAGTTTTCGGGATAAGGAAAGCGTTTCAAAAAAAAATGTTTCGGACAAAAGTTACTTACTTTTCGACGGAGAATCAGCATCTGCAATAAAAAGTATGGGTTTCTATTAAAAAATTGGACTTGACCTTCAAATGACCTTGAAAATGACCTCGAATGACCAATCTGTTACCGAAACTGAATAGCCCCCTTCCAACCTTGCAACTTTTGTCTGAAACTATTTTCCCGAAATTGCTGTGGTTTCGAGATATTCAAGCGTGAAAGTTAAAGTGGGACACCACTAATTTATACTAATGTATATATACATATATATGCGTGCGTGTGTGTAGAGTATTTATTTTTATTTTTTTATTTTCTTTTTACTTTTTAATTTCTTTATTTTATAGTAAAGTAGTAGGATTTGTGGATGAAATAGAAGCCTCACGTTCTGTTGGTGACAAACAACAATATAAAGTTTTTAAATTTTATATAAATAACGGTCAAGGGAGACGTGTGCAAATTGTCTGGAATGATGACATTAAACCAATAGAACACCATATAAAATTGAATCATGCATATCTTATTTTTTCATGTTTTTTTTTCTTGATATATATGAAATAGTATGTTGTACATCATGTTGTACATCATAAAATAAATATTATAAAAAATATTATAATAATAATAAAATTAATCAATTTTAAATATTATATTACAAAAAATTTTGTTATACTCTAGATAATTCATCTAGACGGTGTACAAGCACGAACATCTAAAGTTGCTCGATACAATCGTGGCAATGTGCCTTATGAACTACAAATACAGTCAAATACAATTGTTTCAAATTTAGGTCTATATAATCCGAAAAATTTACTTGATAAAGAAGTCGAACATATTGAATTTAGTAAAGTAATAGATACATCGACACGTGTTGGTAAAAGTTGTCGATTATTTATATATACGGGGGTTGTCTGAAAAGTTTCCGACCTAACAAAGATACAAGACATTTTTTCTTCAAATTAATTTTTATTTTTCTACATAGTCTCCTTGTAAGTCTATACACTTCTCCCAGCGATGCTCCCATCTCTTCAACCCATCCAAATAGTACTCGGCGTCTTTCTCTGCAAAATAGTTGTTTACGAAGGTGATGGCCTCCTCATTCGACGAAAATCTCTGTCCTCCGAGCGCAACTTTTAGCTTAGGGAACAAAAAAAAGTCGCTTGGGGCTAGATCTGATGAGTAAGGAGGGTGGTCAAGCAGTTCAAACCGTAATTCGTGGATTTTCGCCATGGCAACCGCTGAGGTGTGAGACGGCGCATTGTCTTGGTGAAACAAAATTTTTTTTTTCTGCAAATGTGGCCGTTTTTCCGCAATTTCTGCCTTCAGCTTGTCAAGTACTGATGCGTAGTATGCTTCTGTAATGGTTTTTCCTTTTTGAAGATAATCGATTAAGATAACTCCATGACTATCCCAGAAAACAGTTGCCATCACTTTCCCAGCCGAAGGAACAATCTTTGCTTTTTTTTGAGCCGATTCCCCCTTCGCAGTCCACTGTTTTGACTGTGTTTTTGTTGCTGGAGTATAATGGTGTATCCAAGTTTCATCTACAGTAATTAATCGGCGCCAAAACTCTGATTTATTGCGCCTAAACTGCGCCAACAGAGCGTTGGAAATGTTCATTCGAACACGTTTTTGGTCCAAAGTGAGCAAACGCGGCACTCAACGCGCGGACAGCTTTCTCATGCCTAAATCTTGATTCAATATGTGACAAACACGTTCTTTGGACATGTTCATAGCCTCTGCTATCTCTCTAACTTTAATTCGACGGTTGTCTAGCACCATTTGGTGAACTTGAGCGATATTATCGTCAGTGGTTGCAGTTTTTGGACGTCCCGAACGTTCATCGTCACCCAAGCTGGTACGGCCACGTTTAAATTCAGCAGCCCAAAATTTCACGGTGGTAAATGATGGTGCAGAGTCCCCGTACACAGCGTCCAACTCGTCTTTGATTTGCGTAGGCGTATTGCCTTTCAAAAACAAATATTTAATGACAGCTCGATACTCGATTTTTTCCATTTTCACAAAAACACTCACATCGACTCACTCAAATGATTGTCAAACAACTGCGCGTCCAAAATGGCTGAAATTTTGGTGAGTACCTTTCAAAGCATGCGCAAACACATTCCCCAACTTTTGTTTACGAGTGCTGCCATCTTCATGTTGAGGTCGGAAACTTTTCAGACAACCCTCGTATAAGGTGTTACAGGATCATTGTACTACATTATGTGTTAATGATTTTTTGAAATCATTTGAAGACAATATATATAATCTTTTATAGCAATAGAAATGTAAGAAATATGATAGATAGGTAAACGGTTAAGAGAAACCTCGTAAAAACGTACTTAGCAAAGAAAAGACTTTTTATTTAATATGCGTATATCTCTCTGAGACGTATCTCTCTCGTAAGACAAAAGCTAATCCTCTCATGCCGCGCGCACGCAGAGCAGGAGGCGCACGTCCTATCCCCTCCACACACCCTCTCGACGGTGGCGTGACGTCGCCGCTGGTCCTGACTCGCCATTAATGCGGGCCCCGCGACGATCTCATCTCAGGCCCGTAGTAATTTCCTTACATTCGGCCTTCCTGCATTGGGGTCTGTCCTCAGACGCTCCTTGAAGCTCCATTGACGTAACCGCTCCGTAACCCCTTGCTGCATGGTTGTCCGTGGGCTTCACATCAACGCGTACTGTATGTTTTCACATTGCCAGATGGCAATTCGTTTGACCGACCAGGTTGTCATCATGACACTGTCGATCCGTCGTCGTCCTTGACCTTGTCAGTGCCATTGCACCTATCGAGATCCGTCTGTAATAAATGATTCAGGGATTATACACCGTTGTATCACCTAAAATCATTTCGTAATAGCTGAATTAGACCGGTGTTTTGTATTGGCCAAGTCCAGCTCGTCATAACTGACTTGAGTGAACACCGTCGTGTTACCTAAGACCAGTCCGTAATAACTGATTCCGGGATTATACACCGTTGTGTCACCCAAAATCAGTCCGTAATAACCGGCTCAGTCAGACACCGTGGTGTCGACCAAGACCAGTCCGTAACGTGGATGTTCTGCTCTCTCACTCGTTCTGAACAGTGATCCACGGCTTCATCCGGCCCGCTGCTGCAACCGTTCGTTTCCGTCTGTATCCTTCGCGTAAGTCTTCGACCTCATAACGGTCGTTAATAAGGACTTTGCGAACTCGGAACGGGCCTTTAAATTTCGGATGTAACTTCCGGCTGCTACCCGTTGCCAGATCGCTCGTGATTTGCACCAAGACTAGAGAACCTTCGTCGTACCTCGTGGCATCTCGGCGCGTCTGATCATAGCGCTCCTTCTGCGCTCGTTGCTCCTTACTAATGTGTGCTTCGATGTCATTGCGTAGCTCGTTAAAATCCAGCCGATGTATCACGTCCTAGATTTGTGATAACAGTGGTGCTTCAGCAGCACTCCATGTCTCACAACCAATGAGTGCTTTCATAGGCGTCGTATTGATGCCCTTGTTTTGAGTCGTATTCAGGGCGCTCTGAACTTGCTTGACGACTGAATCCCAGTCACGTGAATCCTGTCCAGCCGTAGTGGTTGCCAGGGCCTGTACAATTGTTTTATTGTATCTTTCACATTGGCCGTTAGCTCGGAGTGTAGCCACGGCGTTCAACACGTGCTTTATCGTAGTTGTTACAAAATGTACGGAACGCCTGGGATGTGAAGGCCGTTCCTCTATCACTCACAATCCTATTAGGAACTCCAAATAAATAGATCATGTTAGTTATTACCTTAACAGCATAACACGTCTTTTGACTCTTTACCGGTTCGATAATCGTAAATTTGGTAAACGCGTCTACTATTACCAAGAGAAACTTGTTACGTTTTCGGCTCGTTTCAAAAGGGCCAACGTGGTCGATATGTACGGTATAAAATGGTACAGATATCTTTTCAATAATATTCAATTTGCATTGTTTCTTACCTGCCGTATTTTTGTAATACGCGCAGTTTATGCAAGCGTTGATATACTTTGTTATGAAGCACCTTATACCTGCGAACCAATAGTTACGTTTAATACGTTCTAGCGTCTTTTCCACGCCGAGGTGTCCAGCGTCGTCATGGCATAGTCTGCAGATCTGCAGCCGTGCATCTCGCGGCACTACCCATGCCTGCGTCTTGTCATCCAGCCGTCTATATATCTTGTCATCCTTGATAAGATATTCTTCGAAGTAATGCTTGGTCTCATTAGTTCTTTTTTTATCTAAAAGATCGTTCGAATGCGTGACAATTGGTCGTCCTGCAACTGGGCTGCTATTATCCAGTCGCCTTCTGTTATGTCGACCTGCAATACTTCTAATGAAAGTTGAGACGGGTTGCGACTGAGTGCATCTGCGTGTGCCATCCTAGTCCCTGCACGATACTCGACATCGAACGCATACTCTTGTACTTCGAGCCACCACTGACCGATTCATGGCAGCAGATCTCGTTTTGCGAAAGCTGCACGTAATGCGTTGCAGTCAGTCACAACTTTGAGTTTTGTACCTAGCAGGTAAACTGGAAAATGTCGTAAAGCAAATACAACGACCATCGTTTCTAACTCGTAAGAATGATAGCAGCGTTGGTCAGCGGTGGTTTGCCGATTGTAGTATGCTATCGCAACCATCTTACCATCGACTTGTAATAGTATAGATCCTATACCTATTGCACTTGCGTCTGTGTGTACTTCGGCAGGAAGTTCAGGATTAAATATGGCCAGTACCGGTCGTGTCGTCAATCTGTCCTTGATTGTGTTGAACGCTTGTTCCTGCTCGGCCTTCCACTCCCAAGGCGAATTCTTTTTAGTGAGTCTGGTTAGTGGCTCAACAATCGTTGCGAAATTCTCAACGAACTTCCTGAAATAACCTGCTAGCCCCAAGAACTGGCGTACCTGCTTTACTGACTTAGGTGCTTCCATGTTTAGCACTCCTTCTATCTTACGTCGACCAGGCCGAACCCCGTGTTCACTAATTTCTCGGCCTAAATACTCTAGTACAGAGCTGTCCACGTTTTGCACTTTTCGGCTGATTTCCGAGGCTCACCGCCTAGCGGCCCCCACTTACGCTCGAGACCTTAGCAACGCGTGGTCCGATAACCGTAACTAAGACGCGCGGAGCTCTGTCTCAAGGACGGCGCATCTGTAACGCGATGCTGTTCCGTACCCCTTAACTAAATATTTTCAGTTTTTTAAAATCGCGATTTTTTAATTATTATTTTTTATTATTAATTATTATTTTATACTTATATTAATATATATTTATTATTAGATTATATTTATATTTATAATAATTTTGACAATAGATTTCCACATCACCCATGAGGTACTATTGTTGACGCGTTTTTTTAATAGTGGTTTCCCCTGTAGGCCTAATTCACTTAAAAAGAAGAATAAAAAAACGACCAAAAAGCGATGACCAAAAACGAGAAAAATTAGAACATTAAAATTTTGTACGACTACGGCGTTCGTACGATTCGAGAACAGAAGGAATATCTATTTGAATATTTGAAGAACTTATTCGCATCAACGAAGATAATGATGCATCCTTCAAACAAGAGCGTCTGTCGGTTTTTATATATTTCATTTTTGAAAAAGAACATTCACATAAATAAGTCGAGCCAAACATAGAAAAAAATCGAAGACCGAAATTCCTAAGCCTCGGATAAGTCGCTACGTCTAAAATTTTATAAACTTCTATTCCTTTTTCCGGTCGCGTTTTAAGGGAAATATTAGATTGTAAATTGCAAAGTTCTTGTTGCAATTCTATATTTTGTTCTTCGATTTGCAGTAAAAGGATTCTCGAAAAGAATAAGATCATTTCTGAACATTTCAAAATCTCTAAACCGTGTATTAAATTGGCTAATGAGAGAATCGATTAAATAGAGATGCTTTTGAAAATTGCAGCTTTTGCCATGCTCTTCGAAAAGAACTTGACAAGATGGGAAGAAATATAAATTATCTGCCTCAATATGATTTTTAAATAATAATAATTGTCTACGGAAACAATCAATGGCGCTAACTAATTGAGAAATAACTTGATTCGTTCTTTGCAGATTCAAATTTAAAATATTTAAATGATTAGTCAAATCAGTAATAAAAGCGAGCTCACTGAGAAATTCTAAATCTTCTAGAAAAAATTTAAATTTGTCGCATTTTGTAACAGATATTTCTTGCAAAAAAAGGAAGATTTCTTTTCTTATTGTAAAAAATTTTTCTAAACATTTTCCGGCACTAAGCCAGCGGACTTCGCAATACAAAGGGACATCGGTATAAACCGCGTTATGCTCTTCGAGAAAGTGTTGAAACTTTCGATGGGAAAGAAATTTATGACCACCTTTAATAAAATTAACAATTTGCGTTACCGTTCGCAAAGCAGTACTAAGTTTAACAGCTTTCCCGCATAACGCTTCTTGATGAATAATGCAATTAATAATCGGAAATTTTAAATCTCGCTGTCTGATTTGACCGAAAAAACCAATTTTTGCGTCAGTCATCGCTTTGGCACCATCTGTTACTATAGCCGAACATTTTGTAAAATCTACATTAAATTTATAGAGAGTTTTTTCTACAGCTCTGAAGATATCTATACCCGTAGTTGTGTCATGCAAAGCAACAAAATCTAAAAGCTCCTCGACACATGAGAAATCGTTTTGGACGATTCGAGTAAAAATACTCAACTGGCTCACGTGTCGATTATCGGTGCTTTCATCAAGACACAATGACCTTAACATTCTCACCCACTCTCGTTCAGTTAAGCCTTGCTCCACCATGTGTTGCGGCCGTAAATTTTGCACAATGCTATCGATTATCTGAAAAATATGAATATTTAATATATATATCTAAACATATTGCAATATTCTGTACAATAGTTTTAAATAAATTGTACAACTTACTATTTCGGGGAGCGTACGGCGCAGAAAACCTCCAGTCATTCTTTTCACTATATTTTACTATACTTAACAGCACAAACGCTAAAAACTTTATGACGAACATCGCGGAGACAGACCCGCTCTCGGTAGGAAAAGTAGGAGATAAAATATAATGTTACATAGGATAAAATATAAAGTTACTTTTGATAAAAAGACAAAATTAGCATAAAAATTAAAGTCAACATCTGTTCATAAAACGAATTATAATATCCAAACCACCTTTGAACCACCTTCAAACCTCGATCGAACATCAATTAACCACGTTCGTACCTCGATCAATCACCTTCGAACCACCTTCGAATCTCGATCGAACATCAATCAACCACCTTCGAACATCAATCGAACCACGTTCATACATCGATCAACCACCTTCGATTCCCCCTTCGAACCATGTTCGTACCTCGATCAACCACCTTCGAATCACTTTCAAATCACGTTCGAACATCGATCGAACATCAATCAACCACCTTCGAACCTCGATTGAACATCAATCAACCACATTCAAACCTCAATCGACTACATTTAAAAATTATAACATAAGAATGCTGTCACATGCTGAAATTAATACGAGCACGTGTGGACATATAATACTTGTATGCATATGAAGAAAATGAGAGAACAAAGAGAATATTAATTTATTCAAAAAAAGGGTGTGGCGAATCATTGCGATGATTTGACCACCAATTAAATATTTTAAATACATTTTCTAAAGCGCAATTTTTTACATGTTTACCGCTACGTAGGCTATAGGTAGTATCTAAGTTGTTTAAGGTAGGAATATCTTCATAGTCTGCATCCAAGGTCTCAATAATGAAACCGTTTCTCGCATCGTCCATTATATCGGTCAACCATTCTCGCTTTTCATGGCCTTTAACGTACACAAGAGAGGATGACTCTTCTTCTTCTTGTATCATACCAGCGATAGCTGTTGTAATCAAACGCTGAGCCATGGAACGTTTCCATCTACCCATTGCAATCCATGATGATTTCGAGTCAACCATGAGGCTTGACGTCTCTCCGATTTTATGAGCACACCCTATGGTACGGGGCATGCGAAAAAATAATGTGAAACAATAAATCCTCTTCTGAGGATCGCCGCTTCCTTCACAATAAATTGTTTATTGAAAATAAATCCTTGTAGATCCACAAACGTTGGTACAACCATATTGTTGCAAGAATGTTGGACGACTGATGTCGATTGTTAAAAATCTCAATCATTTATATTACATCGGAGGAGGGGATAATTGCTGATTAAGTAATTTTACGAACTACGTTGGACAACGGACAATATTCGACAACACGATCATGCAAGATGAGACAATAGGCTGTAGTATTTGCCGGTACATCTTCCTTACATTCAAACTTTATTCTCACGTCCACGGTAGAATTTTTGACAGAATCATTTTGTCGCGAACAATCAATAACTGCAAGAGGACCGCAATGTAGAAATTTTGCTACAGTTAGTACATTCTCAATATCATACCCGTAATAAGATTTGCGAAAACGAGAGTACATATCAAACAAGAGGGCGAATCTATTTTTTTCAAAATCTAAATTTAAATCATCGTAGGGATAAGATTCCGAGTTTAGATAAAGCTTTACGTTGGTTAATTTACAATGATCGAATACAGTAACATCTTTTGTCATAATATTTTTTCTACCAGTCTGCAGTGCAAAGATCACATATCGCGGCTTTTCCAGCTGAGAAGCAGTTTTCACAGTCCATGAATGCTTGGTTGTACTATGTAGCAGAGGAAATTCGTATAGATCCCAAGCGCGAAAACTCATGTTTAAGAATTGCCCGCTTTCCAATGCTCGTAACAAGGACAGTTTATTGACCTCATTCAATAGTACATGAGGAATACGCCATTGTATCTTGAGTAATTCAATAGCAGCTTCAGCAGGTCCATACAGACCATTGTTGTCGTTGCGCGAACGTATCAAAATTAATTCGTGGCGAGCATTAATCACAACTCGCTTGTAATCTTCGCAAAATCCCAACAGCATGTTGAGCGGCACGCAAAAGTTGAACGTACAAATTTCGTTACATGACCCATTATGTGTCATATCCCATCCAGCATTCTTCAAGATTTTACTTCTCTCGGTTGTTAAAGAAACATAATTTTTCATCGTTGAAGTTATTCCAACGTTTCTGTTGCGATCAATCTCCACACCATTGAGTTCATATCGAATTTCATCAAACATGAAGGCAATACAATTATTTATTAATATCATCGTTTCATTTGCATCTATTTTAGATGTCATCAACTTTCCCTCAACATACAAAAAGCTTTCGCACGGCAACGTGTACGAATCCTGGTGGTGTATAAGTATCCGTATCTCGTCGCTATGTCCAAGCGATGTGTTAGCATATGGATTGTATGTATGTGTCTCAACCTTGACGATACGATCATCAAAGACTGGTTCACCACCAATATTCAAAATATCAATCATCTTTTCGTACGATGAATCCCAATGATTTTAAAAATTCGCGATTCAATGCGCTGAGTTTCTTTTTAGTGTAACGAGATCTCTGATTATTGTCGCTCACTGCCGCAGCTGCTCTCGCAAAAGTATTGTCCCTCGTAATGTCCCACGTAAAATTATTGTCTCTCACGTGCTCCGTATCATTTAGCACGAGAATCACACGCTAATTTTGTCGACGCCGTACGTGCAATCTTACAGTAACTTCCTCTCCTCGAAAATCCAACAATCGTCCTTCTTGATCAACAATGTTAGATCAGTAATGCTCCGTACGACGATCGGAAGATAAATGATCTGTGCAGGCGTTTCCGATATCTTATATCCTGGCGGCACGCTCGGTGAAAATTCATGTATCGTGTGTATGCGCTTGTCATTACTGTACGCACCAGTGGTGACGCTACATTCTATACGGATAATATTCACGCTAATAATATTTATAGGTAAATCCGAATCATGCCATTTGTGAGGTTGCAATATACGATTCGACGAGAATCCCAACAGCGATCCTATATTGTATGGTTTATTAAAGTTTATTCTATAGATGCATTTGATTTCGCTCTTTAGAGTATTATGATTGGCGCGAAGCGCTATTGCATCTTCATTCTGCTCTTTATTGGAAGGAATTGTGAAATTGCACGTCTCAGATACTCATCTATAGATGTATTTCGTATGATCCTTCGGGTATCGTAATTTCCTTGTCATCGTTATCAAAGTAAAATTTATTATTCTTAGAATTTACATTCGGTATCGTATGATAAGTTTCAAAATCTGTTAAACCGAGCTCATAATCACCATTCGATAAATCTATAGCTGTAAAGTAGCTTACAGCGAGAACGCTACTTTTGCCAGTCAACGTTAGTGTTAGCGACATGTTGTCAAACTGAATCGTGATGATGGATTGACAGGCTTTATATCAGCCGTTTGAAGAAATCGTAAACACAATTGTCCACAATTATTCTGGTTATAATTTTGATAGGATGTGTGATTGTATTCTATTTTCATAACATTTAAATATTGCACCAATTCTTTGGGTGGTCGTAGATTACCAAAACTATCGAAATATATTGATCGATTTCCCCTCTTTACATAAGCTACCCAATGAGTACCGGGACCATCAACGTCGTCCAAATTGACGATACCGCTCTCATTTTGTCGCACACCGTTTATCGGTAAATTATTGCGCATGAAAACACCTCTAAAGAATGGTATACGCATACGTCTTGCCAGTTGTTCTAATTGTACATTAGTTGTTACACCCACAGGCATTTTTAGCGTTTTTTTTCTTAATTGAGAATCCCTGTCCATTCTTGTATGGAGCGAGATAAACTCCACGACCTTCCATAGCGCGATTATGACGTTGCATTTCTTCAAGCTGACGTTGCGCAACCTTGCTATCATTCACAGCTTTTGCGACTCCTGCTGCTCCACCGGCCAACGAACCGAGAACTTCCAACAATGGTAAAATTGGCAAGATACCACCATGCTTCGCCACAGGCAGTATTCGTTTCTTCTTCTTTTTCAAAGATTTTTGCACCTTCATCCCCATACCGAATTTTGTCTTTGCTTTCATAGCTGCCCAAACAGTCGTAGCGGCTGCTCTTTCACCAAGAGTCGAATCTCTCGCAGTAATACGTTTTCGCGCTTTCGCAGCGAGTATATTATCAGCAACGTGTCGTTCTCTGAGGGCGTTGCTTTGAGAATATGCAATGTCGTGCTCGCGACACGCGGCATCCAATGGATTAATACCTCGATCACCTCTAGCCAATCGCTTTTCCAAATGAGTCCCCGGACCGCAAAACTGATAGCTGGGAATATCGGTAATTCGATCGGAAGCGCGTTTATCGCGCGATTAAAGAGACCACTACCTATTTTCGTTGACATTCGCTGCAATTCTTTATCATCGGCGCTGGACCGTCGATGTGCGTTTGCTGCCACGGTCGATTGTAATGTTTGAAACATCGACGACAGGTCTGAATCTCTGGATCCGCCTTTATGTGTTCCGGAAGCTTGTCCCACACAAGTAGTGGATGTGATTTTCATATCGCAATAAAAATGCTTTTGGCACAAATTGCAGCTGTTCGGCGCTTAAACCGTGAATATCGGAAGCACTTGTTAGCAGAACAAACATTTTTTCGATACTGAACGATTCATGGTTCCGCGCAGCTATAAATAGGCTCTCCAAGACTCATACATTCATTCGAGAGAAAACATGCGGTTCGTTCAGCAATCGACGATAATCAAAGTTACAAATTTCGACGATAAAACACGGTTGATGTCGGATAAAGAAATACGCAGACATGGAAACATACTGCCGAATACTATACGCGGAATCATTTGCGGTCCTTCGAATTGTGGTAAAACTAACGCATTGATTAGTTTGATAGAAAGCCCGCACGGCGTTTGCTTCGAGAACGTGTACGTATACTCGAAATCGCTTCAACAACCGAAATATCGATATTTGGAAAATTTGCTATCACCGATAGAAGAAATTGGTTATTTCACATTCTCTAATAATAGCGATGTCATTCCACCGAGTGAGGCGCTTCCGAATTCCATTTTTATCTTTGATGACGTGGCATGCGACAAGCAAGATACGATAAGAGAGTACTTTGCAATGGGGCGGCACTCGAGCGTCGACTGTTTCTATCTTTGTCAAACGTATGCCAAGATACCCAAGCATGTTGTACGTGACAATGCAAACTTATTAATTTTATTTAAACAAGATGGGACAAACTTGAAACATGTGTACAACGATCACGTAAATACAGATATGTCTTACGATAATTTTCGCGCATTTTGTCAGAAATGTTGGCAACATAAATATGGATTCGCGGCGATTGACAAGGACAATCCGTTGACTAATGGACGATACAGAAAAGGATTTAATGAATTTGCAATACCGCAAAGCAATTAGTCGCTTTCACGCATTGTACTCTGCAACGAGTCGGGACAGCGCTTCGATCCACTTGTAATTGCCATTAAGTATAAACATTTTCCACATACTGTTCTTTAAAGTACGATTAAATCTTTCCACGACCGAGGCTTTCATAACAGAATACGTCTAGTAATGATTGATGTGTTTTTTTATGAGTTTCTGCACATTCGCATTGTAAAATTCTTTCCTCTATCGGTTTGAAAATTTTTCGGGCATCTTCCATCGTCTCGAATTATCTTTGCAATCGTTTCGGACATTTCGTTTCCATTCTTACTCTTGAGCGGCACGGCCCATGCATACTTGCTCAACACATTGATAACGGTGAGTATGTAATTGTATCCTTAGTTGACTCTTGCATAAGGACGCATCTCGACCACGTCAGCTTGCCACAGGTCGTCGTTTCCACGTACTATGACGCGTCTACGCGGAAAATTTCTTCTCGCTGGAGCGTATAATTCCTCCACGAGTAGCTGCTTTTCAGAGGTGTTTGATCGAGGCATATTTGTAATAATGTGATATAATTTCACGTACAGTTCTTTATGTATCTTTTGATGTAGTCTGCGTTACAACCATTTTATCCAGCGTTAATAATAGCGCCTGCATATTCCTTTCAAGCCTGATTATTTTTTTCTCAATTTCTTTCTGTTGATCTCTCAAAAGCTTGACACTCGCTTCGACATATCATTTGTTGGCTGCATCATTATTATCTTCCGGTTGCGCTACACGTCGTATCTTGCGCGACCTTGCGTCATAGCCGGAGGCTGTTAGACACAGAGTGTTATCACGCACGTAATTTCTTAGTAATCCATTCCATTGATAATATGAATTATTATTCGACGTTCCAAGTGATAATCCAAATTTATTAATCGACATTTCGATACTACTAATATTGACAGACTGACACGTATCGTGGATGTATAGCTTATTTTATAATAATACCAGCTTCGTAAAGTTCCTCGAAAATCGACAATATTTCATTGCCGTGGGCGTTGTTGCCAGCTTGACGTGAAGCTTCGAGCAATCGCAGACGATCTACCAACACGTTGGGATCATTCCAATGCACGTAATCAATCTTATTATTGTTTAAGGTCATAGCACGCGGTATACCTTTTCCAGAATTTTTATCAGAGAATAATGGTGCGATTATATATTTATATGTGTGTCCCTTGTTACCTAATACTGGCTGATTCACATTACCATTTCGTCTGTGCGCATTTGTTCTTATTAATATACTTTTGTAATTCTGCAAGTCATTCGCAGTATTTATTTTATCGTCGGGAATTCTTTGAAAACCAACTCGTAAAGACCTGCTGTTCCAATTGTTTTGATCCATCGATAATTATATTATCATTGTTATCCACATCGAAATTTTTATTACCGAGCGTCATTCCTTTATTGATAAATTTAACACCGTATACGTAATCCATCTTGGAATTTTTATCTTGACTCAATATAGCTGTCACATATTTTTGAGCAAGTGGACCCAAGTGATTTCGCAATGAATTTTGACCCTCAGATGTTTGTAATGAATGTTGAATTGATGTCACAAGCGATTCAGGTGAAGTCTCGAAAATTTCCTCGATAGATGTCTTATCATGCAATAATTGCCTTGGCTGTACATCTTGTATCGGAATAGAAGTAGTTGCATCCAATAATTGTTGCATTCGCCTGCTTTTGATTCGCTTTGGAGTAGAAGTTATACCGGTCAATGATATATTTGATCGCTTTGTTTTAAACTCTTTTTTCTCTCCGAGCATACTCGATGGTTCAATCTTTTCTTCACCAGACTCAACACCGACTGTATTTTCAACAAGCTGTTTCAGAGGTTCAGAGATTGGTTTAAAATGCCTCTCTAATGCATCGTCCTCCTCCATTTTATCAGTTTTCAAGAAAAGATATTTTTTACGGATTGAATCGTTCGTTTTCGCAATCTCTCTCACAATCTTTTCACGATCGTTATACATCATGTTGCAATTTAGACATTGCTCGATCAATGCATCGAAAGCGACTAATTGCTTTGCGGTATTGCAAATTCATTAAATCCTTTTCTGTATCGTCCATTAGTCAACGGACTGTCCTTGTCAATCGCCGCGAATCCATATTTATGTTGCCAACATTTCTGACAAAAAGCGCGAAAATTATCGTAAGACATATCTGTATTTACGTGATCGTTGTACACATGTTTCAAGTTTGTCCCATCTTGTTTAAATAAAATTAATAAGTTTGCATTGTCACGTATAAGATGCTTGGGTATCTTGGCATACGTTTGACAAAGATAGAAACAGTCGACGCTCGAATGTCGTCCCATTGCAAAGTACTCTCTTATCGTATCTTGCTTGTCGCACGCCACGTCATCAAAGATAAAAATGGAATTCGGAAGCGCCTCACTCGGTGGAATGACATCGCTATTATTAGAGAATGTAAAATAACCAATTTCTTCTATCGGTGAAAGCAAATTTTCCAATATTGATATTTCGGTTGTTGAAGCGATTTCGAGTATACGTACACGTTCTCGAAGCAAACGCCGTGCGGGCTTTCTATCAAACTAATCAACGCGTTAGTTTTACCACAATTTGAAGGACCGCAGATGATACCGCGTATAGTATTTGGTAGAAATACGCAGACATGTTTCCATGTCTGCGTATTTCTTTATCCGACATCAACCGTGTTTTATCGTCGAAATTTGCAACTTTGATTATCGTCGCTTGCCGAACGAACCGCATGTTTGCTCTCGAATCAGACGAATGAGTCATGACGGGTCTATTTATAGCGATGCATCGGGTGAAAACAGCTCAGTATTGAAAATGTTGCTCTATCTGTCGGTTAAGACTGAAATTCTCGAGCTTACTGCCGAACAGTTGAAGTTTATTCCCAAGATTGTTTTACTGCAAAACTTTGGCGATTACGTGGAACTATTGTGGGACAAGCTTCCCGAATATATAAAAGCTGATTCGGTGGTTCAACAATATCGTCGATGCATGCGACATTATAATTTGCCGTGGCAACGAACACATATCGACGGTCCAGCGCCGTTGATAAAAAATTGTGGCGAATGTCGGCGATAATTGTAAAGGGTAGTGATCTGTTTAATGTGCTATAAACGCTATAAACGCACTATAAACGCGCTACAAACGTGCTAAAAACGCACTTCCTATCGAATTACATATTCCCGGTTATCAGTTTTGCGGTCCGGGGACTCATTTGGAAAAGCGATTGGCTAGAGGTGATCGAGGTATTAATCCATTGGATGTCACGTGTCGCGAGCACGATATTGCGTATTCTCGAAGCAACGCCCTCAGAGAACGACACGTTGCTGATAAAATACTCGCTGCGAAAGCGCGAAAACGTATTACTGCGAGAGATTCGACTCTTGGTGGAAGAGCAGCCGCTACGACTGTTTGGGCAGCTATGAAAGCAAAGACAAAATTCGGTATGGGGATGAAGGTGCAAAAATCTTCGAAAAAGAAGAAGAAACGAATACTGCCTGTGGCGAAGCGTGATGGTATCTTGCCAATTTTACCATTGTTGGGAGTTCTCGGTTCGTTGGCCGGTGGAGCAGCGGGAGTCGCAAAGGCTGTGAATGATAGCAAGGCTGCGCAACGTCAGCTTGAAGAAATGCAACGTCATAATCGCGCTATGGAAGGTCGTGGAGTTTATCTCGCTCCATACAAGCGTGGACAGGGATTCTCAACTAAGAAAAAAAAACGTCGAAAAAAAACGCTAAAAATGCCTGTGGGTGTAACAACTAATGTGCAATAAGAACAACTGGCAAGACGTATGCGTATACCATTCTTTAGAGGTGTTTTCATGCGCAATAATTTACCGATAAGCGGTATACGACAAAATGAAAGCGGTATTGTAAATTTGGATGACGTTGATGGTTCCGGTACCCATTGGGTAGCATATGTAAAGAGAGGAAATCGAGCAATATATTTCGATAGTTTTGGTAATCTTCAACCACCCAAAGAATTGGTGCAATATTTAAATGTTACGAAAATAGAATACAATCACACATCCTATCAAAATTATAATCAGAATAATTGTGGACAATTGTGTTTACGATTTCTTCAAACGACTGATATAAAGCCTGTCAATGCATCATCACGATACAGTTTGACAACATGTCGCTGACACTAACGTTGACTGGCAAAAGTAGTGTTCTCGCTGTAAGCTACTTTCCAACTATAGATTTATCGAATGGTGATTACGAGCTCGGTTTAACAGACTTTGAAACTTATCATACGATACTGAATGTGAATTCTAAGAATAAGAAATTTTACTTTGATAACGATGACAAGGAAATTACGATACCCGAGGGATCATACGAATTACGAGCTATAGATGAGTATCTGAGACGTGCAATTTCACAATATCCTTCCAATAAAGAGCAGAATGAAGATGCAATAGTGCTTCGCGCCAATCACAATACTCTAAAGAGCGAAATCAAATGCATCTATAGAATAAACTTTAATAAAGCATACAATATAGGATCGCTATTGGGATTCTCGTAGAATCGTATATTGCAACCTCAAAAATGGCATGATTCGGATTTACCTATAAATATTATTAGTGTGAATATTATTCGTATAGAATGTTGCGTCACCACTAGTGCGTATAGTAATGACAAGCGCGTATACACGATACAAGAATTTTCACTGAGCGTGCCGCCTGGATATAAGATATCGGAAACGCCTGCACAGATCATTTATCTCCCGATCGTCGTACGGAGCATTACTGATTTAACGATACGTATTGTTGATCAAGAAGGACGATTGTTGGATATCCGAGGAGAGGAAATTACTGTAAGAATGCACGTACGGCGTCGGAAAAATTTGCGTGTGATGCTTGTGCTAAATGATACGGAGCACGTGAGAGACAATAATTTTACGAGGAACAAAACGAGGGACAATACTTTTGTGAGAGCAGCTGCGGCGGCGGCAGTGAGCGATAATAATCAGAGATCTCGTTACACTAAAAAGAAACTCAGCGCATTGAATCGCGAATTTTTAAAATCATTGGGATTCATCGTACGAAAAGATGATTGACATTTTGAATATTGGTGGTGAGCCAGTCTTTGATGATCGTATCGTCAAGGTTGAGACACATACATACAATCCATATGCCAACACATCGCTTGGACATAGCGACGAGATACGGATACCTATACACCACCAGGATTTGTACACGTTGCCGTGCGAAAGCTTTTTGTATATTGAGGGAAAGTTGACGACATCTAAAATAGATGCAAATGAAATGATGATATTAACAAATAATTGTGTTGCGTTCATGTTTGATGAAATTCGATATGAACTCGATGGTGTGGAGATTGATCGCAACAGAAACGTTGGAATAACTTCAACGATGAAAAATTATGTTTCTTTAACAACCGAGAGAAATAAAATCTTGAAGAATGCTGGATAGGATATGACACATAATGGGTCATGTAACGATACTTGTATGTTCAACTTTTGCGTGCCGCTCAACATGCTATTGGGATTTTGCGAAGATTACAAGCTAGTTGTGATTAATGCTCGCCACGAATTAATTTTGATACGTTCGCACAACGACAACAATTGTCTGTACGGACCTGCGGAAGCTGCTATTGAATTACTCAAGATACAATGGCGTATGCCCCATGTACTATTGAATGAGGTCAATAAACTGTCCTTGCTACGAGCATTGGAAAGCGGGCGATTCTTAAACATGAGTTTTCGCGCTTGGGATCTATACGAATTTTCTCTGCTACATAGTACAATCAAGCATTCGTGGACTGTGAAAACTGCTTCTCAGCTGGAAAAGCCGCGATATGTTATCTTTGCACTGCAGACTGGTAGAAAAAATATTATGACAAAAGATGTTACTGTATTTGATCATTGTAAATTAACCAACGTTAAGCTCTATCTAAACTCGGAATCTTATCCCTACGATGATTTAAATTTAGATGATGAGAAAAATAGATTTGCCCTCTTGTTTGATATGTACTCTCGTTTTCGCAAATCTTATTATGGGTGTGATATTGAGAATGTACTAACTATCGCAAAATTTCTTCATTGCGGTCCTTTAGCAGTTATTGATTGTTCGCGACAAAATGAATCTGTCAAAAATTCTACCGTGGACGTGAGAATAGAGTTTGAATGTAAGGAAGATGTACCAGCAAATACTACAGCCTGTTGTCCCATCTTGCACGATTGTGTTGTCGAATATTGTCCGTTGACCAACATAGTTCGTAAAATTACTTAATCAGCAATTATCCCCTCCTCCGATGTAATATAAATGATTGAGATTTTTAACAATCGACGTCAGTGGTCCAACATTCTTGCAACAAAATGGTTGTACCGACGTTTGTGGACCTGCAAGGATTTATTCTCAATAAACGATTTCTCGTGAAGGAAGCGGCGATTCTGAGAAGAGGATTCATTGTTTCACATTATTTTTTCGCATGTCCCGTACCATGGCGTGTGCTTACACAATCTGAAAGACGTCAAGCCTCATGGTTGATCAGAAATCATCATAAACTGCAATGGGAAGATGGAAACGTTCCATATAGCATGGCTCAGTGTTTGATTACAACAGCTATCGCTGGCGGGGTACAGGAAGAAGAAGAGTCATCCTCTTTCGTGTACGTAAAAGGACTTGAAAAGCAAGAATGGTTGACCGATATATTGGACGATGCGAGAAACGGTTTCACTATTGAGACCTTGGATGCAAACTATGAAGATATTCCTGCCTTAGGCGAATTAGATCCTACATACAGCCTACGTTGTGAAAAACATGTAAAAAATTGTGCTTTGCAAAATGTATTTAAAACATTTAATTGGTGGTTGAATCATCGCAATGAATCACCACACCCTTTTTTTGAATTAATTAATATTAAAATAATATTCTCTTTGTTCTCTCATTTTCCTCATACACATACAAGTATTGTATGTCCGCACGTGCTCGTATTAATTTCAGTATGCGACAGCATTCTTATGTTATAATTTTTAAATTTAGTCGATTGAGGTTTGAATGTTGTTGATTGATGTTCGATCGATGTTCGAAGGTGGTTGATTGATGTTTGATCGAGGTTCGAAGGTGGTTCGAAAGTGGTTCGAAGGTGGTTGATCGAGGTACGACAGTGGTTCGATTGATGTTCGAAGGTAGTTGATTGATGTTCGCTCGAGGTTCGAATGTGGTTTGGAGGTGGTTCGAAGGTGGTTCGAAGGTGATTTGCATATTATAATTCGTTTTATGAACAGACGTTGACTTTAATTTTTATGCTAACTTTTGTCTTTTTATCAAAAGTAACTTTATATTTTATCCTATGTAACATTATATTTTATCTCCTACTTTTCCTACCGAGAGCGGGTCTGTCTCCGCGATGTTCGTCATAAAGTTTTTAGCGTTTGACGTGTCAAAGCGTGAAAAAAGAGTGTAAAACAGTTATTAAAAATGGAATTTATTGGAGAGATAGTGCGCCATGACGATAGGCCCAGGTGGGTCGATATGATTTTTCATGACGATCGACCCATGTATCACGACTTGTGGTATGAGTCGGAGCGTGAGGTGCATATTAGGTGGGTGGATAGGTCGGGAATATGACCAATTTTATAATGATCAGCTGTGGGGCGACATGGAGGAAGAGGTCCCTTACGGTGAATGGGACGATGTGTGCTGCCTTCGCCAGTTGTTCGGGGAGGAACCTTATCCTCCCGAACCTGTCCCGGAACCATTATGGGTCTAGTAAGTATTTCTTTTCAATTATAAATTATTAAAATAAAAATTAATTAATAAAATAAATAATAATATATTTAATAAAAAATTTCTATCATGTAGGAGTTCCGCCCTGCCGCCTCGCAGCCACCGCCCCACCACCTCGCAGCCTCCGCCTCATACCTTGTGGTATGACTTGTGTTATGATTATATACAGGGTGTCCGGTAATAGTCGCATCAACCGTTGTGTGCAGGTAGAGCTAGTTAAACCGAGTAGAAAAGTCCTCTACCATTTTGCGATATTCTCAATAATAAGAGAGAAATAAATTAAAGAAAATCAGCCAATTCGCGCGATGATAAGCGTGCGGCGAGAAGAGACAGCCCACTCGGGGGTCCAGAGTTAGCGCTACTCGTATGGAGTTACTGTCTTTTGTAAAGCGCTCATCCCCGCTTCATCGCGCGCTTAGCAACCGTGTAACATTATACTGTTTCTTTTCGCCGCATGCTTAGTAACGACATAAAACTGGGCTGTCTCTTCTCGCCGTCGTCACGCGAATTGGCCGACCTTTATTAATTAATATCTCTCTTATTATTGAGAATATCGCAAAATGGTAGAGGACTTTTCTACTCGGTTTAACTAGCTCTACCTGCACACGACGGTTGATGCGACTATTACCGGACACCCTGTATACTTGGGTCGATCGACACGAAAAATCATATCGACCCACCTGGGCCGATCATCATGACGCAACCATCACATTATGTCATATGTATATATTATTTTATATTATATAATCTTACACACACACACACACACAAATGTATAATACACTTGATACATATTAAAATTGTTATTATTTTAAAAATGTATATTTTATTTTAGATTATAAGATGCGCTACCTCGCCTCGCGACATCTCTCTGCTTCTCGCGATCGCTATCTCTCTCGCTCTTGCATATATGCCTCTCTTGCGCTATCTCTCTCCTTCGCGTGCGTCATCTCTCTCTCGCGTTCGCCTCGCGCTCTCCTTCGCGTCATCTCCTTCGCGTTCCTCTCTCCCCGCGGACCCCTCACCCATAAAGCTTCATGCGGTCTTTCGCGGATTCCCCTCTCCCCGCGGACCCCTCACCCAAAAAGCTTCATGCGGTCTTTCGCGGATTCCTCTTTCCCCGCGGACCCCTCGCGGACCCGGCACCTAAATCGCGGACGCTTCCCCCTCCCAGCGGCCCCATCGCGGTACATCGCGGTACATCGCGGACGCCTCCCCCTCCCCGTGTGACGTCATTCCCCCTCCCCGCGTGACGTCATTCCTCCCCCGCGTGACGTCATTCCCCCGCGCCATAGGTTCCCCTCGCCCCTCACCCCCCTCAGAGGACCTGAGTTAGAATTGGCATAGTATCACTACTCAAATGATTTACAATTTTCCCTGTTCAGTATATAATTCCGTTTGGTGTACTTAAGAACTAGATATTATACAACTAAAAGTCCCTATATCGCAGCACCTCTTTATATGATATTCTTTACCAACATTCGAAGACTTTTACAATTCTCTATGAGGTTCCATAAGGTAGTCCAACTACCCATTATCACAATAATTATACAAATATATAAGGGTCGATTGCTCCAACCCCCCGGCAAACCCCATCCGACAGGCAGCACACCATCGCCTCCTTTCAAAAACAGTTCCAAAAAAGAGACGAAGACACGCCCCCCGCCGGCATAACACACCAAGAAGCCGGAACAACCTTTTATCTTTTGCACGTAACAATATCTTTATTATATTATATAATTGATCTGGAGTCCCTTTTTTGTCGCTGGAGAAATCCTTTATGGATACCTGTGGCCCTCGGGAAAGGACCACGGGTTATGTGGGACTCCTTTTCCTCATCCCAGCCAGTAGTAGTCCTGGCCGTGATGGAGAGTAGGCTACCTCACTAAAACTCCAGCGGGTGTCCTTCACGGGCGTTAGGTAGGAGGCCCGGAGAATGCTGGTATCCCATGCCTTCTCCGAGCCCCCCCCCCCCGCCTTTCCTTTCCCGGGAGGGTGAGACTTGTGAGCCCCACCCTTCTCCCCGCCATTGTGCGGGCCGTCGCCGTTGCGACGCAGAGGGACACCACCTCCACGTCGCGCCCTCCCGGTGTTAGTCGGGGGGGGGCGGGGTCGGGACCCAGCAAATTACCCGCTCGAGCCCCGGCCATCCCGTATCACGCGGCTGTGGTCCCCTCCGCCCCCAAGAGGGGCAGCGGATTCGACCGTCAGCCCTCCTTCGAGGTTCGGGCGGTTCAATCCGACTTCAGCGTCGGGTTGACCCGCCCTTATCCCTCCCGCGAGGCTGTAGGGGGGGGAGCCCGGCGCTTGAGCGCGCCGCGTCCCCCCCCCGACAGCCTCATCCTGGGTCCCCGTTGTGGCCGGGAGGCCCAGGGTTCGAGGCGACCCCCCCCGCACCAGGCCCATCGGGACTAGGTCCCGGCATGCACGGGGAGGAAGGGGCGCCTCCTCCTCCTCCTCATCTTCGCTGTTATGCGGGCGCCTCCTTCTCCTTCTCGCTTTCTCCCTCTCTCTCTCTCTCGGGGCCCCCTCCTCGCCGAGGCAACCATGTGGGGTCGTCCCACACCTCTCGGGACACAGGTGAGAGGGGGCGTCTTCCCCGCCTCCTCCGTCTTTCCCGCTCCCTCTCAGCCTCCTCCTTCTGCGACAGGGTTATGTCCATTGTACATGACATTTTTCAGTTTGCGAGTGGCACTGAACTTTTCCGCCCAGACAGGGGCCCCGTACAGGGCCATTGCATGTACCGTCCCGGCGTACAAACGACGAGCCCTCCCGTCAGGTCCCCCCATGTTCGGCAGCAACCGGCATATGGCCATTGCTGCCTTATCTACCTTGGGGGCCAGACGACGGAAGTGCTCGTCGAAGGTCCAACGGCCGTCCAGGTAGAGACCCAGATATTTGATATGGGTCCCCACCTCGACGGGGGCGTTATCCACCATGATTTGTGCTCTCGGCGGCGCCCCGTGTTTCCCATCGTGAAAGAAAACCGCTTCGGTTTTCCGGGGCCCCACTTTGAGCCCAATCCCTCGAATGGAGTGCACAACCCTTGCCGTGGCTGAGTTGGCGTTAGCCACGGCTTCCCCCCAGCTATCTCCCTCGACCAGCACTAGTGTGTCATCGGCATAACACACCATGCTGCAGCCGAGGGGGAAGGCAGTCCTGAGGATGACGTTATATGCAAGGTTCCACAGCAGGGGGCCCAAGACAGACCCCTGTGGAACCCCGCACGTCATCCTTCTCGTCCTTTCCTCAGCCTCACGGTCGACATATACTATGTTCCTCCCCTGGAAGTAGTCCCTGATAACATTGGCCAGGTATGGGGGAACCCTGTGGTAATTAAGGGAATCCCCCACCCTGGGCCAGGGCAGGGTGTTAAACGCGTTGGAAATATCCAACGAGACTGTGAATAACACCTTGCCCCTTTCCTTCGCGGCCTCCGTCGCCGAGCGGACCCTGAGAATTGCATCTATTGTTGACCGCTCGGCACGGAAACCATATTGGTCCTCACTGATGTTTGGACCCCTTCAGGTGAGGTGATGGACGAGGCGTTCTGCGATTATTCTCTCGAAAATTTTTCCCGCCTCGTCCAATAAACATATCGGCCGGTAGGCTGAGGATTGGTCTGGTGACTTGCCTTTCTTAGGAAGGAGCACAATCTGTGCCCTCTTCCAAGCTGGGAGGAATATACCTTCCCTGAGGCAGCTGTTGAACAGCTGCCTCATTCTCTCCCCGAGGTCTTTATGGGCAAGGGCCCAGATCCTGCCGTGAACGCCATCAGCCCCAGGGGCTTTTCCCCCCTTAATCCTCCTGATGGCGTTCTTTAGCTCTCCTCCCGTGACATCCCATTCGTCCTCCCGCCACTCCTGCTCCCTCCGCGCGAAGGGCTCATCTTCTTGTCCCTCCAGCGTCGGGAACAAGGTGTCAATGATTCTCTGGACGAATTGGGGGTCCATTGTTTCCGTGAGAGGAGACCCGCCTCCTTCAAGCTTATTTAAAATTATTTTATATGGTCTCCTCCACGGATCCTCGTCAAGGAAGGAGAGCAAATCTCTCCATTGATCTGGAGTCCTCATAACGTATCGGGAATCAGGACGAACGTTTGCTTGATTATCAACCTGTCTCCTTGTCTCAGCGAATGAAATATTGTCCAACGCCATTGATCTCACAATGATAGCGTGTCTGGCATAACTAAAACACGACCTGTCCAGTGTAGAATGGTCCCCATGACAATTAACACACTTTCTCTTTGCCGTGCACCGTTCTTCCTTGGAAGTGGTATGGGGCTCACTGCATGTAAGACACCTTGCCTCATTTTCACATGTCCTAGCGATATGACCAATCCGTCCACATATAAAGCATATTTTGACTGTCGAAATATATGGAAGCTCTTGGATCCTTACTCTCCAGATCTTTATATACTCTGGAAGGGAACTGCCTTTAAACTCCACGCAGACTGTATTAGCCTCCTCCCATTTCCCTGATTGTCTATTTCTTTTCTTCAAACGGAAAGCATTCACAACTTTAAGGTCATTCTCTCTCTCAATACACTCCTGTATTTTTTGCATTGACACATCAGCTGGGATCCCTTGGATGACTCCCTTTCTTCTAGTTAAGAAGCCAGGTATGAAACCCTCCATGTTTCTGTCATTTAAAAAACTATTTTTATTTACGTTCAACTTTTATGTGCTGCTATAACTTCTCCAACTACAGATCTTTATAGACTGACGGGTCACTTATAATAATGTTGCTCCCCTCTTGATTTTTAATTCTACATCTCTCTTGTTCTAAGTGGAGTATCATGTCTCGGCTAGCTCATCATTTTTTTACATCTATAGAGCGAAGAAAGAGTTTTGCCGACTATGCATATCTTATTGGGAAAAATAATTTAACACAGATTAACATTAAAATAATTTATTTCTTAGAAGCATCGTGAAGAATATCATTTACAGCACAAGTTAATAATTCACAATCAATAAGTGATTCGTTGTCAAACATATGACTTTCACGTACTGTCTTTGCGGCATTGCTCGCATTGCAGATATTATTACTTTGTAAAATATTTACAAATTGTTTAAACTTTTCAGTAACACTATGCGTATTTTCACACAGCCAGAAATACATATGATCTATACATTTTTCAAAATTGAATAAATGTAGTAACGTTGATGGTTTCATATACAAAGTATTATTAGATAATGTAATTTTTATAATTTTTGAAGTAGATGTGTTAACCATTTCAAGTGTCAGATTACATATCCATAGCGGAGTTTCAGTTAGCCGCTCAATATTCGCTCGTTTTTACATTAGCGACTTCCATGTTTCAATAGGCAATATTATTTGATTGCCTCGATTATCATCAATAGCCAATTCCACATAAGATATGACTCCAACACAGATTCCAATTTCCAAATATTTATATGACGTCGGGGTCAAAGCGTATCTTCTTCCAAGTATACGAACCGCACGACGAGAGAAAGCACTATAAAATTGTGTTTATTTAAAAATCATTATTTGACAAAAAATAAAATGCTTTAAATTAATCGAAACTTACATGTCACATTTATTCTTAGGAATTTCTTGTATTGGAACGTAATAATTCATGCTGGCGGACTTTTAAAAGAACCTTTCGCACAAGTGATTGATATAATACTAAATCATTTTTTCCAATTTTCCATGGTTACATTACAATGGGGTGTGGATTATTGCTGACGCGATATTATTTTCAACCAATCGAAGCGCCAATGTACGGCCGCTATGATATCATTTTGAGATAATATCGTCAAGTAAAAATGTATCAATTTCAAGACCGATGCATCAGAGCCGTACGTTACAAAATCACAATTATCTGAGCGCTGGCTGCTAATATCTTGAGACAAATCTCGCGAAATGTGCAAAAATGTATCACGAGCGCCAATGTACGGCCGCTAAGACATCATCTTGAGATAATATCGTCAAGATGTAAAAATGTATCAATTTCAAGACCGATGCATCAGAGCCGTACGTGACAAAATCACAATTATCTGATTTGCAAAAATGTATCAAAGCGCCAATACATGGCCGCTATGACATCATCTTGAGACAAATCTCACGAAATGTGCAAAAATTAATTTCAAGCATTGATACTATTACATTCATAGGTGACAAAATTGCAATTTTTGAGCGCCGATGCATGGCCGCTATGACATCATCTTGAGACGAATCTCGCGAAATGTGCAAAATGTCTCAATTTCAATGCCGATGCATCAAAGCGCCAATGTACGGCTGCTCTTGCATCATCCTCAGATGAAATATTAGATGTAAAAATGCAACAGATCTAAAATTGTCGAGCGCCAATGATCTCTACAATCAAATAAAATGGTTGTAAGGAGGCATACTATGTTAGTATCATTGTCAGAGGTTCAGGAAGAGCATCTAAAAAATGGCGCTACAAGAAGCAAGTTTGTTGGAGCAAGCCACAAGGGTGAATTCGGTGGAAGAATATATTGTGTGGGAGCAGCAATGTGACGAATACATCGAATCACTGGAAGAACAAAGTCGAATAAAACGTCCACGATTACCGATCGGAGTTCGACAATCGCTTGTCTCCCAAATCGCGCGTCTCGAAGGGTTGAAGAATTCGGTACGCAACCGTTTCATACACGCAGGTACCGGAAGCGAGAAGATAGACTCATATGGCGAGAGATTGATACGGCGTTCGAGAGCCGCATCTTGACTGGTGCGGTGATAAACAGCAATCACATCGAACCTCGTCAATTTCTCGAGGATGCCAAAGACATTGTGATCGGACACGTGCAAAAAGTGTTGCAAAAACACACTAGTGTGAAAGTGAACACTGTGTTTAATGGCGAGTTCGTGTCGGGCGATAAGCGCGCCAATAAAACTATCAATACGAAAAACTATGAACTCTTTCGCACGTCCGATTTACGCGAATGGTACGATCACCGCGTTATCGAGCCCACGCTAGCATCGCTAGAAGAATTTCAGGAACGTGATAGTGGTTGGGCATTGTCGCGAATAATCAATTTAATTGTAAATATCAACAAGTACAATGCAATGCGCGCGGGACGTCACATTAAATTACCGCGAGAAATAATGAACAAAAGAGCAGTGGTGAACGTGCAATCTAGAGACAATGCATGTTTTGCATGAGCAGTTGTCGCTGCTCTATATCCTGCTGAAAGAAAAGTGGAACGGGAATCTTCGTATCCTCATTACACGACAGTGCTAAATTTCCAGGACATTGAGTTTCCAGTAACTGTGAATCAAATTAAAAAGTTTGAACTAGCAAACAATATCTCAATCAACGTGTACAATATCGAAAACGGCATCGTCCCGATACATCTTTCGGAGCAAAAAAAAGACAGACATGTCAACCTGCTGTACGTGCAAGACAGCAACAGCGTTGGACATTTCGCATGGATCAAGAATCTATCCCGACTTGTCAACTCGCAATTGAGCAAAGACAAATGTAGAAAATATATCTGCGATCGGTACGTATATTTATTGCAAATTATATAAAATAATCTTACTATAAAATTGTAATTTTACAGATGCTTGCATTATTTCGGATCGGAGGACAAGTTGCAGTCACACATGGTAGACTGTGGAGAAATGAACGAGTGTGCTATCCGGTTACCGAGCGATAAGGACAAGTGGCTATTGTTTAACAACTACACCAGGAAAGAGCGGCTTCCATTTGTGGTGTACGCCGACTTGGAATGTGAGTTGATAAAGACCGAAGAAGCCAAAAATTACCAACATCACAGGGTATTCAGGATCGCTTATTATATACATTGCTCGTACGACAACTCATTATCTGCGTATCATTCTCGTCGTAGCACCGATTGCGTTTCATGGTTCGCCGAACAATTTAAAAATTTAGCGCAACGCGTAAAGACAATTTTAACGACAAATATCCCCATGGTAAATTTAACATCGGACGAGTGGGAAAAATTTCACAGCGCGACGCATTGTCACATATGCGAAAAATCGTTTGTGCAAGATGATACACGCGTACGAGATCATTGCCATCTGACTAGACGATACAGGGGTCCCGCGCACTCAAACTGTAATCTAAATTATAAAGAACCATTTTGTATTCCGATAGTTTTTCATAATTTATCAGGTTATGACGCACATTTCATTATCGAGAATATAGCTACAGCGTTCGAAGGGAGCATCGAATTAATTCCGATAACAAAAGAAAAATATATTTCATTCACAAAAACCGTCAAACTCGAACAAGATAATTCAAAAAATCATATTAAATTACGTTTCATTGATTCGTATAAATTTCTCGCTACAAGTCTCGATAAATTGGCATCTTTTTTGGCTAAAGACAAACTGAAAATTTTACAATCGGAATTTCAAAATTTATCGATCGAAAATTTCAATCTATTGACACGGAAGGGTGTCTTTCCATACGAATATATAGACTGCGTGAACAAGTTGCAAGATACGCGTTTACCGCCGCGCGAATCATTCTATAGTTCCTTGACCGGTGACACAATATCCGAGAGCGATTACGCGCACGCCGAGAACGTCTGGAAGCACCTCTCCCTTCAAACGCTGGGCGAATATAGCGATCTATATTTAAAAATTGATGTCCTGTTATTAGCCGATATTTTTGAAAATTTCCGCGATAGTTGTATTAAAAGTTATGGGCTCGATCCCGCATATTATTATACTCTTCCCGGGTATACATGGGATGCCATGTTAAAACATACAAATATTACGTTCGAATTGCTCACCGATATCGACATGGTTATGTTTATCGAACGAGGTATACGCGGCGGTCTAAGTCAATGTTCTAACAGATACGCGCATGCTAATAACAAGTACATGCAGTCGTACGATACATCGAAACCATCATCGTATCTCATGTATTTTGATGTAAATAATTTGTATGGATGGGCAATGTGTCAACCATTGCCTTATGCCGATTTTCGATGGGTCGACGATGTATCAAATTTTAACGCATCATCTATCGCGCTCGATTCGTCTACAGGCTACATCCTAGAAGTAGATTTAGAGTATCCGCAGCATCTTCACGATACGCACACTGACCTACCGTTTTGTCCGACACGTGACAAACCACCCGGCAAGCGGGAAGATAAGCTTCTCGCAACGCTATACAACAAGAAGCGATACGTGATACACTACCGCAACCTGCAGCAATGTACGCGACACGGCCTTCGCGTTACAAAAATACATCGCGTATTACAATTGACTCAATCTCCATGGCTCCGTAATTATATCGAACTCAACACACAATTTAGCAGACAAGCAAGAAATGATTTTGAAAAAAATTTATACAAATTAATGAACAATGCGGTATTTGGGAAACGATGGAAAACGTGCGTAATCATGTCGATGTAAAATTATTGACAAAGTGGGAGGGAAGATATGGCGCAGAGGCAATGATTGCGAAACCAAATTTCCATAGTAGAAGCATCTTTTCGGAAAATCTAATCGCTGTAGAATTACGTAAACTTGAGGTGAATTTTTACAAACCAATCTATGTCGGCATGTGCATACTCGACATCTCCAAAACGTGTTTGTATGAGTTTCATCACGAGTACATGTCACCGCTGTATCATGACAGATGCCGGGTAATGTACACCGACACAGACAGCCTAATATATCACATTGAGTGCGAAGACATGTATGAGAATATGAAGCGCGACGTAAGCAAATTTGATACGAGCGATCACGCTGCAGACAATGCGTACGGTATACCCCTCGTGAATAAAAAAGTACCCGGCCTAATGAAGGACGAAAATAATGGCGCGATTATGACCGAATTTGTAGGGCTTAGAGCAAAAATGTACGTTTTGCGAGTGGATGGTAAGAAGGATACGAAAAAAGTAAAAGGTGTCAAGAGTAACGTTGTCGCGAGAACGATAACATTTGATGATTATACGCGGTGTCTGAATGAAGAGATTGAAATGATGCGTCAGCAGTCTTGCATAAGATCCAAGTTGCATAAGGTATACACCATTCGCGAGACAAAAATTGCCCTAAGTCCGTACGATGACAAGCGATATATCGTACCTGGAACCACCGAAACATTGCCATGGGGACATTATAAAATACCATTGTAAATAATATTTTGCAAATAAGTATATTTTTGTTAGAATAGTATATTTATTATATATTCAATATATATATTATATTTATTATATATTTATTATATATTTATTATATATTTAAAACAATTTTTACAATATATCATTTTTATGTATCCAAGAGTTGTGCGATGTCTCAAATCCCAGCCATTTCACGTAAACCTCATTACCCTTTTTGCGTATCATCTTTTCAACGAGATATATGTCCGGGTTAGCGACGTGCAGTAGTTCGTATTCGTAGAATCCCCCGGCAACGGAATTTCCGCGCACATCTTCGAGTAGATATGTTACGGGATTAGTTTTCTGCGCTTTGATAATTTTAAACACCTCAGTCGTCCAATTTGGTGTATAACCTTTTTCAAAAATAGTCTTGTATTTACTCACGCGTACCGGATCACCTACTTTGAATTTCGCCGGAGCTGCAATCTTTACGTTGCTATAGACCGTTTTTAAAAGTTTATCAGCGATCGTGGGAGTAACGTCGATAGGTTTCATACCGATAGTACGATGTTTTCGCGCATTATATTCCGCAACGAGCCGAGGCAACGCGTCGACCCATTTATAATTTCCATTAAGCGTAAACATTTTTCACATATTGTTTTTTAAAGTACGGTTGAATCTTTCCACGACCGAGGCCTTCATGACAGAGTACGTCGAATAATGATTAATGTTGTGTTTCTTCAAGAGTTTCTGTACATTTGCGTTGTAAAATTCTTTTCCTCTATCGGTTTGAAAATTTTTAGGGCATCTTCCATCGTCTCGAATTATTTTTGCAATTGTTTCCGACATCTCGTTTCCGCGCTTACTCTTGAGCGGTACAGCCCATGCATACTTGCTCAACACATCGATAACCGTGAGTATATAATTGTAGCCTTTGTTGGCTCGCGCATAAGGACGTATCTCGACCACGTCAGCCTGCCACAGATCGTCATATCCGCGTACTATGACACGTCTACGTAAAAAATTTCTTCTCGCTGAAGCATGCAATTCCTCTACGAGAAGCTGCTTTTCAAAGGTGTTTGATCGGGACATGATTCCTCCGAGTTCTTTATGCATCTTTTGCTGACTTGGTAGGGCGTGTTGTATTACGAAGCATTCTCTCATCCAACATTATTCGCAGCGTCTGCATTAAAGTCGTGAGCGCGATAATTTTTTGCTCAATTTCTTCCTGTTGATCTCTCAATTGTTTGATAACAATGTCCACGTATACTTTGTTGGCAGCATCATTATCTGCTTCCGGTTGCGCTACACGTTGTATCTTGCGCGATCTTGCGTCAAAGCTGGAGGCTGTTCGACACAGAGCGTTATCGCGCACATAATTTCTCAGTAATGCATTACATTGATAATATGTATTATCTGGCGTTCCCAGCGATAGTCCAAATTTATTAATCGACATTTAATCACCAACAATAATGATAGACTGATTCGTATTGTGGACGTATAGTTTATTTTATAATAATACCCGCCTCGTAAAGTTCCTCGATAATCGATAATATTTCATTGTCGTGGGCATTGTTGCCGGCTTGACGCGAAGCTTCCAGCAATCGCAGACGATCTACCAACTCGTTGGGATCGTTCCAATGCACGTAATCAATCTTATTATTGTTTAAGACCATAGCACGCGGCATGTTTACACTTTTTCCAAATTTTTTACCGGCAATTATTGGTGCGATTATGTGTTTATACTTGTATCCCTTATTACCTAATACTGGTTGATTCACATTGCCATTTCGTCTGTGCGCATTTGTTGTTATTAATATACTTTTGTATTTTTGCAAGTCATTCTCGGTGTATATTTCATCGTCGGGAAGTCTCTTGAAAATCAACTCGTAAAGACCTGCTGTTCCCACGTATTTTGTTCCATTGATAATTATATTACCGTTTGTATCTACATCAAAATTTTTATCACCAAGCATCATTCCTTTGTCGGTAAATTTAACACCGTATACGTAATCCATTTTGGAATTTTTATTTTGACTCAATATAGCTGCCACATATTTTTGGGCAAGTGGACCCAAACGACTTTGCAATGAATTTTGACCATCGGACGTTTGTAATGAATATCGAACTGACGTCACAAGTGATTCAGGTGAGGTCTCGAAAATTTTTTCGACGGAGCCGTCTTCTCGTGCAATATTTGCCTTGGCTGTACATCTTGTATCGGAGTAGAAGTAGTTGCATCTGATAATTGTTGCATTCGCCGGCGTTTGAATCGCTTCGGAGTAGAAGTTATATCATTTAACGATATATTTAATCGCTTTGTTTCAAACTCTTTTTTCTCTCCGAGCATACTCAATGGCTCAATCTTTTCTTCATCAGACTCAACACCGACTGTATTTTCGACAAGCTGTTTCAGAGGTTCAGAGATTGGTTTAAAGTGTCTTTCCAATGCATTATCTTCTTCCATTTTACCAGTTTTCAGAGAACGATATTTTTTACGGATTGAGTCACTCGTTTTCGCAATCTCTCTCACAATCTTCTCGCGATCGTCATTCGTAGTCGTCATGTTGCACTCAATTTAGACGTTGTTCGATCAATGTGTCGACAACGACTAATTGCTTTACGGTATTGCAAATTCATTAAATCCTTTTCTATATCGTCCATTAGTCAGCGAACTGTCTTTGTCAATCACCGCGAATCCATATTTGTGTTGCCAACATTCCTGACAAAAAACGCAAAAATTATCGAAAGACATGTTTGTATTTACATGATCGTTGTACACCTGTTTCAAGTTTGTCCCGTCTTGTTTAAATAAAATTATTAAATTTGCATTGTCGCGTATTAGATGTTTGGATATCTTGGCATACGTTTGACAAAGATAGAAACGTATCTTGCTTGTCGCACGCCACGTCATCAAAGATAAAAATGGAACTCGGAAGCGCCTCGCTCGGTGGAATTACATCGCTATTATTCGAGAATGTAAAATAACCAATTTCTTCTATCGGTGATAGCAAATTTTCCAAATATTGATATTTCGGTTGTTGAAGCGATTTCGAGTATACGTACACGTTCTCGAAGCAAACGCCGTGCGGGCTTTCTATCAAACTAATCAACGCGTTAGTTTTACCACAATTTGAAGGACCGCAGATGATACCGCGTATAGTATTTGGTAGAAATACGCAGACATGTTTCCATGTCTGCGTATTTCTTTATCCGACATCAACCGTGTTTTATCGTCGAAATTTGCAACTTTGATTATCGTCGCCTGCCGAACGAACCGCATGTTTGCTCTCGAATCAGACGAATGAGTCATGACGGGTCTATTTATAGCGATGCATCGGGTGAAAACAGCTCAGTATTGAAAATGTTGCTCTACCCCTCGCGGACCCTACCGCGCGTTCTCCCACCCCGCGGACCCACCGCGGACCATACCGCGCGTTCCCCCTCCCCGCAGACCCCTCGCGGACCATAACCGCGCGTTTCCCCTCCCCGCGTGATGTTATTCCCTCGCGCCGCAGGTTCCCCTCGCCCCTCACCCCCCCTCAGAGGACCTGGGTTAGAACCGCCTTATATCACTACTTACAAGCAATAGGAACAGAAAACAGAAAATATTCATCAATAGAAGCAAAGAATATCTATTGTTATCCCCAATATCTATCTACTTCTGTTGATGCATGGATATTTTTATTCCCTGTTCTTATTGACTATACTTTTGTATTGTGCAGTAGGTCTAATGCTTAATATTGATTCCTATTCCTAATATTTTTTCTATTGTGCGCAGGGCCTAAGTGAAACATCATTTTCATTATTAATATATAATTTTTTAAAAATACTTTAATTACGGAAATGATATCAATACAGAATAAAGTTTGTTAAAATATAATTTTTATATATAATCTAAAATATAATACTATATATATATATATATAGATTATTATTGTATGGGTAACTTTCATATGTAATAACTCCGCGAAAAAAAATCGTACGAACTTTGCTTTTTTCTTAAATTTGTAGTAAAAAGTCCACATTTTACGATAGTTATGATAAGATTTGCGAAAAAAATTTATTCCACCCCGTGGAGTGCGTCAAAATACGCAATTTATTAGAGACAAAACACGTCCTTACTTTTGAAGCAGTGGCATACGGGGTAGGAGGATAAATTAAAAATCTGACGAAAGGTTTTTAAAGTAGAGACTTCAAGCTTGACAGTGAAAAAAAAATTTTCAAATCCGATCATTTTTAGCGGAGTTATGCTTATTTGAAATTATGCGAAATATTGACTTAAAATACATATGCGTTAATTTTGTTGACGAGTGCATATATTAATCAATATATGTATAAAATTTAACGCTGCACCCCTTTTCATACGCTTTGATCACGTGACCTGTCTTGACGCTGAAAATGAGCGTCGAGCGTCAGCATGAAAAGGCACCTTTAGTCTCTTCGGTGCAATGCGAACCTTGCGACCGGTTGCAGGTCGCGGTCCAGAAGAAGGAGCCAGAAAGATGTCCATGGTGCAGTCCGACCTGGAACATCGAAAAGTTTGTAAATATGTAAATAGCGTTTAAATAGGATAAGTTTAATAAAAGCTATAATTACTAAAAAAAATTACAAAATATAAAAAATTAAAAGTAGAAAAACCAAAAAGAGAATTCTATTTTAGTATTAGATAAGTATTTCAGAAGTTTTAGTTTGATTTTAAAGTGTTTTAGCAAAGTTCAGTTTATTTATAAAAAACTCGAATTTTAATTTTGTTAATTATTTATTTTATTTTGATGAGATTACGTTTAGTTTGACGTAAATAGCGTAAATTGATTAACGCAAATGAGTTTTTACTTTAATTAATACAATCTTTTATTTTGGTTAGCGAAAAGCTAAATTTCAGATTTTAGTTTTAAAAGCGTTTAAGACTCAATCTATATATTTGTTTGACAATAAGAAAAGGAAATCGAGCGTTTGCGACTATTTCTGCTAAAGTTAGCATTAAGCGAGTTGACAGCTGACAGGCGCGAAATCTAAACGCGTAGCAATCAACAGAGCGAAAATTAATTTGCGTATGTCATACGAAGATACATGCATTAATGTAAAGAAAGCGCGAGAAAATTAATTAATGCATAAAGTCAACCTTAATTGAGAAAGATCGAAAATTATAAAGAACTGCAAACTGGGCGAAACATCGCGAAAGGCTCAGGGACAGCTAAACAAATGCAGATTGATTGTAAAAATGTAAATACGTGTATATAAATTTTTTATTAATTATTATATGTGTAAGTGATTGTTGAAATAGTTTATTAGCAAAAGAACATTATTTTATTTGCATTTCGATAATATTATTTTATCTTTTAATTAATTTTAATTACCCGAAATCGCGGAACAACCGAGCGACGCGAACGCGGCGAGACCTGAGTGCGCTATGCGCCGATTGACTGGCGGAGAAGCGGCGGGGCGGTGCGAACACGATTGGCCGGCGGGCCGACAGCGGAGCAGGCACTACTACCAAGGTTATCTCTGGAGTGCCCCCCATAGAATTGCTGGCTCGTATGTAAGCTGAAGTCTATCGGCGTACAGGCGAGCTTCAGCAAAGGGAGGAGATAATAACGGATCGTATCCGGCGTGTCAAGGGTCCATACTCGACGGGTCCTGATAGAGAGGTGGGCCGGGAGCCTTGAAGATCAGAGGTTGCCCGGCAAAAGGACCGTCGAGGTCTTCTTGCTCTGTCTGCAGCAATGGCTAGACAGGGCAAGAAAGGGGGTGTCTTTCAGGATGGCTCAGGTGCTCACCGACCATGGATGTTTCGGTGTGTACCTGAATCGCATCCAGAGGGAGCGCACGGCTCGGTGTCACCACTGCGGCCACGACAGGGATGACGCGCAGCACACGCTGACAGATTGTCCTGCGTGGGCTGAAGAGAGAGAGGAACTCGTGGCCGCGGTGGGGAAGGATCTCTCCTTACCGGCCGTGGTGGCGGCAGCGGTCGGTGAGGAAGAGGACGTAAAGTGGGAGGCATTCTCCTCCTTCTGCGAGAAGGTAATGTCACAGAAGGAGGAGGCTGAAAGAGTGAGGGAGAGACGGGGGATGGCGGGGAAGACTCGCTCTCTCCCCTGAATCCCGGGAGGAGAGTGACGACCCCTCCTGGCTACCTGGGCGAGGAAATCGCCGTGGTGGGGCCGGGGGAGGGTCGGCCCCCGTCCCACTCCAAACAATACTGGGGTGTGATAAGGTCGGGGGGGGGGGATCTCGGGACCACTAGGTCCTGAATTCCCCCCCCCCCCCGGCAACCTCGCGGGAGGGACAAGGGCGGGTTGGCTGGGCGTAAAGCCCAAACAATCCGCCTGAACCTTGAAGGAAGGCCCATCCGGCTGATGACCGAATCCAGATTCCTTTGGGGAGTGGAAGGAGCCGCAGTGGGGGGCGCCGGGGGCCGGGGGCCGGGGCTCAAGCGGGCAACTCGGACCCCGACCCCGCCCCCCTGAATAAATACGGGAGGGCGTGGTGCGGGAGCGGTGTCCCCCCCTGCGCCACAACTGCGAAGGCCGCACGATGGCGGAGGGGGGAGTTGCGCAAGCAACTTCCCCCTCGAGAAGGAAAAGGCGGGAGGGCGGCGAGTAGGCATGGGATTCCAGTATCCTCGCCGCCCCCTAACGCGCCCGTTAAGGACACTCGCAGAGGTTTTAGCGTTTGGTATACTTCACCCCATCACGGGGAGGACTTCGGTCCTCCCTGGGATGAGGAGAAGGAGTCCCGCATAACCCACAGCTGTGGGTATCTATAAAAGATTTCCTCTGCGTAAAAAGAAAAAAAGGCACTACTACCAAGACTATAAAAGCTAGCCGAGAAGCAGCGAGGACTCATTTGGAGGATTGCTCTAGAGGAGCACGTTTCGCGGAGGATCCGAAATACGGAACGCGCAAGACTTGAATAAGGGGTCTTAACGGTAGTTAACGCAATACGCATCGCGAGCGGTGATACAACGCGCAGTCCAAAAAACTTAACGCGATCGTTAATAATTATTGTGTGTAAAACCGAGTGCGGAATAATTACTAACATTGTAATAACGTACCTGAAGTGTGTGACGCAATCCATTGTAACACTCACGAGTGCGTAGTGTCCTGTAAAAAAGAAATACATTTATATTTCCTGGAATAAATTTGTGTCAGTGTATTTACCCGTAACGCGTATCCCTCGAAGTTCTTCACGATAGATGTTGACGGTCCAGGTAGATCCCACGGCGAAGTCCTACGATCCCACGGCGACCTGAAGCAGAAGAAAAGAAAGGCTAATTAGTCATTAGTCGAAATTAGAGCGCGAGAAAGTGAAAATAACACTTCCCTCATGTTGCGTCATTCGACGTGTCCGCTCTTGTCGAGGCGGACATATTGGAATCCTTTGTGATGCGCAACGGCCTAATCCCAGGTAGCAAGCACACATCATTTTGACGTTTCAAATTGTTCATTCACTGACTATTGACGTCATGAGTTGACGTTTTCATGACGTAAAAATGACAGTCTAATGTCACAGACTGTTGACGTCACGAAAAGAACCACATTTTGACGTTATTTTATGACGTCTTTCCTAATTAATATAATGACGTTATTAAGACGTTCTTAAGGCTCCTGGTCCCTAAGCCGAGAACTCCGCGTTGACAGTGGCGACATTGTTGCGGTAGGAATAAAACTCAGTCTGACTGTTACCGCATGATAAGTAGACTGCGCACCCAATACTCTTCGTTATACTCTTGCATCATAGCTGATGACGGTTCCAGTCCCCGGAGTATAAATTTCTTTTATTTTTATATTTTTTTAATAACTATTGTACATTTAATTAATTTTTAACAATCATGTAATATTTATTATTGTTCGGATACGAAAATTCTCGCTTCAAGAGAACGAAAGAGAGAGAGAGAAAGACAGCGAGAGAGAGAAGGAGTCGACTTTTCGCGCGGTCGTGTCTCCGTCAAAATATAATCGCGCCGATTCTGTCAATACGCGTAACCCGCTCAGGTCACGGTTCTACCTGACTAAATCACGTGCTAATTTCGGCGAATCACGCTTTGACACGATAGCGTCTCGACTTTGGCTCTCTGCCCGCAACACCGACGACGGGCAGAGAAAAAAAGTAAGTCATCGTGCGAATACCGAGCTGTCGAGCGCTCTCTCTTTCAAGAATCGATATCTCGCGAGCCGTGATATACGAGACTTCTATATATATTTATATTCATTTGTGAAGAGAAATAAACAGTTATTAGTGGATTAAATCTTGTGCCTTAACGACCGAGTCGTTTTACAAGGCTGAACAAACTATCCCGGGAATACGTCAAACAAAAAAGAAACCTAATTGGCCAACTCCCGAACGAAACAATTATACATAATAAAAAAATTTAAAAATTTAAAGAAAATAAATTTATATTTATGACAGAAATTTGTTTTTGTAAATTATTTTATGTTAATATTTTTCCTGTGAAGAATAATAAAAATTAATTAAGTTGTACAATAGAGTAGTTATTTAAAAAAATATAAAAATAAAAAAAATTAATACTACGGAGACTCGAACTGTCATCGGTTATAATGAAAGAGTATAACGCGAAGGCCTTAGTCTATGCTGCTATGGCACTTCGATAAATTGGTCGCTAAGTACAACACTTAACGTATACGTATACTGACCGAATACCCAATTTTAATTGCAATTTCTCAAAAATTAGGGCTCATTCATATAAATTTCCCCTTTTGAATGAACTATGACTTATTCTATTTTGTATTTCGTAGTTCTTGTAAGAATCGACTGGTAGAGGAATAGTGGAGGTAGAAAAGGGGCAGATACGGTATGCGATACATATGCGCTCGATGCTCGGAGCTTCGAACAGTAAAGACAAATGTAAGGTCCCCCCCCCCCTCTCTCTCTCTCTCTCGCGTGCGCTATATTCTCACGCGATATATCTCGCTGTTCGCTAGGTTAGCCGGCGTAACGATTTATAATTAAATGTTGAATCGATCATAATTTATTATACAATACATATAGTGTTTGTCGTATAAAAATAAATAAAAAGTTACATATTTAATCGAAAAATAGTAAAGAATAGATATAAGAAATATTTCCACCCAGAAGCAAGTTTATATATTACTACTATTAATATATTACTCAATAATAAAATTAATAAATTTTTATATATTATTTTTATTTATATGAAGATCTTTGTAATTTTACTTTAATAATTATATATCTGACGCCTTAACAACTGCGTTGGCTCATTCTAGCCTACCATTTTGTGAATTAATAAATGTAATATATTGGAATTAAGCGGGCTAATTAAGAGCCGATCGCGGATGTTTATGCGTGAGATAGCGAAATTTTTAATTTTTTCGCTACGACAAATAATTGTGCACGAGGCACTACATTTGCTTGGTACTTTGCCAAGACTTTTTAATTATAATTCCAATATATTATTATTTCGAGCCTTTAAAAACTTAATGTTTATTTACGCCGGCTGAAAGTGTGCGTTAACAACAGTATTATTTATAAGGCAAGAGAAAAGTATAGAGTCGAAGGGTCTGAATAGCTCAGAGGAAGAGCAGTCGCCCGGCAAGCGAAAGGTCTCGGGTTCGATTCCCGATTCAGCGACTTTCGGATCTATATTTTTCTCGCCTACAATTCTTTAGGGGGGTCAGAGGGGAACATAGGAATAAAAATCTCGAATTTGAGATTCATTCCTAATTAAAAAGTCTTGGCAAAGTACCAAGCAAATGTAGTGCCTCGTGCACAATTATTTGTCATAGCGAAAAAATTAAAAATTTCGCTATCTCACGCATAAACATCCGCGATCGGCTCTTAATTAGCCCGCTTAATTCCAATATATTATTATTTCGAGCCTTTAAAAACTTAATGTTAATAAATGTAATATTAATAATAATTTAATATTTAAAAAATATACATTAAATTGACCATTATATATACAGATTAGCTAGGAAAAGGAGTGTAGTAAAATGTTTTAAATTTTTTAAAATGTTCAATTATTTAATAATAAGACAGAATATTAACATTTATATCACAGTTTATGAAATTTTAACTCTGCTGAAGTAGAGAGCAGACGGATTACAATCATATCTATCCAACAGAGAATAACTATTTTGTACTCTACTAATGGAAAGATAAAAATGCACCCGTGCACTCATTTGACCAATTCACTCATCCATTTGCACGATTCTTTACATGTGCACAGTGTATTGTCGCTTTATTGTTACATATAAAAAACTCAATGCGTTAATGTTGTCTTTGTATGTTAGTCCAAGTAGCAGTTTTTATTGTGATATTTACTGCGCTAAACGCAGAATGCAGGTAGATGAGCTTTTATTTTGATAATAATCACTGCGCGTCGCGCAGAATGCATTTTTACAATAATTACTGCACACCGTGCAGAATGCATTTTGAAAATAATCACTGCGCACCGCGCAGAATGCATTTTAGTATTAATATTTGTGTAGAGCGCAAGAATTAGAACGAGAATTAGTTTTTTTCAATTTTTTATTAGTTATTTTATTTTTTTGTATATTTATTTATCAGTTTTTTTTTTCTATCATTTTTCGCCTCTTTGCTTCGATTATATGATCGGGATCACGGATTGGCATGTTTCTCTCCCGTCTTGGATCAAGTAATTCTGGTAGTACACAGTCTTCATAAAATTGCACCAGTTTGGAAACCATATTTTCTGCCCAGAAGGCATCATCACGTACAATTTTTTCCATTTTTAAACTTAATGGTGTCCACAATGCGAAGATGCAATATTGTCGTTGCGTAATATGTAATTGTCCCTGTACTTGATAATAATATATGTGACTGCGTTTTATTTCCTTATCTTTTCCAGTCTTATACAATGATTGCAGATTCGATACATTTGCTACAATGGCATCTTCAGGCGTTAAGAATCGTGCTGCAAAGGGACACTTTATCTTCACAATTCCATCATCTCCTATTAATCCATCTGGCGAAGCGCCTAAACATGGAATTTCAGAATCTATAAATAATCCCCAACGATCAATTTTAATATTCAAATACACTTTCGATACTTTCACGTGCAACGTCCTCATATTTTATCCCATGTTGCACAGATTCTACATTTAGTTCTTGTGGATATATTATCGATTTTACTCTTGATGCGCAAGAAGTACTTTTTCTCATTTTACATATGTATCCAAAGTGAGAAGCAATGATCATTTTTGTACGATAATATCGCCAAATACCGCTTGCTCCTTGTTCTTGAGTTTCTTTTTCTATTTCTATTCGCTTCAATTGCCAATCTTGCAGCATATGCATGTGTTGTGTTTTTCTTAATTCTAATTCGGCTGCTGTTGCATCAGGTTTATCAGCCTGCGGACCATAATCTTTGTCTGTCGCTGCACGTTTTAAATTCCGTTGCGTCGATCGTTTTTTCGTGCCATGTGAAGCTTTCACACTTTTTTTTTTATTATTTTCCAACTCCGTAGCTATTTCTCCTGGTTTTATTCCTAGAGCATAACTTAGGCGACTTATAGGCTCACCACTGTTAAATGCGACTACCGCAGCATTACAACGCGTTTCGTATGAGCCTCTTAAACCGAAATTTATCCTTTTTCCACCAGTACACTTTGATATAACAGAGTTAAAAGTCTCTACTCTGTTACTGTCTTTATCTTGCAATAAACTTTTGGCATTCCAACTGAGATATTTTAACGCATTTTGCAACTTTTCGTAGAGTCCACATTTTATAAATTGTGGAATATAATTTTCTTCATTTTCTTTTTGTGATCCATCGCAAAAATATCCTATTTTTGAGCATTCATTATGCTCGCCAAAGACGTGACTTATTACATTATTTAGATCCATTTTTAAATCTATGATCTTTTGCTGCATTATGCTCTGCTCCTCCAAACGGTACTGCACAGCTTTTGTCACAGCTGTTCTAATTCGCAGTACTCGACTGTCTATAACACGTCTTAATTTTCAAAAACGTCCTTTTGTTTTTGCTATTTCTTTTATTTTTGTTGCCAAATTGCGCAGTAGGTGATTTCGACATTCAATTTTTTCTATCAAAATATTAGGGTACGGATTTGTCTGTATTATTTTTTTATACGCTGCTATCTCCGTCCGCTATGTATGTGGAATAAATTAATCCACTCTTTTCTATGCTTGTCTTAAATCCTTCCACGATTGCGTCTGCTTCCATACTTGTTGAACTGCAATCTCTTCCCCAATTTTTGTAACATTTATGATTTGCAGGTTCTTTTTGGAGCTTTTTTGCTTTTACACAAACTGCACAATATTTATTTCTTACAGACATGTGCAGCACTTTGCCTGTTTGCGCACCACATATTGCGCCTACACCTGATAAAGAATCATATCGTCCTGTTCTGTATGATCTTTTCATCCAGCTTCCATCACCTGTTACTGCTATATACGGTATTCCATTTATCACTTCATTGCGTTGTAATGCCAACTCACATTCTTCTTTCGCAGCAGCATTCATGCTTTCTTCAGCAGCTTTTGCGAATGCTTCGGCAACAGTTTCATGACAAGTTTCATACTTTTTCCTTCCCATGCACTTAATATTCATAGCAGCGCAACTTTCTTTTAACTGTGTGTATCCTATACCAGTTAATATAGCGCAAGCCACTGCGCCTGTGTTTACATCTAGAGTTTCCTCAGGGGGTGGCTCAGTGTAGACAAACCTTTCAATATTGCACATTCGGCACTTGAAAATTAATTTATATTTTAATCCGTGCGTACGGACACCGATAAACGTCAAGTCGCGAAAACCACATTCTATTCCGCGACTGTGGTCGTCAAATTTTTCATGAAGTTGTTGAAAATAATATGCAAAATCTATGATACATTTTCCTGGCATACTGCCACTCTCAACACGACATGCATCTATATTATTATCTATTATTAAAGTATCCTCTTCAGTCTGGCTGTCGTCTTCTAATATTTTTTTCCAATTCATTATCACTTAATGTATGTGTTACTGTTTCCTCGTCAGTTTCTATTTCAAGACCCATTGTAGCTAATTCGTCATACATAATGACATCCTGCAAAGCTTGCTCATCTTTATCTACCTGCGTTGTGCTTCCATGTATATCTCCACTTGTATTGATTTGTATGTTATTAATATCTTTCTCTATTGTTTCTTCATTTAAATTTTCTAATTTTAATTTTTGTTGTTTTCTATTAATACAACAATACATATATAAATACATATATAAATACATAAATAAATACATAAATGTATACTTGAAATTTGAAGAAATTTTCATGTTCAATATAAGGCATAAAAAATGACTCGTTTTGAAGTAGTACGTATAGCCCAGTGGGTGAGCGCAAGAGTAACTGCGAGAACCCAGGTTCAAGATTTATGCTGTAAACCTTTTTTTTTATTTTTATATAGTATACATACAATCTACATGTAATATGTATTATTTACTACGTAGAAAAAATTATTTGGCATATATTTAGACACACACATGCATTTATAAAATGTACTATATGTAAAATATATTTATATTTTTATGCTTTATATAATCCGATTTTAAAGTCTAAAATAAATAAAAACATTTTCATCCGGCAACCTTTAAGGCAGGTAGAGAATTCTAACGATTGTATTTGTGAAACGCGTGTGTTCTAACATTATTACATTATTTAAAACAATTCTAGCAAATGTATAAATCTTTAAGAATAAAAAAAATATTTCTGTAAAAAAAATATTCCATTTCACTATTATTTATGTAAACTATTAGTTATGTAAACAAATATATAAGAAGATATATGCCGAATATTGATTTCTACGTAGTAAATAATCCATATTACATGTAGATTGTATGTATATATAAAAATTAAAAAAAAAAGGTTGAGCAGAGAGAGCATAGATTCGAACCTGGGTTCCCGCAATTACTATTCTTGTGCTCATCCACTGCGCCATACGTACTATTCGAGAACATGTCTTTCTTTATGCCTTATAAAATTTCTCCTAATTTTAAATATAAAAAAAATATAAAGCGCATTCGACGAAAAAAAGCTCTTACATAATTCACCATAAAACGGGAATTTCTTACTCAATCATCTAAATGCAATATAACATATATGAGAAATTATAATCTAGACTAGATGTCAATTATGACTTTTATATGTATAAAAATGAAATCTATTTATTTTTGTTGAATATTTAAAAATTAATGTTAAAAACTGGACGTTAAGTTTGTGTGCGATTACGTTAATAAAAGACGATATAAAAATAATCATACTAAAGAAAGCTAAAGAAAAGACAATAATATTTTTATATAATCTACTAATAAATATCGTTTTTAGATCAAAATAGAAACTTCTATTTATTTACAAGCAAAAGACGAGTAATTTGTAGCAATTTTTGTAACTGTAATATGTAATAATGTTACCTTAAATTAATCCGCCACTTTCGCCTACTTAACCGCCAACATGATGTGTGATATTTAGTTGTTTTGCGACGCCTTCCATAATCGTCGTATTCTGTCACTGTATTTTTTGTTTCTTCTTCCACTGAATCTCACTGGTTGAACATTCAACATTTACAGTTTTATGCGTCTCCATAATTACGAAATAAAATTTTGCACAAAACACCAAAAAGCATATAACGCTTTATAACAATATAGCAAAATCCTTATCTCGATCGCTATCCGGTTTTCCACGCAGCGCGAGACGCGATGAAAGGCAGCGTGAGAAAGTAGTGTGTGTATACGTTTGTGTAGTGGTGTGTGCGTGTGACAACGTGCGTCTCAAATGTGGCATCACCGCTGGATAGCAGTCGACAGTCGATGCTCTATTGCTGCAGAAGATGTGAGTGTGTGATGCGTTTATTAATTTTTTATTATATAAGAAACATATTGTAATATATATATATATATTATTCTTAATATTATTATTATTATATATCAGAGGCATTTTTTATTATAAATTGTAAAATATTAATAAAATATTTTGCAATGCAGTGAGGTGTAAATGCGTGCAACGCAGTGAGGTGCAACTGATTGATTTACATACATATTATATGTTAAGCAGGTCGAGCAAAGAAAAAATAACAAGAAAGGAAGAAGAAAAAGAAGAATGGAAAGACATGGAAAAGATTAAAGGTAGAGAAAAGAAGGAGGAGGAAGATAAGAGGAAAAATATAGAGAGAAAGAAAGAGGAAAAGAGAAGACGAGAGAGAAAGAAGGATGAAAGAGAAGAAAGAATAAGGAAGGAAAAGTAAGTCTACTGTTATACTTCATTCCTAAATTACACTAAATAATTTTTTGTATATATAAAATGTTACGTTCGCGAGACCGATCCGTGAAAGATCTCTATTAACCGCGTTACGCCGTTCACTCACGCATCGCGAATTGAATGAACTCTCGTATGAAGGAAAAGACTTTTAATATTGTGAGCCAATACAAGAAGACAATGACATATAATAGAAAGTGCATGTAATATTCGAAAAAGCTCGATAGATCTCAATACGTCCGCTCGTGGCAGCCGCGGAACTCGAACTCTCTTGACGACAGCTGTTTATCAATAATCCTTAGCGACGCCTTAACAACGCAATGTTCCTTGATCTCACAGAAGACTCGATGTTTATAGACGGATTCAGGGACGTATCGTAATACGGACGTAACACGGACGTAACACGGACGTAACACTTGCTCCCCTCTTCAAGATTGTTGTCCCAACAATCAATCCAGTGTCCAGAATAATTCTGGAGGATCTCTCAGGAATCTCGTCGCTTTACAGTTCCCGATGTGTCTCCATGTTCTCCCTGAACTGCTGTTCTAGGTAATTGAACCGCACACCTTCCTGGGTTCAAACGACTTTCCAATCTTGGAAATCTTCATTTCAATAATCTTCAGGCAAGAGAGGGGTAACATTCCGTGGACCCAACGTTCTTCTAAGAGGACTCCTCTAGCCTCGGCATTTGCTCTACAATCCACGGAAAACCACGGATCAAAAACCGTGGGTGAGGCAGTCTTCGTTCCTATGACCCTTTTCGTCTTTTTTTAATTTCGTCTTTATTTGCTCTCTGCAACGTTGCCAGGTGGAAGATGGAACTTCTCTGCGTCATTGCCAGATGGAAGATGAAACTTCCCTGAAAAATAACTCATGGCAGGAAATTTGAAGAATGTTAGACCCTTAAATTAAGCTAAATGTAATCTATCGCGGGCTCCGATTCCTAATTCAATCTTCTACTATAAAAAGGAGCTAACCTATCTGAATGTATAATTTTACATTTGTGTCTATTTGACTTCCTAATTCCAAAAACTACATCACTAAGTCTTTTGATTATTTTATAGGGCCCCTTCCAATTACTCTGTAATTTAGGAGATTTTCCCCCTACTCTACGAGGACTATACAACCAAACCTCCTGACCAACATTGAAATTAATTCTTCTAGCTCTTCGATCATACCGTATTTTGGAACGAAGAGATTGAAGGTTCAAACGTTGCCTAGCACTTTTGTGAATATTGTCCAACTTCTTCCTCAACTTCTGTATATATCCCTCGGAAGAATTATATTCTTCATCTACTGGAGGACTCCCTCGTAACAAATCCAAGGGTAGTCTTAAATCTCGTGCGAAATATAATTCAGCAGGGGAAGCACCTGTAGCTTCATGCTTTGAAGAACGATACGCCAATAAATACATGGGAATCCAATTATCCCAGTCCCTCTGATCCTCTGAAACAAATTTAGCCAAATAATTTTAAATTGTTTGGTAATGACGTTCCACTTGCCATCTGACTGTGGATGTAGAGCAGTCGTCCTCGTTTTCTTAATCCCTAAAAGACGCGTCATCTCTTGAAAGATTTTAGATTCAAAACATTTCCCTTGATCAGTATGAACCTCTAATAAAACTCCATGTCGAGAAACAAATTGCTTCACGAATATATCGGCTACCGTTCTTGCTTTGAAATTTTTTATCGGAAAAGCCTCAACCCACTTGGTGAAACAATCTATGATCACCAATAAATATCGATTTCCAGCTGTGGTAGTCGGAAGAGGGCCAAGTATATCCATTTGTACCCTCTCGAATGGAAAACCAGCATCAAAAACTTGAAGAGGTGACTTCCCTTTTTCTGACAGACCTCTCCTTGCTACACAAACTTTACAGGATCGACACCAATTTTCCACGTTGTTCTTGCAAGTAGCCCAATAAAAACGTTTTCGGATTTTCTCCAACGTCTTATTTACTCCAAAATGGCCACCAGACGCAGAATCATGTGCCTCCTCTATTACTTGACTATGAAATCCCTAGGAACGATAATGTGAAAAATTTCTGATTTAAAATTAGGAGATTCCCACTTTTTATATAAGACTCCATCCTTTAAAATCAAAGCATCCCAATAGGACCAATGGATTTTTGCGGAAACATCTCTATTAATCTCCTGCAAACAAGGACGTTCATTAATTTCTTTCCCTCGAAGGAACATTGAAATAATGGGATCTCCCATTTGTCTATTACGCCATTCTTCTAAACTATTTTTTCCCAGAATTATTCAAGCAACAGAATTTTCCTTCAATTCTACTTTTGCACAATAAACACAACCGAGTTCTGAACAAGGGCGTCTTGATAATCCATCTGCATTTTGATGTAATCGTCCCCTTCGATGAATTATTTCGAACTCATATTGTTGTAGTCTCTCTAACCATCGAGCCAATTGTCCTTCCAAATCTTTAAACGATAAAAGCCATCTCAAAGAAATATGATCTGTCCGAATTTGGAACTTCCTTCCATATAAATAATGATGGAAAGACTTCAAAGATGCCACAATCGCTAATAATTCTCGACGTGTGATACAATAATTCCTCTCTGCTTTACTTAGGACTCGACTGAAATAAGCGATGGCCTTCTCTGAACCATCCTGAACTTGCGATAATACTGCTCCTATCCCGTGATTCGAAGCATCCGTATCTAAAATAAATTGTCCTATTTTCTTCGGGAAAGATAAAATTGGCGAAGAAATTAATCTCTGTTTCAATCCAATAAATGCCTCTCCACAAGATGAATTCCACTCAAATTTCACTTGATGTTCTGTAAGTGTGAATAACGGTTTTGCTATCATAGAAAAGCTTTTAATAAATTTCCTATAATAGGAACAGAATCCCAGAAAGCTTCGAAGTTGTTTTCTGTTCTGAGGGACAGGCCAATTCCTGACAGCAGAAATCTTCTCAGGGTCTGTAGTGATTCCTTGTTCAGAGACAACATGACCAAGATATTTCACCTCTCTTCCAAAGAGTGAACACTTCTTACGTTCTGGAATAAAGGAGGAAGGAGTGGAGGATGGAGAGGAGAATGGAGAGGAGAAAGGAGAGAAGGATGGAGAGGAGGATGGAGAGGAGGATGGAAAGGAGAAAGATGGAACACAACCGCCCAGGGTCTAGATCCACAGGCCCTGTTTTTATTTTTAATTATTGTTGCGTGCGTAATAGACCTAAGAGAGGAATACCGATAGAATGCGCGTAGCGCGACCACGCACGATATGTGTGTGGAAGGGGGAGTCGTGCGTACGGGGGACACGGCCACGTGAGGCACCAGGGAGCTCTCGAACTCGACTGCTTTCCTTCCGGGATTCCGTCTAGAGCCAATCTCGAAGCGAGAACACTTGTGAGTTAGATCTTTGTAATAAACGATTGTGAGCATCGACTGGATTACACCCGCCTACTCCTTCTCACGGCTAATCCAATAAGCAACATAACAACTGGCGACGAGGATGGGATTGCCGTGAAGCACCGAGAGTGGAGCAAAAAGCCGCGCAAGGAATTCGGCAAGTACGTGGCACGAACTGATAGTAACCACGGCGGGACGGACGGGACCAGACCAACAGCGTAATAATGCCAACAGGAACAAATGTCGAAGCTACAGCGGAAACGAGAGCAAGTACACTAAATTCTTTTTCAATTGAATTTTTCGACCCCGGGACCACGACGTTACAACGTTGGCTACAAAGGCTCGAGAGAGCATTTGCGATATACGGGATAGACCGCGAAGGCCGCGTACCTTTTACATTACATGGGCGCGGCCGCCTTTGACGCAGTCTGTGATAGATTGAACGAGCAAGATCCATTTGGAGCGTCTTTCGAGGCTCTCAAGGCCATCCTATACGAGATCTTCCAGCCAGAGCCATTGGAAATTGCTGAAAATTTTAAGTTTCACCAGCGTAAGCAAGAGGAGGAGGAAACAATCCAGCAGTTCGTCACGGCGTTACACAAGCTAAGTGTGTATTGCAAATTTGGTGCATACTTAAAAACTGCGCTGAGGAATCAGTTCGTATTCGGACCGGCCAGCGCAAAAATCCAAAGCAGATTATTGGAGAGGAAAGACTTGACCTTCGATCTGGCGGTACAGGTGGCAACATCGATGGAGTTATCGGCCAGGGGAGCCAAGCAGCTTCAAGGTACATCAACGGCTGTTGAATATGTACAAGCAGCTAAACAAGTACAAAAGAAGAAAGGATCTACAGATACGTATCAAAATAAGTCGTCAAAAACCGCAGTAAGCGAACACGTACATAACCGTAAAGGTACAATTTCATGGAGCGAAGAAAAGCTAGCGTTTCATCCCCTCTCCTCAATTTTCGACAAAATGGGTGTATTCAGCGAAGACACGCTCATAGTTGGACACAAACCAACTTCTAGCGAACGTGCAACGTCGAACTTGGAATCAACTGAATAGAATAAAGAGAAATTTTGTCAGTATTGTTGACTTATTGAGAATTGAATTAAAATGGCTGAAAGGATTGAGACAGCGTCAGAAAGTGCAAACGAAGTTAGTATATATTATATAGTAATAATATCATATTTATAGGTTAGGTTTCATTATTTCTTATTTATTAATGTTATATTAATTTATTTGTTATATTATGTTAATTTGTATTTCTTATATTGTAGGAAACTCTGTTAGTCTCGTACACTTGTGGTGTGTGCGAGACTATTTTAGTTAAAAATGAATTGCGTCGTCATCCTTGCTTTGATGCATATAATAACGTTTATGTCGATGACAATTTATATATTTATCCTCAATGCGGTGAGTATTAATGACATTTTTTTTATTACATATTTTATAAGTAGCATTAATGGATGATATAACGTGCAGATGACGGACAAATTATCCGCAAGAGTTTGGTGGGTGATGCGGAGACTATTGTAATGGAGACAACGCCAAGCTAAGCCCAGAGCCCAAGCCAAGAGACTAGCGATTGGCGAAACAAATAATTAGAGAAGAAGAACAGCTTATTGAAGAAGTTCATAAGCGTCCCGCGTTGTGGAACTTTAAGCTTCCACTTGTAGAACGAAGCCTGCAAATAAAAAAAAGTTGTGGGAAGAAATCTATGCGTCAATGAATGGTAAAGACCTCCGACATTGCATCTACAAAAGTTTTAATTGTAACCATAAGCCATAAGAAAATTGACCAATCAGTTGATTGACGTTTCAGTTGATGATTCTCCTTGCGGTCAAAGAATAATTGACTGCGATTGATCAATTTTCTTACGGCCTTACGATTATAATTAAAATTTTTGTATGTGCAATAATCTTAATACTCTAAATTTATAACTTTACTGGAATAAAATTTACTAGTGTGCTATTAAACATATTTTTGATTTTTCTAGGTACAATGGACATTTCGACAATGAAAAAAAAATGGAAATCGTTAAGTGATTCTTTCAGAATCCACAAAAATAAGCAGCATCAACCGAGTGGCTCAGCGGCCACACCAAAAAATACCTGGATGCACTCTGAGCGGATGCAATTTCTTTATGATGTGCAGCTGGAAAACGAGTATGTATATAATTTATTATTACGAGCGTAGAAACGTCACAATGCAGTAATACATAACATTTTTACTTACAATTATCGCAAATGTAATGCAAAACTATATGTTGTAGAAGTACAACCAACATCCCAGTGAACATTCCATCTGAAAATAATAACGAAAATATCGAAGAATCCAATGATGCTGAGAGTATCATTTATGATGGCAGCAGCAGCAGCAGTGGTCGTGGATCACGTATGTTAAGTTATTAGTTATTTAAATTTCATAATTTAAATGGACAAATACATAATCTGAGTATGGTTATAGGTAATAGCAAGCGTCGTCTCAGCATAGATGATTCTGTGGACGGAATTCTCGATCGATTTTCGGATGCCCTCAGTCAACAAGTTACTATCAACATTCCGCCGTTTATGCCTCCTGCGCCATCATCGGTTGACAAAGCAACATTATTTGGGAATCTTATTGCTGCCCATCTTAAAGAAATCGATCCTCAATTGGTAGACAACGTAATGTTGCAAGTGTTACAAGTTATGAATGCTGCAAAGCAAAAAACTAATAGAAACTAATAATAATGTAAATGCAATGATACAAACTATTGTGTCAACTACTGTGAATATTTATTATTTTTTATTATTTATATTATTGTTATTTAGATTGTTTATTCTTTAGAATATTATTAAATAATAAGCAAGTTTTTATCTTTCTTTAGATAGGACAGTCCAGAGAGACATGTGTAAGGCCAATGTCCACGATGCTAAGAACTCGGTCCGAGAAGTTTGTAGCCAATAAAATAGCCGCTTTTCCGTAAAAGCTGCAAATTAATTGGCTACAAACCTCTCGGTCCGAGAACTTGGACCGAGTTCTAGGATCGTGGACATTGGGCTAAGAATATGTTAAAATCTTTTTATATGTTAAAATCTTTTTTTAAATATATTTTACATTGTATTTATAAATATCAAAACATTTATTGCATAATAGAAAAGTACATGTAAAACTAAAGTATAATGTTCCTTGAGAATAAAATATAATTACATTCTTATATAACAACATTCTACAAATAAATATGTTATTCTCATGTAAAACCTGGAAATAAAATATGTTTGTTATGTGACACAAAATCGTCTAAAATTAGTCATGTACATTTTATTTACTGTAATTTTATTTTGATTTTATTTAGTTCTATTATTTTGCCACGGCACTGCTCCCTCGTTATTAATAACGGCAAAATTCATCTCTAATTTCTATGCATTGTTTAGCACTCATGTTTGATCCACAATTCGAAATATCTTTGAATGCACATCCATTTTCCATGATGGTTCGCCAAGATCCTGGTTTGAAGCTATTTGGACAATGTGGATCATCGACATCGACCAAACACGGAGGCACATATACATTCACGTCAATGTCTTGTCGACGAAGCCAATTATGGAGACAAACAGTTGCCTGAACCATTAGTTTAGCGTTTTCAGGACTGGCGATAATTGGTTTTCTGTATATTCTCCATTGACTGGCGAGTATGCCAAATGTGTTCTCTATCACTCGTCTCGCACGACTCAGACGATAATTGTACACATCTTGTTCCGGTGTAAGTCCACGTCTACCTGGATATGGACGAAGCAAATATGGCTTTAAAGGAAAAGCTTCGTCTCCCACAAGACAATATGGCAAAATAGGCCCTCCTTCTGCAATCGCTGCTGGCTGTGGAATATTCATTTGGCCTTCATCAAACGCTTTCCCCATAGCGCTTTCTTTAAAATGCCACCATCACTTCGTCGTCCATATGCCCCAATATCCACAAAACGGATCACATAATTTGCATCGCAAATAGCCATTAATACTATGCTGTGAGCATGTTTATAATTATAAAACGATGATCCAGCATTATTGGGACACTAAAAGTAAGAGTTATTATTTCAAATTGTACTTCTTGTTAAGTCATATCGTATACTGACAATGATTTTATGCACTTGAATGACGACATGCTTGCCATCAATGGATCCAATGCAATGGACAAAATTCCATTTTTCTTCGTAATCAGTGGCGATATTCAGCCAGTCTTTTTCTTCAAGTTGGCCTGACAGAACCAAAGGGCACAAAAAATCCCAAATTGCTTCGCATGTTTCACGAATAATGATACTCGCTGTTGTCACTCCCACAAGATATTGGTAGGACATCGATGTCATGGAATCCCCGGAAACAAGATACCTTCAATATTTCATATATAATAATATAACAATGCATTAAGCAAAAATGTATGACACTATTACATATGTACACTAAAAAAACACTAAGTTAAAAAAATTAAATTTGGATCAAGCCAAACAAACCTCAATGTTAATGCCAATCGTTCAGATGGTGTGATAGATTGTCGAATGACGTCCTGCTTCTGCAATTTTGCTCCGATCATGCCCAACAATTCTTCCAACTGTGTTGCAGTCATCCGAAAGTAATTATGGAATCGTATGTCCTCCAATATTAACTTCGGGACCGAGGCAAAGAAAAAACTGTGTTCATTTCTATTTTCGAAAATGGGTGCTACCCAATGCTTTTTCTTCTTATATGTCTTCTTTTTCTTTTTCAAAAGAAGCATTATAGCAGCTGCAACCGCTATGCGTCGTCTCCTAACTTCTGCTGCAACTGTAATTGCCACTGTACGTCTATATTGTTCTATATACTTGTATTGATTATTATAATCCATTTTTATACGCGGTTAATTGTTGAAGAGAACTTCGCAGAACGGAGCAGTCGAAGGGCAAATTTTTGTTTTTGTTTTTGATAACCGCTGCCAGCGAAGACACGCTCCATGAAAAGGTAGGAGACGATAGCGAACGGCTTTTCAACGCTGCTTTGTATTGCGGTGGAGTGGGGATGAAACGCTAGCTTTTCTTCGCTCCATGAAATTGTACCTTAAGGCGAATTACAGTCATGGTAATAATCCCAAGGAGGTTAAATGCTACAGATGCGGCAAGGCGCACCTTGCATCAAAGTGCACACTCAACAAGGAGATTCGATGCAATGGTTGCGGTCGCAAGGGTCATCTGCAGCGAGTGTGTTTCCAAGTTAAAGGCCATACGAATCAAGTTGAGGAAGTTCTCCACATGGAACAAGCAGAGTATCGAGACAAATTCGAAGCGACCTTGACAATCAACGGAAAGGAAGTCACCTTCGAGGTAGACAGCGGATCAGCGGTGACGCTGATGAGTAGACGCCATGCTCGAGCGCTATTTCCAGGTTCGACCATCCATAGCACTAGCCTTAAGTTAATTACATTCTGTGAAAACGAGATCAATGCGATAGGATTTATCACCGTACAAGTTGAGGACCGCGGAGAGACGCGAGAATTAAATATTTATTTAACGAACGTTGATAGGAAGTCATTATTAGGTCGGGAATGGCTCCGACAGATAAAAAATACACTTACATTTAACATTATTCAAACAACGCAGGTTGATTATATGAACTCAGACTGCAAAATTCCGATAGAGACAATACTACAAAAATACAAAAATATTCGCGACGCGGAGTTATCAGAAATCAAAGGCATAGAAGCAAGAATTACTTTTAAAAAAAATGCACAGCCAGCATTTGTACGAGCAAGGGCGGTACTATTTAAATTAGTACCCTTAGTCGAAAAAGAATTAGACGATTTAGAAGCACAAGGTATTATCGAAAAAGTAAATTCGTCTATTTGGGCTACACCAATCGTTCCAGTACCTAAGAAGGACGGTCGAGTCCGTATTTGCGGAGATTATAAAACTACGGTTAACCCTCAAGTTTCGATCGACAAACATCCGTTACCTACAATTGACGAGCTCCTCGCAGCAATTTCGGGGGGTGTTATATTTTCAAAGATTGACCTTAGACAAGCGTATTTACACATGCGTGTAAGGTCAGAGGATCGGAACGTCCTCACTCTTAATACACACCGCGGATTATACCGGGTAAACAGAATGATGTATGGTATCGCGTCCGCGCCGGCTATTTGGCAGAGAGAGATAGAATTGATATTACAAGGCATACCAAATACAGCCGTTTTCTTGGAGATATCGTAGTCACTGGGCTAACAGAAAAGCAGCATTTAAAGAATTTAGATACAGTATTGTGTGAATCAGTTACAAAAATACAATATAAGAATAAATTTAGAAAAATCGCAATTCGCGTTCAAAGAAATTAAATATTGTGGTTACATCATAAATAAAAAAGGGATTAGTAAATGTTCGAGATCATATTCTCGGCAAATTGACCATAACTGACCTACTAAAAGAAACCCTCATTAGTAATAGTCCCCGCAAAATAATGATATTCAAAAGAGCGCGCGGCTGCGTGGGCTTCGCGAGCGCCCCGCGCCGCGGCCAATCAGCGCGATTATGTACGATGTTGCCTCCCCCTGCGCGAAAAAGAGACAACCGCTGCGATCGCTCGAGGGGAAATCGCGAACAATAGCGAGTCATTCTGATTATAAATAAAAATACCGCTTTTCCATCTTACTAACGTCCTGACCTTTTACTAAGAATATTCGAAAACGATCGAGAATGTTCTCGAAAACCAATACTATAAAAGCTCCTCTCGAGAGATCGCAACGCCTTTTTTCGTAATAGCTTTCGAGACGAAAAGAGTGTCTTTAGATAGTAAGTGACAGAGGTAGGTGACATTGCGAATAAACGGATGGTAAGTTTGATGAAAGTGTGCAAGAGATGAGATGGCAAGTGTGAGTTGCAGGATTGTCATTTATGATTATGTGTGGATTGAGTCTGTTGACGCAGGTTCGTCGTTACCTGGGAGGAATACCAGTTTGCTCACAGGACGCTTGAGTGTGGTAGTCGCGGTGCGGATTTCGACGACGCGCACGTGGCCGTCCGCTCCCGGATACAATTTCGTGATGCGCGCGAGGGGCCACTTTGTGGGGGTGGTTTGCTCACTACGCACCAGACAGAGCCTCCCGACGCAGGCCTCGCGGTTGACTTTGGACCATTTCGGCCGATGAGCCAGAGTGTGTAAATATTCTCTGGACCACCGACACCAGAAATGGTCCTTCATCTGCTGTAGCAGCTGCCACCGAGACAAGCGCGCAGGCGGCTCCTCGGCGAGGGATGGCTCCGGGACGGCGGTGAGGGCTGTGCCGATCAAAAAGTGTCCAGGAGTCAGTGCGCTGAAGTCCTCCGGGTCATCTGATAGTGGTTGAAGCGGACGAGAGTTGAGACACGCCTCTATCTGGGTAAGCAGAGTAGTCATTTCTTCGTATGTCAATGTAGCGTCTCCGATCACGCGACGTAGGTGGAACTTCATTGATTTTACCGCTGCTTCCCAGATGCCGCCGAAGTTGGGCGCTGCCGGAGGGTTGAAGTGTCACTGTATCCATTCTTGGGCCGCGAGGGCAGCGACACGTTGCCCTTCCAGGCTGGCGGCGGTGAACAACTCCTTGAGCTGGGAATCGGCTCCGACAAAGTTCGTGCCGCAATCGCTGTAGAGCGAGCGGCACATTCTCATCTCTTGCACACTTTCATCAAACTTACCATCCGTTATTCGCAATGTCACCTCTGTTACTTACTACCTAAAGACAAGTTACTCTCGAAACGACCCGCTTCCGTCAGAACCGCGTACTGGAGATGCGCCGAAATTCACTCACTGTAAAAACCCGTCGCACCCACGCTTAAATCGCGCCAACACTCACGGTATGGGGGCATTCCGAATTTGCCATGCGAACAGCTGATCGACAATACGCATAATGTATAGCCTCGAATTCCGCAGTGCCGCCTTACAGCGCCACTCGCGACGTAAGTCTATCACGGGACCAACGCGTGATCTTACACCGCTACCTCGTGTTTAGACGCATGTTCTCGCTCCCGCCTAGTACCTTAGCTCCGACTTAATCCGTTCGTAGGTCACTACCTACGAAGGCGGGCGGAATGTTCGAGATCATATTCTCGGCAAATTGACCATAACTGACCTACTAAAAGAAACCCTTATTAGTAATAGTCCCCGCAAAATAATGATATTCAAAAGAGCGCGCGGCTGCGTGGGCTTTGCGAGCGCCCCGCGCCGCGGCCAATCAGCTCCCGCGATTATGTACGATGTTGCCTCCCCCTGCGCGAAAAAGAGACAACCGCTGCGATCGCTCGAGGGGAAATCGCGAGACAATAGCGAGTCATTCTGATTATAAATAAAAATACCGCTTTTCCATCTTACTAACGGCCTGACCTTTTACTAAGAATATTCGAAAACGATCGAGAATGTTCTCGAAAACCAATACTATAAAAGTTCCTCTCGAGAGATCGCAACGCCTTTTTTCGTAATAGCTTTCGAGACGAAAAGAGTGTCGCGAGACAGTTAGAAATACAAGGATAGCTAGTCCTTATTACACGACCGTAGCTAGCGGACTTTCGGTTAGATAATTGTCGTGCTGTTAATAGTATAGATATACATTTATTAATTGTTTGTGCTTGTTTAATTGAATAAACTTAAGTGTGTTATTAAATGCTATGTTACGCGAGTTCTTGGTTTAACGTTCTCTACGCCTCACACGTCCAGTCCTCTCTCCGTCGCACACAGTAAAGAAACACAAAAGGTGGAAGCAATACAAAAAATGCTCCGACCACGCAACGTTTCCGAAGTACGCGCATTCGTGGGGATGATAAACTGTTATGCACGATTTATTAAAAATTTAAATTCAATCGTTTACCCGCTCAACAAATTGCTGCGAAGGGACGTGTCATTCAAATGGTCGCGGGAATGCGAGAAGGCATTCATACGAGCGAAGGAAGCATTCCTCGAAAAGAATCTTTTAATACATTTCAATTCTAAACTGCCATGTGCTGGCGACTGATGCTAGCCCGACCGGTGTTGGCGCTGTCCTTTCGCACTCATATCCCGACGACACGGAGAGGGTATTACAGTATGCATCGCAAACGTTATCGGCAACGCAGCGAAAGTATTCCCAGATAGACAAAGAGGCTTACGCCATAATGTTTGCTGTGAAGAAATTCCATCAATACCTTTTCGGTAATAAATTCACATTAATTACAGACCACCGCCCTCTTGTACAAATATTCGCTTCAACAAAAAGCTTACCAGCTTACAGTGCGCTACGCATGCAACACTACGCGTTATTCCTACAGGAGTTCAGTTATGACATTAAGTATCACAAATCCGAGTTACACAGCAATGCAGATTGTTTATCGCGGTTAGCCGTCGAACGAAAAGAATACGAATGCGACGTGGTAGATGTATACCTGGCAGACTTAATCTCGACGCTACCGGCTACAGCCGACACTATCACTGCCGAAACGAAAGGCGATAATGAATTACAAAAGCTGTACACAGCACTTCAATGCGGAACGCAATTACAACCAAATGATCATTTCAAATTAGATTAATCAGAATTTAGTTTAGTGGAGGGCGTTATCCTATGCGGAAATCGTGCGGTAATTCCTAAATCACTCCGCGCTAAGGTACTACAAGAATTACATTCAGGGCATTTCGGCGCTGCGAAAATGAAAGCCCTTGCACGAGGCCATTGTTGGTGGCCCGGAATCAACGCGAGTATCGAGAAATTAGTTAAAAGCTATATAAACTGAACAATCCGCGGAAAGTAGAGAAACACGTGTGGGAACCCACAACAGGGCCCATGCAACGAGTACACATAGACTTCGCGGGCCCATTTCTGGGGCACATGTTCCTGATATTAATCGATGCGTATTCAAAATGGCCTGAGATTCACATAATGAAAGATATAAACGCAAAAAGCACAATAAATAAATGTGAAGAAATTTTTGCAGCTTATGGAATGCCATTAGTAATTGTTACCGATAACGGTAGAACTTTCACTTCAAAAGAATTTGCAATATTTCTAGAATCTCAGGGCATAGCGCACAAACGCACAGCTCCGTACAATCCTGCGACAAACGGACAAGCGGAACGATTTGTACAATCTGTTAAGCAGTCATTACGAAAAATGAACACCACGAGAGCAGATGTACATTTAAAATTACAACGGTTTTTAGCAAAATATCGCACAACACCACATGTAGGCACAAATCTAACACCCGCGGAATTATTCTTGGGTAGAAAAGCACGGAACGCTTTAGATTTGTTAAAACCCATGACTAGCAGCATTGTAAAGCATAACCCGAACGAAAATAAGATCTTTAAAAGATTTGCGAGAGGCGATAGAGTTAGCTGTAGAAACTATGCAGGCACAGTAAAATGAAAATTCGGGCGTATCGCGCGAGCGCTAGGCAGCCTGCAGTACGAAATCAAATTAGACGATGGTCAAACATGGATACGACATGTGAACCAACTACGAGCGATAGGCGAAACAACACCACTACAAAATCGAGACGAAAATGACTCGGAAAACAATTACGGTCCTGTTGAGGACATCGAAAAACAGGCCGCGACGGAGGAGACACCACAACCAGCGATTACCAATATACAAACACACGAAAACGACCTGAACCGCCGCAATCATTGCAGTCACCACAAGCGAACCTAATACCCGCGCCACCGAACCGTCAACAAAATAAGAAAGCGCCGAGGGCAACGCCGATTCGGCGCTCCGAGAGAGTAAGGACAGCTCCGAAACGATTACACGAACAGGAATAAAATCACTGTACGCACCGTTTTTTTTGTATTATTTTCTCTCTCGCCGTCATCATTGTATGTTTTATATTTTTTTCTCTTAAGCGAGAGAGGGATGTTGCGTGCGTGATAGATCTAAGAGAGGAATACCGATAGAATGCGCGTAGCGCGACCACGCACGATATGTGTGTGGAAGGGGGAGTTGTGCGTACGGAGGACACGGTCGCGTGAGGCACCGGGGAGCTTTCGAACTCGACTGCTTTCCTTCCGGGATTCCGTCTAGAACCAATCTCGAAGTGAGAACACTTGTGAGTTAGATCTTTGTAATAAACGATTGTGAGCAGCACATCGACTGGATTACACCCGCCTACTCCTTCTCACGGCTAATTCAATAAGCAACATAACAACTATAATTAAAAATAAAAATTAATAAAGAACAAAAAATAATACAATAAATATTTATTTCAATTTATTTCAATTTATTTTATATTATTTTACACTCACTGACTGGATTCCGTAAAGTGCATATGTGCACATTATCTATAGTATACGTAACGTGTATTATAGATATATGCGCGTATATGTACTTTACGGAATCGAACCACTGTTAGGCTGCGTTCGAAAACGTCACCCGAGTGCATTCCCTCTCTTTCTATATCATTTCTCTCTCAGTGATATAGAAAGAGAGGGAATGCACTCGGGTGACGTTTCCGAACGCAGCCCTTACATGAGGTTTGTTCTTTATTGCTGCACTGAGTTTACAGTGCACTGCACTGAACTAAACTAGTGCAAGCGGGGACAAGCTGGTATAAACAAGTATAAAGAACGTTTCAGTGTCATTTAGTGCAGTGATCAACATGGCGCATCACGTAATAATAAATAAATTATTAGATTCTTCAGATGAAGAAGATCTAAATCTAATGCCTGATATTTTATGCCATAAGACTCTTTTATTTTTCATTTTTCTAGTTATAACTAAATTAATTTTTTCTTTATATAAACAAAAATAATTTGATACTAGCCATGCAAATATTTCTGTAATTTCTTTATCATTTTCATTTTCTTGTATATTTTCTAGTATATTTTCTTCTATATTGTGTGTTTTCAATGTTATTCATATTTGTATCTTCATGTAATTTAATAAATATTGATTTATTTGCTATAGTTTACAGTACAATTTACAGTACAATTTACAGTATCACAATTAAAATCAATCTTTTTATTGTAAAGAACTTTAAATTCTGTCCCCCCCGTCCTCAAAAGTCAATATAATACATTAATTTTCAATTTTTCTTTATTTTTTAATTAAATTTCTTCAAAAAATTTATATACACAAAATTAGCTTTTATTTTTAAATAATTTCTATTTTTAATATTTAATATTGAAACCGAAATCGCATATAAAGGATGGTTGGTCGTTTGCGAGAGAAATAATAAATAAAAATATCAATGATAATGATGTCTTAATTTCGTTTGATGTCACTTCACTTTACACGAACATCCCTAAAGAATTAGTTTTCGAAGCCATAAAAAAGAGGTGGAATACAATAACACCTAATACTAATTTGAAGCTCGACCAGCTCATATATGTGATAGAAATTATCTTAGATTCCACCAGCTTAACTTTAATGACGAGTTTTATGAACAAGTTTTTGGCAGTCCGATGGGCTCCCCGTTATCGCCCATTTTAGCTGATATTGTCATGGACGATCTTGAAACTTTTTGTTTAAACTCACTAAAATTTGATGTACCTGTATACTATAGATATGTGGATGATATCTTTGCTATAATACCACGGTCAAGGATCGATGAGATGTTATCTATTTTCAATGCATATCATCAACGCTTAAAATTCACGTTTGAAATTGAAAGTGCCAGCTGCATCAATTTTCTTGACACAAGTGTATTGAGGTTATGCGATGGGAGATTGATCACTAATTGGTATAGAAAACCCACTTTTTCAGGTAGATACATTAATTTTCTATCCGCACACCCAAAAAAATACAAAATTAACTGTATTAATAATTTCGTCGACAGAGCCATCCTATTGGCTGATAATAAATTTCACACGAATATCATTAAAATAATTAAAGATATTTTAAAAAACAACAATTTCCCGTCGCATGTTATCAATGAGCAAATTAAAAAGAGATTATACATACCATAAGAGATAATAAAAATTGTAATAATGACAACAAAAAAAAGAAGGATAATTTTGACACGTCCGCTTGTATTGTATTACTGTTCGCGATCGTGTTGTTTGATATGCACATGCGAATTAGAATTGCCGATATCGCTCAGAGAGAGCGAGAAGTGTCGAAGGCGGGAAAGAAGACAATGTCGGTGAGCTCGTGAGACTAAGAGAGAGAGAGAAGGATAGAGTATGTTGTGGTGTGAAGCGTCAGCTGATTGAACGCGAGGAACCGAAGGTCGATGGATTAACTGAGAGAGATCTTGAGGTATCGGAATAGAGAAATGAAATATCAATTGCGAGGCTGTGTTGCACTTTGGATAAAATACGTTTATTTTATCGAGTCCGACAAGCAAATAATTTGCTGCGATCATTAATCGCGAAAGATCAGTTTAATCGACACTTTATTTCTACGCGACAGCGCGTATTATAACCAGATGATGAATTTATTTCGATCCACAGATTTTAGAGATATTCGTGATTCGATTGATACTTGTATCAAAACAGATAGAGAGCCGCGCTAGTCGAGTCTGACCTTTTATAATATTTTCCACGAAGATCTCGAACCTTCGGCGAAGCGGGAAGGGGATGACTCGAGTTTGCGCGAATCTCCTGATTTTGAGTAAATCGGTGTAACGGTAACGCTTTATCCGGCGAAAACAAAACAAGAGAAGAATCAACATGTCCCGAAACAATGATGTTGTGATCTCGCGTGTTTCGGTTTTATGTTATAATAACAGAATAAAGTAATGTCGAATACTTAAAGATAATTCTTAAAGATAATACAAAATTTCAATTTTAACCAGCTTGAACAATTACCATACATCGAAAATCTGACAGACATCATCGCTAGAACACTTTGTAAAAAGGGACTTAAAGTCATTTATAAGATACCGAAAAAATTGAATATGTTAATAAAACGCGGGAAAGATGCTCTTGCTAATATGAACAAAACTAACGTAGTATATAAATTACAATGTAAAGACTGCAATGATTCATACATAGGTCAAACTAAACGACTAATCACTCGAATAAAGGAACATCAGAATAATATAAAAAAACACGTGTCGAATCACTCGGTGGTCAGTAAACACAGAATTGATTATGGTCATGACTTCCAGTGGCTCGACTCATGTATTTTACACACAGAGAAACAAAAGAAAAAGAGAGATTGCTGAAATGGTTTTTATAAAAAAACATCAAATAAGATTAATTTACAAATAGACACTGACAACCTTAATCCTATTTATGATAATATTATTAAAATGATTTAAATTACTTCGTGTTTGCGACACCAGTACTCGACCGAATGTCACAACGACAGGTTAATAATAAAAAAATTTTCGATGTAATGTTTGAAAAAAGTGAATCCACATCGATAGGTATGCGTTATGTATTTGCGGTTTCGATATTAACTGTTCTGATGCGATCTAATTGATAATGTATTATTTGTAGCACTTGAGAAGGACCAAAACCAATGGTCGAAACATTGTGTTATCTTTAATAAATAAACATTTTTGAACTTATGCCAGTCATGATCGAAAGAATAATTCTATTTAGTATTTAATATTTATTTTCAATATTTTCCCTATTTTGCGCAGAACTTTACTATCTATTACTATTTATAAAATTAAATTCGCCACTATTATTGAACTTATCAGTTCCTGCACTGCTTGTTCTTCCTCAAGACCCAGTGCAACGAGTACAGTGAACTGTTGCACTAAATTTCGTTGCACTGCAATAAAGAACGGACCAGTGCTATCTTGCACTGCAATAAAGAACGCTTTGGTGTCACTAGTGTACACTAGTGCAGAAATTTCAGCAATAAAGAACAAACCTATGGTTATAAATGTGTAGAATATCGACATTACCAACAGGTTGTGTCCATCTATTACCTACATATCAGTCATTCTCGTGCAGCGCCTCACGCTGCAAATCAATGAACTATAAGGCGTGACGAAGTGGCGAAAAGTGACGTGTTGACAACTGAATTTTCTTTTAGATGCCATTTCGTAATGATTTGCTCTATTCTAGTTTTGTTACGTGTAATAAACTCGTGGAACCTTTAAAAAACGCCGAATGCTAACATTAGCAAGAAATATAAAACGTGGAAGGAGCATTTACTACGTCTTTCGATAGTTGTCAAATCGCGTGTGTCCCTGCATGTCAAGGCCTTGTTTCACATTCGTTTTTAGGCTATTTATTCATTGTTGGGAGGAAAGGATAGTTTTCGGCGTTTTTTTGAAGTGTATTAAAGAGATCTTACGTGTTATTTTATGCAAATATGTTTTTATTTAGAAATGGCATCTAAAACATCTCAACGTGTTATTTCTCGCCTCTGACGTCACGATTCCAATATGGCCGCGGTGAGCACCCAGGAGCCTTAAGCCCTGCGCACAATAGAGAAAATATTAGGAATAAATATTAAATATTAGGAATAAGAATTATTTTAAAATAATAAAAGTGAAAAACTGCTATAAAATTACACATTCGGGTATAAGGAACTAATAAGATTCTATACTCGAATTTATATATCAGAGTTTTTTCAATTTTATTATTTTGAAATAATTCTTATTCCTAAAGTTTAATATTTATTTCTAATATTTTTATTGTGCGCAGAACTTTAATATAGTTAACAATTAATAGGCGCACACGCACGCACGCATATATGTACGAGGGTGGTCCGATAAGTACTTAGCCTCACCGCCCGATGGTGCCAGTATCACAAGAGAGATTTACTATCGTGTAGTACATTCTCGTAGACGGCTACTGTCAAAATTTCAACCGAATCGGACTCGTAGTTTTGTTTTGACCGCGTGTGGGAGCGAGCGTGTCCACGGATTTTAGAAAAATGGAAAAAGAGCAATATCGGTCGGTGATTCGATTCTTGTTTTTGGAAGGGAAATCGCGCAGCGAAATCAAAGAGCGCTTGGATAAGCGCTCTTTGATTTCGCTGCGCGATTTCCCTTCCAAAAACAAGAATCGAATCACCGACCGATATTGCTCTTTTTCCATTTTTCTAAAATCCGTGGACACGCTCGCTCCCACACGCGGTCAAAACAAAACTACGAGTCCGATTCGGTTGAAATTTTGACAGTAGCCGTCTACGAGAATGTACTACACGATAGTAAATCTCTCTTGTGATACTGGCACCATCGGGCGGTGAGGCTAAGTACTTATCGGACCGCCCTCGTATATATAGTTATGTATATTTAAAACAATTTTTTACAATGTATCATTTTTATGTATCCAAGAATTGTGCTTTGTATCAAATCCCAGCCATTTCACGTAAACTTTATCATCCTTTTTGTGGATCACTTTTTCAACGAGATATACGTCCGGGTTAGCGACGCGCAGTAGTTCGTATTCATAGAATCCCCCAGCGACAAGATTTCCGCGCACACCTTCAAGTAGATATGTTACGGGATTAGTTTTCTGCACTTTGATAATTTTAAACACCTCAGTCGTCAATTTTGCGTATAATTTTTTTCAAAAATAGTCTTGTATTTATTCACACGTACCGGATTGTTTACTTTGAATTTTGCCGGAGCTGCAATCTTTACATTGCTATATATCATTTTTAAAAGTTTATCAGCGATCATGGGAGTAACGTTGATAGGTCTCATACCGATGGTCAGATGTTTTCGCGCATTATATTCCGCAACGAGCCGAGGCAACGCATCGACCCATTTGTAATTACCAATAAGCATAAACATTTTCCACATATTGTTTAGGGTATGGTTGAAGGTACGTTCCATGATCGAGACCTTCATAACAGAGTACGTCGAATAATGATTAATGTTGTGTTTCTTCAAGAGTTTTTCCACATTGGCGTTGTAAAATTCTTTTCCTCAATCGGTTTGAAAATTTTTTGGACATCTTCCATTGTTACGAATTATCTTTGGGTGCGTTCCGAATTGCGCATGAAACGCATAGACTGCATAGAAAATCGTTCCGATTTAAGGGTCGGCAGGAGACCCAGGCAAACTCCGAATTGACATTGGAGGCCTCTCGCGGTGACAACGCGAAACTCCGGTTTCAATGTTGCCAACGCTGAGAAACGAACACCCAGGTTCTATGTAGTGGTGTATGTATGTACACGTACACACACTATTGCATTGCTCACGCGGACGCACGGTAGAGAGACAAGGATCGATAATCACGTCATCCTTGTTCCTCTACCGTGCTGATCACGTGATCATGCTATACGCGAGATACGGCCTGAAAATGCTTTCTGGCCTTCCGTAGCAGAAGGCAGTAACGTAGCAAGACTAATAAGCACCCATTTTTTGTAAATTTTATATATGCTTATGCATATATGTGCGTATATTATATATAAATATATATATATATATATATATATCACTAAAAATTATATGTATTATATGTTTTATAATTGTCTAATGATAAATAATAACAGTAAATTGAGAGTGAATTAGTATACAAAATATATTAGACACGGGTACTTATTAGACTTGACAATTTATTGCTTATATTTTTTTATCGATACTTTATGTATAGTCAGCGCGATAGAGAGACAAGAATAAGAGAACGAATATAAATTATCATTAGCTTGTAGCAATCATAGATAATATTTTCAATAAAACAATTTTTAAGTTTATCGCCTTTAAAAAATATATTTCTATGATTTTTTTATATTCCAATATATTATAAAAAAAATTGATATTGATATATTTGAACTCAAGTTTTCTACGAGATTGAATATTCTTGCATTGAGCCATCATATGTTACTCGTAAGTTCTTTCACGTTATAATAATATTTATGTATATAGCAGAGAGAGAGAGAGAGGCAGAGAGAGAGAGGCAGAGAGAGGCAGAGAGAGAGAGGCAGAGAGAGGCAGAGAGAGAGAGAGAGAGAGAGAGAGAGAGAGAGAGAGAGAGAGAGAGAGAGAGAGAGAGAGAGAGAGAGAGAGAGAGAGAGAGAGAGATTGATTGATTGATATTTATTAGCTTTCTCAGCTATTTGTAAAATACAAGTCTAATTTACATTAATTACAATATACTCCTTTAACTCTCGCTTAAACGCTTCCAGTTCTTCGATTAGTCTTATTTCAGCTGGTAAGGCATTGTACATTTTCACTCCCTCATAAAACATACTCTTCTGTGCACTCGTTGTCCTACGAAATTGTACCACAATGTCCCCAGCTTGCCGTGTCTGTCTTTCATTCTCTTTTCCCACTATTGTTAACTTATTTCTTAATTGATCCGGTAACATATTCTTTAAAATCTTAAAAATAAATATACACACATTATAATTCAGCCTCTGTCTTATGGACATAAACTGCAGCGCTTGCAGCATACTCTCCACTTTGGTATATCTATCACATTGCAATATGACCCTCATGGCCCGGTTTTGCGCTTTTTGCAATTCATTCAGTTGTGTTTCTCCCATATCAATTAACAGCGTCGCACAATACTCAAAGTGAGGCGCTATGATTGACTTATATATAATACATCTAGTGTATGCCGATATATAGTTACCTATTCTATTTAAAAAACTCACTTTTTTCCCTATTTTCTTTAGCATATAATCACAGTGGTCCTTAAATCTTAACCTATCGTCAATAATTATGCCTAGATATTTCATTCTTTCCACACGCTCTATCTCCGTTCCATCCAAACATTTCAGTGTAATGTTACCTCTCAGTTCTTTTCGTACACTTCGAACTATCATATATTTCGTTTTCCCTGCGTTCATTTTTAACTTATTTGTATTCATCCATCTTTCCACTGTAACAAATGCCATATTCATTTTTCTTTCTAATTCCGCACTACTCCCTCCAGTCACATACACTAGCGTATCGTCTGCAAACATTTTTATACTACATCCCTCCGGACAGACTTTAATTATATCGTTTATATATATTATAAATAACAAAGGTCCTAATACAGATCCCTGTGGTACTCCATATTTTGTGGCCAATAATGTAGACCATTCATTGTTATATCGTACCTGCTGTGTTCTATTCTTTAAATATGATTTTAACCATTCTAAAGCTGTTCCTCTAATTCCGTATTGATATAATTTCTCTAACAGTCTTTCTCTATCTATCGTTTCAAATGCTCGCTTGAGATCCATGAAAATTACCCCCACCATTTTTGCCTCACTAACTACTAGTTTCCATTCGTCAATGACTGTTTGAATCGCTGTTTCACACGAATACTGTTTTCTAAAACCTGACTGATGTTCTGTTATAATACAGTTATCTTCTAAATACGCCTCAATTTGCTTTTTAACTACTAATTCTAATACTTTCTCGAATATTGGTAACATATTAATAGGCCTAAATTCACTTGCTTTTCTGGCTTTTTCTATTTTTGGAATCGGTATTATCGTAGACGTTTTCCAACCTTCTGGACAGCAACCTTCCCTCAAAGAGTTATTTATTATATCAATAAATTCCTCTTTTATTACATAAAATACTGCTTTAAGTATATCACTAGTTAATCCCTCCTCCGTGCCTTTCTTTTTTGGTAGTTCCATAACAATTTTTTGTAAATGCTCTATTTTAATCATCTCAAAATTTTCCATTATTCCCTCGCTTTCAATAACAAAAATAATTCTTTTACCTGGACTTCCTAACTTATCTCTACTTATAGATTTTACTATGTTCTCAATACTCTGTATATAATATAAATTAAATTTATTAGCTATATTGCACCCTTCAGTATTATCTAATATTTCAAAATCTATATTCTCTATTTTTTTTGTACCCGTTGGTTCACCCCTTATTATTTCTTTTAAGGTTTTCCACATAGATGTCGGATTTCCCTTGTTATGATCTATCATATTTTCATAGTATTCTTTTTTCTTTGTCCTGATTAGTTTAACCACTGCATTTCTTTCGATTTTAAACTGTGACCAATTTTCATCCGTGTCATACAACGCTTTACTGTACGCCTCATCCCTTTTAGCCGCTGCTTCCCTTATTTCATCCGAAAACCACTTTTTCCCTTCCCATATTTTCGGAATTCTAAATTTTTTTCTAGGTGCTATAGCATCCAACGCATCTACTATATTATCGACAAGTTTCTTCGCTCTCACACTGCCATTCATATCTTGGCTTTTTCCTAATTTATTTTCC
>NW_028141160.1:2829219-3104105 GCF_030444845.1 Prenolepis imparis
AAGCAGTGGTATCAACGCAGAGTACTTGAATTCTTAGCCCTCTTTTCAGCGCATTGACTGCTTCTATTTCGACTTGAGGCAACTGATGCGTTTAATGCGTTTATGCAGTGTATTGTAATTCGGAACACACACACACAACAAGTCCTTCATCATGGAACAATTACACGAGTTTCCAGTTTTAATAGAAGAAACTAATGAAGTATTAACTTTATTTTTAAACGAAGAGGATATAGAGAAACCAAATCAAGGTTATATCAATATATTATATTTTGATTTATTTAATGTATAGGTTATGTGTTAGTTGTTATTTTACTTTAATAACTGGGTCTAGTACATTTCCCCGACAATCATTTGTCCGACGATTTACTTGACCGACACCATTTGGTCGACAATACATTTGACCGACAACATCACTTAATCGACAATTAACATGGCCGACAAGTATACATAACCGACACGGTTATTTGACCTACAGTTCACATAACCGACAAGTACACTTAACCGACACGGTCACTTGTTCGACAAATTACTTCACCGCCAAAAAACTAAACACATAGGTCTGGGTGGAACCTCGCTTCGCGTGAAAAGTTGCAAACCCATGTGGAACCTCGCTTCGCGTGGAAAAGTGTATGCGTGGACACAGTGGGTTCCGCCCCCCTGCGGGGGGCTCCACTACCAAAAAACTAGACACGTAGGTCTAGGTGGAACCTCGCCCCGCGTGGAAAGTTGCAAACCCATGTGGAACCGTATATGGATACGATAATAAGGAGCCAGGGGCTCCGCCGGGCGGGGGAGGGGCGGAGCCCCTCCCCCTGCACCCCCACCCCACTCAAAAACTAACCCAACCCAACCCATGTCCGCAGTACTGCATAGAAGTTCCAATATATGGCCTCGCTTTGCATGGAAAGTTGCAAACCCATGTGGAACCTCGCTTCGCGTGGAAAAGTGTATGCGTGGACACAGTGGGTTCCGCCCCCTTGCGGGGGGCTACACTACCAAAAAACTAGACACATAGGTTCGGGTTGAACCTCGCTTCGCGTGGAAAGTTGCAAACCCATGTGAACTTTGCTTTGTCTTGCAAAGTACATGCGTGAACACAGTGGGTTTCGCCCCCCCCCTACAGGGGGCCATCACTTCCGAAAGATATAACCTAACCTAACCGAAACTTACTTCTGATTTAAAATTGAAATTTCATAGAATTGTAGAAACATGGACCTTGTTTTGCACTAAAGTATTTTTTATTCCTTCATCTCTAGGAATTGGATTAAATTAAGTTAGTTTTGTTAGGGTAGGTGTGAACGGGGAGAGGGATTCCGCTCACACCCATCCTACGGATTTTCGCAATTTTCAGTATTTTTGCTTATAACTATGGAATCATTCAAAATTCACATGTACGACCTTGACACAATTATAGACCTCGTTTCGAGCCATAAGCACGAGGGATATGAGGTAAACTTAGCTTCGCGGGAAAAGTCGAAATCCCATGTAAAACAAAACAACAATAGACCTCGTGAACTGTGGGTCAAATAACAGCGTCGGTCAAATATACTTGTCGGTCATGTGAACTGTAGGTCAAATAACTATGTCGGTTAAATATACTTGTCTGTCATGTGAATTGTAGGTCAAATAACCGTGTCGGTTAAGTGTACTTGTCGGCCATGTTAATTGTCGATTAAGTGATATTGTCGGTCAAATGTATTGTCGACCAAATGGTGTCGGTCAAGTAAGTTGTCGGTCAAATGATTGTCGGATAAATAAATGCGACCCATCCTTAAAGCCCTTTTATTCTGACCGCGAACTACTTCCACATTTGTTGACCGATTTTCACTAAATTTTTATCAAAATGTTACAAATTTTTCATGGATAACTACTATGTTTTTTTTTATTCTCTGATATTTTTTTTCGCGCTGCGTTTTACATAAATTTAAATATTCATATTAAACATTTTTTTCTTATTTTGTTTTATTTTAATTTCCACACAATTTTATATTTTTTAGCTCTTTAACATTAATTTGGTTTATATATAAATATTTTTATAACATTAATTTGGTTTATATCTATATATAATTTTTAATTATTTTTTTTTAACAAATCTCCTGCTCTTCGAACTTGAGATATCGCTGTATTCGCTGATTTAGCAACATGTCTGGTCGTGGAAAAGGTGGCAAAGTAAAGGGAAAGGCGAAGTCTCGCTCCAACAGAGCGGGATTACAGTTTCCCGTTGGTCGTATTCATCGTTTGTTGAGGAAAGGAAATTACGCTGAACGCGTTGGTGCCGGTGCTCCGGTTTACCTGGCTGCAGTAATGGAATATCTTGCCGCTGAAGTATTGGAGTTGGCTGGAAACGCCGCCCGTGATAACAAGAAGACGAGAATCATCCCTCGTCATTTGCAACTTGCCATCCGCAATGACGAGGAGCTGAACAAATTGTTATCCGGTGTAACCATCGCTCAAGGTGGCGTACTGCCTAACATCCAAGCTGTGCTGCTGCCTAAGAAAACTGAGAAAAAAGCATAATCGTAATCCGATATCCATCATCCAAACGAAACGCTTTGAAGAAATTTGGACGTTACGTTAACTACGATGGCACGTACTAAGCAGACTGCTCGCAAATCGACAGGAGGAAAGGCTCCTCGCAAACAACTCGCCACTAAAGCAGCAAGGAAAAGCGCTCCGGCTACTGGCGGCGTGAAGAAGCCTCATCGTTATAGGCCCGGTACCGTGGCCCTTCGTGAGATCCGTCGTTATCAGAAGAGTACGGAATTGCTTATCCGTAAATTACTATTCCAGCGACTCGTTCGTGAGATCGCACAAGACTTTAAGACTGATCTGCGTTTCCAAAGTTCTGCCGTAATGGCTCTTCAGGAGGCTAGCGAAGCATATCTCGTAGGATTGTTTGAAGATACCAACTTATGCGCTATTCATGCTAAACGAGTCACTATCATGCCTAAGGATATTCAATTGGCACGTCGCATTCGTGGCGAGCGAACTTAAGCGAAGCAAATTAAGTAGGTATACTATGCCAATTCTAACTCAGGTCCTCCGAGGGGAGTGCGGGGCGCGGGGGGTTCTCCGGGGCGAGGGGTATGACGTCACGCGGGGCGGGGGTATCTCGATGGTGCGGGGGCTGACGTCACGCGGGTGGAGGGGATGTTTCGATAAAGCAGGGGGAGTTTTATTATATGAGTGTAATATTTGTAGATGGATATCTTTATGACTTTTTTTTTTTTATGAGGGATCCTAGACATTTTCCCAAAAAGGTATAGAACAACTCCGATCGACAATTTTGTACCCTCATTAGTATAATTTTATTACGGAAGCGTCGATGTCCGGCTGCTCGAACTTGTCAACAGAGCGTTCTAGAATCCATAAAACTATGTTTTTTCATTTTATGGACATTTTATCATTAGGAAAGAAATGAAGATTTTAGGGCCAACGCTGCGACGAACATGTTGAAACGTGATTAGGTGCAAAAGCGTTGACGTTCGGCAGCTTTGTACCCTCGCGGAAAATCTCCCATAAAAACGAGAGCGAAACATTTTTTCTTAATATTTTTTAAGGAAGAATGCAACGTATCGGCGCCAACGTTCGGCTGCATGTGTCCTTACTCCTCTATCCATAAAACCAATATCTCGGGAAACTATCTTTTGAGATACGCCAAATGTTAGAAAAGGAGACAGAATTAGGTGAAATATATATAAGGAGGATGAGAGCGCGTCAAACCATAGTACGATTTGAAAGCGCATAGATGCAGCGGTGAAAAAAGTTTAGTGGCTACTTTCTTGTATTAGAAGTGTTAGTGGTATAATAGTGAATAAAAGAAATAATGGAAAACATCGAGCAGAACGAACGCGATCTGTTGGAGCGGTCCCACCAAGTCACCACCTTGGGTGAATATTTTGCATGGGCGCTGCGCTGCGAGGAATTTATCAATTTGCTCGAAGAAAACAGCCGTAACAAGCGTCCACGACTCTCGATTGGAAATAGACAATCTTTGCTGGCTAGAATCGCGCGACTCGAGGGTGCAAAAATTCGATTGCAGAAACAATTTATATCCAGTGGTGGTAATTATAGTGGTGACAATAACGTGGGAAAACTCGTTTGGCGAGAGATTGATACGGCGTTCGAGAGCCGCATCTTGACCGGTGCGGTAATAAACAATAATTACATCGAACCTCGTCAATTTCTCGAAGATGCCAAAGACATTGTGATCGAACACGTGCAGAAAGTGATGCAAAAACACATTAATGTAAAAGTGAACACCGTGTTTAATGGCGAGTTTGTGTCCGGTGATAAACGCGCCAACAAAAGTGTCAATACAAAAAACTATGAACTCTTTCGCACGTCCGATTTACACGAGTGGTACGAGCGCCGCGTTATCGAGCCCACGCTAGCATCGCTAGAAGAGTTTCAAGAACGCGATAGTGGTTGGGCGTTGTCACAAATAATGAACTTGACTATAAATATAAACAAGTATAATTCAATGCGCGCGGGGTGTTATCTAAACTTACCGCGAGAAATTGTGACAAAGAGAGCGATGGTGAACGTGCAGTCTAAAGACAATGCGTGTTTCGCGTGGTCAGTGGTGGCCGCTCTGTACCCCGCCGAAAGAAATGTGACACGGGAATCTTCATATCCGCACTATACGATGGTGCTGAATCTCCAAGACATTAAGTTTCCAGTGACCATAAATCAAATTAAAAAGTTTGAACTAGCAAATAATATCTCTATCAATATATATAGTATTGAGAATGACATCGTCCCGATTCGTCTTTCGGAGCAAAAGAAAGACAAGCATGTCAACTTGCTGTATGTGCAAGATAGCAACAGCGTTGGACATTTCGCGTGGATCAAGAATCTATCCCGCCTTGTGAACACGCAATTGAGCAAAAATGGTCACAAGAAATATATCTGCGATCGGTGTGTATATTTATTGCAAATTATATATTAAAATATAATTGTAAATAAAATTGTAATTTTTTTTTTTTTCTTTCATAGATGCTTGCACTATTTCGGATCGGAGAACAAGTTGCAGTCACATACAGTAGACTGCGGAAAGATAAACGACTGCGCTATCCGGTTACCAAGCGATAAAGACAAGTGGTTATCGTTTGACAACTACAACAGAAAGGAGCGACTTCCGTTTGTAGTGTACGCCGACTTGGAATGCGTTTTGGCAAAGACCGAAGAAGCGACAAATTATCAACATCAACATCACAAGGTATTCAGCATCGCTTATTATATGCATTGTTCGTACGACAACTCGTTATCCGCGTATAATTCTCGCCGTAGCGTTGATTGCGTTTCATGGTTCGCTGAAGAACTTAAAAATTTAGCGTTACGTATAAAGACTGTTTTAACGACAAATGTTCCCATGGTAAATTTAACATTAGACGAGTGGAAAAAATTTCACAGCGCAACGCATTGTCATATATGCGAAAAACCATTCGTACAAGACGATACACGCGTACGCGATCATTGCCATCTGACTAGACGATACAGAGGTCCCGCGCACTCAAATTGCAATCTAAATTATAAAGAAACTTTTTGTATTCCAATAGGTTTCCATAATCTATCCGGTTACGACGCGCATTTCATTATCGAGGATATAGCTACAGCGTTCGAAGGGGAAATCGAATTACTTCCGATAACGAAAGAAAAATATATTTCATTTACAAAGACTGTTAAATTGACACAAGACAATTCGAAAAATCATATAAAATTACGTTTTATCGATTCATATAAATTTCTCGCTGCAAATCTTGATAAATTAGCATCTTTTTTGAATAAAGAAAAACTAAAAATTTTACAATCGGAATTTCAAAATTTACCGACAGAAAATTTCAATCTATTAACACGGAAGGGTGTCTTTCCATACGAATATATAGATTGTATCGACAAATTGCAAGATACATGTTTACCGCCGCGCGAATCATTTTACAGTTCTTTGACCCGTAGCACAATATCCGAGAGCGATTACGCGCACGCCGAGAACGTCTGGAACCGATTCTCCCTTAGAACGCTAGGCGAATATAGTGATCTATATTTAAAAATTGATGTTATGTTATTAGCAGATATTTTTGAAAACTTTCGCGACACTTGCATCGCGAGTTATGGACTCGACCCTGCATATTATTATACTCTTCCCGGGTATACATGGGATGCCATGTTAAAATACACAAATATAACATTCGAATTGCTTACAGACATTGATATGGTCATGTTTATCGAACGGGGAATACGCGGTGGTTTAAGTCAATGTTCCAATAGATACACCCATGCTAATAACAAGTACATGCAATCGTATGATCCGTCGAAACCATCATCATATTTAATGTATTTAGATGTAAATAATTTGTATGGATGGGCAATGTGCCAACCGTTGCCTTACGCCGATTTTCGATGGGTCGATGACATATCTAATTTTGATATATCATCTATCACGCTCGATTCGCCTATAGGCTATATCCTCGAAGTAGATTTAGAATATCCACAATGTCTTCACGACGCGCACACTGACCTACCGTTTTGCCCGACACGCGATAAACCACCCGGTAAGCGGGAAGATAAGCTGCTCGCGACATTATACGATAAAAAGCGTTACGTGATACACTACCGTAACCTGCAGCAATGTACGCATCACGGCCTTCAAGTTACAAAAATACATCGCATATTACAATTCACTCAATCCACATGACTTCGCGGTTACATTGAACTTAATACGCAATTTAGAACGCAAGCAAAAAATGATTTCGAAAAAAATTTATACAAATTGATGAATAATGCGGTATTTGGCAAAACGATGGAAAATGTGCGTAATCGTGTCGATGTAAAATTATTGACTAAGTGGGACGGACGATACGGAGCAGAGGCGATGATTGCTAAACCAAATTTCCATAGCAGGAGCGTCTTTTCGGAAAATTTAATTGCTGTAGAATTACGTAAACTAGAAGTAAAATTTAACAAACCAATCTATGTTGGTATGTGTATACTCGACATATCGAAAGTGTGTCTGTATGAATTTCACTACGAGTACATGTCACCGCTCTATCGTGACAGATGTCGGGTAATGTACACCGATACAAATAGTTTAATACAGTGCTGGGATTTACTTGCCATTTACGGCGAGATTTCGAGACGCACGCCTCTTGTCCCGCACTCCTCGCTCGCGCCATAGCAACGCAGCGCCGGCCGCTCGTAACTAAGGAGCGCGGCATATGGTCTCAGGAACATACGTATCAAACGTAATAGCACAATTAGCATTCTAATAGCAAAAGTTATTATTAAAATTTTCTATTCAATCTTTTATTTTGTATTAATAATACAAATAGTTATTATTCTATTATTAATTACGTATATGTGTTCTGTAATAATTTAAAATATTTGTGTTTTATTTAAAGCTCTTAACGCGCTGTTACATATAAATTTACGTTTACGTAAACGTAAAACGTAAAATCATGTTACTTATTTTCGCAATATATATTTTGAAATATGAATATAAATATGAATATAATAAAATACATTTCGATTAATCGAAGACACGTCTGCTGCATAATTATATGTATATAAAAACTATATATTAAAAATTATAAAATTTATATATAAAAAACTATAATTATAATATAATTAGGAGACAATAGGTTTATAGGTTTCCACATCACCCATGAGGTACTATTGTTAATGGGTTTTTTTAAAAGTGGTTTCCCCAGTAGGCCTATTCCACTAAAGAGGACAACAACAAATAATGATTCGTGTGGAAAGAAAAATTTTATAAAAGTTGATAAAAAAGTGATATAAAGTTAAAAACAGAATAAATATTAATTCGATTTTCTAAGCCGTTTACATAAATTTACAAGAGACGCAATATCGACGGGAATATTAGAAGAAGAAGTTCGCATCAGCGAAGCTAAAAATGCATCGCTCAAAGAAGAACGTTTATCAGTTTTTGTATATTTTAATTTTGAAAAAGAACATTCGCACAAATATGTGGACCCAAACATTGAAAAGATTCGAAGTCCGAAATTTATTAATCTTGGATAACTTGATGCATCTAAAATTTTAAAAAAGTCTATTCCTTTTTCCGGCCGCGTTTTAAGAGATAAATCACTTTGCAAATCGCAAAGTTCTGCTTGAAGCTCTAAATTTTGTTCTTCAATTTGAACTGTCAGAGGATTTTCAAAAAGAATAAGATCTTTTTTAAGCGTTTCAAAATCACTGAAACCATGTATTAAGTAATTAAGTTATTAAGTTATTCTTCTCTTGATAGTTATATTTTGCATATTTATTAAAATGTTTGTTTCTGTAATTCCTCTCGATCACAAAAACATGAGAAGATTGATAATCACATTAAAAACAAACTATTCCATTATAAATAAATGCGAAAAAGTTATTCTCCCATTCCTTATCATAATGTTGTACATAGCTCTGTTTATCAGCCATTCTTCACGTTTAATGAAGAGATTAATGCGGAAGAAAGTCAAATATGTACAGGAAACATTAAGAAATCTCTCTGTATGATAAAACGAGACGTTTCACAAGAAAATGTTTAGTTGGTTATATGCGCCACCCGTTATTGCGCGATCGTTGATTGTTTTACGTTTACGTCTTCTTTTGTTTCTTATCCTAACGGTCGTTAAACGTCTCGTGCAGTGTCTCGTGTAAAGTGTCTTGTGCAAAGTGTCTCGTGTAAAGTGTCGTTTTAAATTTTAAAATACAGAGAGATTTGTTCATTTTCTGTGCATATTTGATTTTCATCCGCATTAATCTCTTCATCAAACGTGAAGGATGGCTGATGAACAGAGGTACGCACAACATTATGATAAAGTGTGGGAAGATAGTTTCTTTGCATATATTTTTAATAAAACGATTTGTCTTCTGTGCGGTTATAAACCATCTCTTGTTAAAAAATATAATATTGAGATACATTACGAAAAAAAACATTTGAAAGAGTATTCAAAATATGTAGGTCAAGAAAAGTTTAATTTAATAGAAGGATTAAAATTAGTATATCAAGAAAGTTGTAATCCAATTTTTGAAATCAATAATAATGTTACATCGTCTTCAAAAGTAGTTACTGCTTCATATGCCATATCGCGCCTTATTGCAAAACATTCTAAGCCGTTTACTGAAGGTGAATTTATAAAAAAATGCCTTATCGAAGCCGTAAAATCATTCGGAAATTCGTTAACTGTTTCAGACGCTTCTAGTATTCCATTAAGTAAAAAAACAGTAGCATCGAGAATTACTGACATCGCTTCTTCCATAGAAGAAAAATTAAAATATTTATTAGCAACGTGCTCGTATTTTTCATTGTGTCTGGACGAAAGCACCGATAATCGACATGTGAGCCAGTTGAGTATTTTTGCTCGAATCGTACAAAACGATTTTTCATGTGTCGAGGAGCTTTTAGATTTCGTACCATTACATGACACAACAACCGGTTTAGACATTTTTAAAGCCGTTGAACAAACACTTCAAAAATTAAATACCGATTTTTCCAAATGTTCGGCTATCGTTACTGATGGCGCAAAAGCGATGACTGGTTCAAAAACGGGATTCTTCGGCCAAATAAAGCAGCGAGATTTAAAGTTCCCTCTTATTCATTGTATAATACATCAAGAAGCATTATGTGGAAAAGCAGTTAAACTGTGCACCGCAATGAAAATTGTCGCAAAAATTATTAATGCAATTAAAGGCGGTAACAAATCTCTTAATCATAGAAAATTCCAATCTTTTCTGGAAGAACACGACGCAATTTATAAAGATATACCTTTATATTGCGAAGTTAGGTGGCTCAGTGCCGGAAAATGTTTAGAAAAATTTTTTGCGGTAAGAAAAGAAATTTTCCTTTTCTTGCAAGAAATGTCTCTTGCAAAATGTGATGATTTTAAGTCCTTCTTTGAAGATTTAGATTTTCTTTCCGAACTTGCCTTTATTACTAATTTAACTTCTCATTTAAATCACTTAAATCTGAAGCTGCAAAAGGCAAATCAAACCATTTCTCAATTAGTAAGTCATATTGACTCATTCCGCAGGAAATTAGTGTTACTAAAAAATCATTTAGAAAGCAATATATTTCATTTTTACCCATCTTGCCAGATTCTTTTTACAGAACATGGCAAAGATTTTGATTTTAAGAAACATCTTCACGTAATTGATTCGTTAATAGCTCAGTTTGACACGCGTTTCAGTGACTTTGAAACGCTTAGAAAAGATCTTATTCTTTTTGAAAATCCTCTGACGGTTCAAATTGAAGAACAAAATTTAGAGCTTCACTCAAACTCATTGTCCAGCGACTGTTTTGTATCTTGACTGTATTCTAAAATAGTATTTTGTGATTTAAATTATTCTCGGGCTACAGTCCGTTGCTCACAATTATATAATGTCTTATAATTGCGAAAAGACACCTCGTTACTATTTTTGTATTTTGCTGTTCTTATTTGCGCAGATTTATACGTTTTTTATTATGTAAATTATTGATTTTAATGTGACTCTTGTTATTTTGGTATTGAAGAAGACTGAGTACAGTCGAAACGTTTACAAAGATTTTTTAATAATACAAATTCATAATAATAAACAATAACAACCTAAAATTTAAATGCTCGTTTAGTTGGTCTAAATATTTCACTCCTCAAATAATTTGTTAATTTATACGAGCCTATTATTATTTAATCTTATATATTTTTATATGTTGTACACATTATATATTTTTTAATTTTTGAGTAATTAATAAATACAGTTTGTATGAATTAAATTGTATTATCCTTATGTATCCAAGAGTTGTGCGAATTGTCAAATCCCAGCCATTTCACGTAAACCTCGTCACCCCTTCTGCGCAGTACTTTCTCCACAAGATACACATCCGGATAATTCGCGCTATGCAACTCATACTCGTAAAACGCTCCAGCGATAGATGTTTTGCGATAGTCCTCGAGTAGATAGCTTACGGGATTAGTACGCTGCACTTTAACAATCTTAAAAACCTGCGTCGTCCAATTTGGCGTGTAACCCTTCTCGAAAAGTTTCTTGTACTTGCTAACGCGTACCGAGTCACCTACTTTGAATTTCGCCGGAGCGGCAATCTTTATGTTACTATATACTGTTTTTAAAAGTTTATCAGCGATCGCGGGGATGATGTCGGCGGGTCGCATGCCGATTGTTCGGTGCTTGCGCGCGTTGTAATCCAATACAAGCCGCGGCAACGCGTCGATCCACTTGTAAGTTCCATTCAGCATAAACATCTTCCACATGTCGTTCTTCAGCGTACGATTGAATCGCTCGACGACCGATGCCTTCATTACCGAATATGTAGAATAATGATTGATTAACATCAATGTTATGTTTCCGTATAAGCCGTTGCACGTCGGCGTTGTAAAATTCCTTCCCCATATCAGTTTGCATGTTTTTCGGGCATCTCTTGCTATCTCGAATTATCTCGGCGATAGCGTCAGCCGTCTCGCTTCCATCTTTACTCATGAGTGGTATGGCCCACGCGTACTTGCTCAACACATCGATGACGGTGAGTATGTAGTGATAACCTTTGTTGAAACGAGAATACGCATCTCGACGATGTCGGCTTGCCACAGATCATCATATCCTCGCACTATGACATGTCTTCGGGGAAAATTTTTTCTCGCCGGCGCGTGCAGTTCGTTCACCAACTGCCGTCTCTCCAAACTATGTTGTTTCATCGCTTCGTCGGTTTTTCTCGATCGCCGTTTGTCGCTGCTTGTTTTAACGCTCATTTCCGTTCTTGACCCGTTCTTGAGCCGTTCGTAGCCGTTCCTGACCCGTTCCTGAGCCGTTCCTGACCCGTTCCTGACCTGTTCCAGACCCGTTCCTGACTCGTTTCTGAGCCGTTCCTGACCCGTTCTTGAGCCGTTCTTGAGCCGTTCTTGCGTTGTTTACTTCCGATCTTGCGTTGTTTACTTCCGTTCTTGACCCATTCGAAAATCGTTCTTGATTCGTTCGCAGCCTTGTTCACAGTCGTTTCTAACCCGTTCGTAGCCTCTCCTGACCCGTTTGCAGCCGTTACTGACCCGTTCGCAGCCCTGCTTGAGTTGTTTGTAGCCTTGTATGTAGTCTTTAATGACTTGTTCGTAGCCTCGTTCGCAACCCTGCTTGAGTTGTTCGTACCCTCGTTCGCAGCTGTTGCTAGGCCGTTCACTATCACTACCACTCATTGTAGTTAGATAGCAGTTCGATAATCCTTCGTAGCCGTTCGATAATTGTTCGTAGCCGTTCGATAATTGTTCGTAGCCGTTCGATAACCGTTCGATAGCCGCTCCTAACCCGTTCACTGCTGCTCATTCAGGTTGATAGCCGTTTTTGAGTTAGCGTTAGCCGCGCGTTGAAGTTCGTTTATCACAATCTGTATTGCCCGCACATCCTTCTCGAACGAAGTCAGCTTCTCATCTGATTCTTTCTATTGATTCATCAATCTTTTAACGCAGGATTCCACGTACAGTTTGCATCAGTGTCAGCTTCAGGTTGCGCTACACGACGAATCTTGCGCGATCTTGCATCATAGTCTGTAGCGACACGACACAGAGCGTTTCCGCGCACCACTTTTCACCAATCTATCCCAATGATCGCTTGTGCCGGTTGCATCATTTCTTGGTTCGAATAATCCAAATTTGTTGATAGGCATTTTTTTTCCGATACGAGTGACGCTGATCGACTGATTAGATTTGTCGAGACACCATTCAATTTATAATAATGCCTGCTTCGCGAAGTTCCTCGATGATCGACAGGATCTCATTGTCGTGAGCGTTGTGGCCAGCTCGGCGCGAAGCGTCCAGCAATCGTACCCGATCCACTAGCTCGTTGGGGTCATCCCAGTGTATATAATCGATTTTATTGTCGGTTAGTGCCATCGCGTGAGGCATGAATACTCCCTTTCCAGATTTTTTCTTTTCAATCGATATCAATGGTGCGATTATATGTTTGTACTTGTATCCCCTGTTGCTTCGTAATTGGCCTTGTGTGTCATAATTGCGTTTATGCGCGTTCGTCGCCAATAATATGCTCTTGTATTTATGCATATCATCCTCCGTGTAAATGTCATCATCGGGAATTCTCTTGAAGATCAATTCGTATAATCCTGGTGTACCAATGTACCTCACTTTGTCTATAATTATAGTCATATTTGTCAATGTCGAATCGTTTGTTACCGAGACGCATTTCATCCTTGTCGAAATAGACACCGTACACGTGATCGATTTTCCTTTCTTTGTCGCCACCGAGGAGAGTGCTCATGTACTCTTGTCCCAGTGGTCCCAAGTGCTTTCGCAACATTTCTTGACCTTCCAGCGTTTGTAATGTGTTTCGAACAAACGATGTTTCGAGCGTGCTGCCCGAGGTTTCGAAAACATTTTCGTTTGCGAGTGTTTCGGGTATCATAGGTTGTACGATTCTCGTTGTCGCGAACGGTGTAGAGGTTATCATCGGTTCATCCAGTAAAGCATTCGATGTACGCGGTGTCGATGAGCGATTTGGGTTTGACCGTTTCCTCTTTTTCGGTGTCGCATCATCCTTCTCTTCTTCCTCCTCCTCCTCCTCCTCCTCCTTGTACCGCTTGATGGGTAAGATTTTAATCTTTGCGGTACTTTCCGGCTCGTTTTTCACCACGATCGAGTTGTCGACAATCTTTTGTAGCGGCTCAATAATAGGTCTAAAATGGGTCTTGACCGCGATATCGTCATCGATCTTACCGGTCTTCAAAGCGCGATGTTTCTTGCGGATTGATTCACTCGTTTTCGCAATCTCCTTCGCTATATTTTCACGTTCGCGAATATTATCGTTCTCAGCCATGTCGGTAGAGTGTCGAACGCTCGTGTTTCACCTCTCTCGACAGAACATCGGCAACGACTAATTGTTTTGCGGTATCGCGAACACGTTAAATCCGTTTCTGTATCGGCCGTTCGTAAGCGAGCTATCCTTATCTATCACTAGAAATCCATACTTTTGCTGCCAACAAGTACGACATAATTCACTGAAATCCTCATATGACATGTCGGTATTCACGTGATCGTTGTACACATGTTTCAAGTTGGTACCGTCCTGTTTAAACAAGATTAGCAGGTTTGCGTTGTCGCGTATAAGATGTTTCGGTATTCTTGCGTATGTCTGACAGAGATAGAAGCAGTCGACGTTCGAGTGACGTCCCATTGAAAAGTACTCTTATCGTATTTTGTTTGTCGCACGCCACGTCATCGAAAACAAAAATCGAGTTTGGACATGCTTCGCTCGGTGGAATGACGTCACTGTTATTGGAGAATGTAAAATAGCCGATTTCATCGATCGACGTCAACAAATTCTCCAGATACCGATATTTTGGCTGTTGCAGCGACTTTGAGTACACGTACACGTTTTCAAAGCGGACGCCGTGCGGGCTTTCGATCAAACTAATCAACACGTTAGTTTTACCGCAATTCGAGGGGCCGCAAACGATCGCGCGTATAGTAGTCGGCAGTATCGTACCGTGTCTACGCATCTCCGCGTTGTCCCCCATCGATCGTAATCTGGCGTCGTAATTCGTCACGCGTATCGCGAAAGGTTGTCGCACGAAATTCATGTTCACACTCCTGACTGGATCGAACGTCTGCCTATTTATAGCTGCGCGGAACCGCGAATTGCTCAGTAACGAAAAAATGTTTGTCTTGCTATCAAGTCCTTACGATATTTGTAATTTGAGCGCCGAACAGCTACAATTTGTGTCGAAAACAGTTTTATTGCGAATGTGCGGCAATTACGTCCACTGCGTGTGGGACAAGCTTCCGGAACATATAAAGGCGGATTTGGAGGTTCAAACTTATCGCCGCTGTTTCGAACATTACAATCGACCGTGGCAGCGAACGCACATTGACGGTCCAGCGCCGATGATAAAAGATTGCAGCGAATGTCAACGAAAATAGGTAGAGGCCTATTAAATCAGGCGATAAACGCACTTCCAATCGAATTCCATATCCCCGACTATCAGTTTTGCGGTTTGGGCACGCGACTACAAAAGCGATTAGCCAGAGGCGATCGAGGTATCAACCCATTGGACACGGCGTGCCGTGAACATGATATAGCGTACTCTCGAAGCAACGATCTCATCGAGAGACACGCGGCAGATAGGATACTCGCCAAAGAAGCGCAAACTCGCATCGTTGCGAGAGATTCGACTCTCGGTGAGAGAGCCGCCGCCACAGCTGTCTGGGCAGCGATGAAAGCCAAGGCGGAGTTCGGTATGGGCCTGAAGACGACAAAGACGAAGACGAAGAAAAAGATGGCGAAGAAACGAATACTTCCGGTAGCGAAACGTGGGGGTGTATTACCGATTCTACCAATGTTGGGCGCGCTCGGATCTCTGGTCGGTGGAGCGGTTGGTGTAGCAAAGATGGTGAACGATGGAAAAGCTGCACAACGTCAGTTGCAAGAGATGCTACGTCACAATCGCGCCATGGAAGGTCACGGATTGTATCTCGCTCCATACAAACACGGACGAGGAGTTTCAACGAGAAAAAAGGGGAAAAAAAACGTCAAAGAGACGCTAAAAATGCCGCAGGGTGTAACTACCAACATACAATTGCTACAACTGGCAAAACGTATGCACATTCCGTATTTTAGAGGTGTTTTCATGCGTGATTCATTACCAATCGGTGGTATATATCGAAACGAGAGCGGCATCGTAAATTTGGATAACGCTAAAGGATCGGGTACTCATTGGGTAGCGTATGCAAAGAGGGGGGATCGCGCTATATATTTTGACAGTTTCGGCAATCTTCGACCGCCGAATGAATTGGTGCGATATTTAAATGTGACAAAGATACAATACAATTACACACCTGTTCAAACTTACAATCAAAGGATCTGTGGACAATTGTGCTTACAGTTTCTCCGAGCGGTCGATGCACGTGAATTTAAAGACTAACATTGCGCTATTTAACTCAGTATTCGTTTAACAGTTTTGTCAACATGTCTATGACATTCACACTGACCGGGAAGAGTAGTGTTCTCGCGGTAAACTACTTTCCCGCCGTAGATTTGAGCGACGATGAATACGAGCTAGGTCTAGCGGATTTTGAGACTTATCATACGATATCGAACGTGAATTCCTCGAATAATAAATTTTACTTTGGCAAAGATGACGCGGAAATTACGATTCCCGAGGGATCGTACGAGCTGCAAGCGATACATGAGTTTTTGAAACATGCAATTTTACGAAAACGTCCGCGACACGCTGTTCGTGACGATAAAAAACACGCTGACACCACGCATATTCGGACGAATGAGAACGGTGACTTTGAAGATGGAGAGTATCCGATAGTGCTCCGCGCTAATTATAATACGATGAGGAGCGAGATCAAATGCGCCTACAGAATGAATTTTAGCAAGCCTAACAACATTGGATCGCTGCTAGGATTCTCGAACCGTATACTGCAGCCGCGAAAATGGTACAAGTCGGACATGCCGATTAATATTATCAACGTGAACATTATCCGCGTAGAATGTAATGTGACCGCGGGCGCGTACAGCAACGGCAAACTCGTTCATACGATACATGAATTTTCACCGAGGGTACCACCAGGATATAAGATATCGGAAACACCGGCACACATCATTTACCTGCCGATCATCGTGCGGAGCATTACGGATTTAACGTTACGCGTTGTCGACCAGGACAGGATTGCTCGATTTTCGAGGAGAAGAGATCACCATTAGATTGCACGTACGACGACGACAGCGATAACGTACGTGTGTGGTGTATGAGATGCTCGTGTTGAACGGATCGAAAGACACGAGAGATAACACAATCTTTACGGAGCCAGCGACAAGAACAACAACGTCGACATTCACTAATATCCAATCATCCGGTTGCACTAAGAAAAAGAAACTGAACGCATCAAACGTTGCATTTTTACAATCTTTGGGATTCGCGGTGCGAAACATCTGAACAATGACCGACATCCTCAACATTGGAGACGAGCCAATCTTCGACGATCGCATCGTCAAGATCGAGACTCACACGTACAACCCGTTCGCTAACACAACATTCGGACATAGTGATGAGATAAGAATATCCATACAACAGGATCTGTATACGTTGCCGTATGAAAGTTTCCTATACATCGAGGGAGAACTAAAGATAAATAAACCAGCCGAAGGATCTGCTGTGATACTGGGAAATAATTGTGTCGCATTCATGTTCGATGAGATTCGATACGAACTCGATGGCGTGGAGATTGATCGCAACAGAAACGTGGGAATAACAAGTTTGCTCAAAAACTATGTAACGATATCATCCGATAGAAGCGTGATTATGAGAAACGCCGGCTGGACTGATCCGACTACTGCAAATGGAAACTTTAATTTTTGCGTACCGCTCTACATGTTATTGGGATTTTGCGAGGATTACAGACGAGTAGTGATTAACGCTCGTCATGAGTTAATCTTAATACGATCGCGCAACGACAACAATTGTCTGGTTGGAGATTCGACGCTGGAGCCTGTGATCAACATATTCAAGATACAATGGCGAATGCCACATGTGTTATTGAGCGAGATTAAGAAGCTGTCGATGCTGCGCGCTCTGGAAAGCGGACATTATCTCAGCATGGGTTTTCGCTCGTGGGATCTGTATGAGTATCCGCTATTGCAGCGTACAACCAAGCATTCATGGGCCATTAAGACAGCGACTCAGCTGGAAAAGCCACGATATGTCTAATATCTTCGCTCTGCAGACAGGTCGGAAAAACATCATGTCTGAGGATATGAGTCGATTCGACGATTGCAAGATGACCAATGTGAAACTCTATCTGAACTCGGAATGTTATCCGTACGACGATATGAATCTGGATTTCGATAAAAACAGATGGTCGATTCTGTACGATACGTATGCGCGTATTTCTGCAAGAACTATTATGGATATGAGTATCTCGAGCCGAGTCTCACCGTCTCAATGTTTCTACGTAACGGTCCGTTCGTGATCATCGATTGTTCTCGACAAAACGAATCGGTCAAGAGCGCAACCGTGGATGTGAGATTGGAATTCGAGTGTAAGGAGAATGTGCCGATGAATACCACTGCGTACTGTCTCATCATACACGATCGCGTGATCCAGTACAACCCGTTGACCAACGTTGTGCGCAAAATCACCTAAACGCACCAACAATTTAGAGAGAGGGGGAAGCATAGCAGAATATAAATCAATGTGTTATGAGATGGTTGTCATTCTTCTTTTTTAACTGATACATCGAAGAGAGAGAGATCTCGTCATGTCTGTACCAACGTTTGTGGATCTACAGGGGTTTATCCTCAATAAACAATTCATTGTAAAGGAAGCGGCAATCCTGAGAAGAGGATTTATTATATCACATTATTTTTTCGCATGTCCTGTACCATGGGGTGTGCTCATAAAATCTGAGAGACACCAAGCCTCATGGTTGACTCGAAATCATCATGGATTGCAATGGGTAGATGGAAACGTTCCATATAGCATGGCTCAGCGTTTGATTAGAACAGCTATCGTTGGTGGACCACATGAAGAAGAAGAAGAAGAAGAATCCTTTCTCGTATATGTAAAAGGACTTGAAAAGCGAGAATGGTTAGCCGATATATTGGATGATGCTGGAAACGGTTTCATTATTGAGACCTTGGATGCTGATTACGACGATATCGAGTCTCTAAATAATCTAGATGTTAAAAACACTATGCGATGTGGAAAACATGTTAAGAATTGCGCATTACAAAATGTATTCAAAATATTTAACTGGTGGTCGCAACGCCAGAAAGAATTGCAAGATTTGGAAAAATAAAATATTTAAACATTAATGTGTGTTATCTCTTATTCCCCTTCCCCAATCCTTTCCTCACGAATCGTTTCTAAGAATTCTTTTTATCCGAGCGCCGTTTCCCCTTCTCCTAAATTTCATAGCGCCAATAGTATTCTAGAATCTCCCACCACATTTACCCCACTACTTTTAAAAATAAGCGTCATGTACAACACTCGATTAATTTCTTTATACGATCAATGTTGCGTTAACCGTTCGTGCTGGTGGTTCACTTTTAAAATCTGGAAATATGTACTACGCTGAAAGAAGCAGCGGCTCCGGCAGACATGTGAATAATTACATACCGAATTGTAATGAAACTCCATCGTTTGAGAATAAATGCGACAAGTAAGTTTAACTTTTTCTATTTTTCTATTTTTATGTCTTTATATTTTTACAAATTGTATTATTTTTCAAACTAATTGCATTTTTACAGCATTTCGTTGGAGCCTCGTGCAGTTCGTATACTAGGTAGGCGATATGCATTGACAGCTACGGAATATAAATTCCTCGAAATTGGTATCAAAGTGGATCCACCGAGTTACGTGGAAATCGCAATAGGAGATCATCGAGGAAAGGAACTGATACTATCTCTCGAAGCGTGGAAGGGACTCTACGAGCAACGTCACAATATTCAGAATCTGCTTCGAAACGATTCTAAAGATGCCTACAGTTTTATAAGCGTTGGACCATTAACAGTGCGAGTTCGTACGATTAACGACGCCAAGTTAATAAGTCTTGAATCTTCAAATGTATGCATGATGATGATCGAATCGACGTTACACCGTATGTTCGATCTCGATCCATGCATTGATGTAACTTTTGACCGATTGGTTAAAATTACCAATACAGTCGATATCAAGTTTACGTAATTTTCAAATATCGCGTCCAATGTAACGAATCCTAAAGAAGTATCAAATGTAATACGCGCTAGCGACGCCTTCAACAAGCATCAGCTCATCGATTGCGAGCTGACAGCTTTAGTTTTTAGTTCATAATATGTAAGAAAAAAAAAAAAATTTTAAAGAAGAATAAAGAGTTTTGAAATCTAAATTATGATGTAATTTCTTTGCATGCATTTCCATTCTCCATCTTTCTCCCACCCGTAAGCAATCCCAGCTCTCATACGTAGCTCGTTGCACGGTCCTTGCGGGGGATGACGTCATGCGGGGAAGGGGGAACGTGACGCTAGAGACTGAGAGGCTAGGGACCGAGAGGCTAGGGACCATGAGAGAGGTAGCGCGAGAGAGATAGCGCGAGAGAGATGACGCGAGGCGCAGCGAGGAGTGAGAGAGAGAGAGAAAGAGATGACGCGAGGCGCACGCGAGAGATGATGCAGCGAAGGAGAGCGCGAGGTGTTCGCAAGAGAGAGAATTTTTTTTTTCTATTAATAATAATTTTTATTCATAAAATGTGTGTGTGTGTGTGTGTGTGTGATTAAAAATATAAAAGCATGTAAAATTTAAAAATAGATATAATATAAAAGAATATAAAAGAATACAATAAAATCTAAATATAAATTAATATTAAAGAAAAGATTAATATTAAAGGAAAGAATATTTTTATCGGCTCTCAATATCAAAGATATAAGTATGAAATTGAATGGATAAAAGAAAATATAAAATAAAAATGAAAATATATGAATAAAAAAAAAATTAATATAAAATATAAAATTAAAAAAAAAATGCTAGCGGCAACGGCAGCTGTGAGGTGGTCGGGCGATGGAGGTGGTTACAGTGACTGCAGCGATGACTGGTACCTCACTACCTCAGTAGAGTGAAGGCTGTGTCTTATACTGAAAATAGAAACAGTGAATTTTACTTTTGTTTTTTCAAATTTTTAATTTATTATAAATATAAAACGGATACTTACAATGATTACAAAGTGGACACATGTTCCGCGTGAATATCAGATGCAGCGGAGCGTGACAATCGCTGCACCACTCTTCTATAATCACTTCATAAGAAGTGGTACAATGCACGCGTATGGCACAAATGTTTACAAATAGTTCCGCATTTCGTACTACACAAGCAGTGCATAATTTAATATAATCTTCAGGTATAAAATATGAATATATAGCGCACACCTTCGTTACAACATTTATGTTGCTGATTACAGGCACTCCCAATAATTGTTCAATTATATCCAAGTCCCCGCCGTGCTCGCTATTATAATCGGAGTCTGTTGATTCACTCACTATATCATTTTCTTCTCTATCACTATCTTCCGCAATATCTATAATTTCTATGTCATTATCACTATCTTCCGCAATATCTATAATTTCTATGTCATTATCACTATCCTCAGTCATAATATCTTCATCCATTTCTTTTACTCTGATCTGTGCTATACGAATGCTAAAGACTGTTTGATGCGGAGACAGACTCTCTTCATAAGTTTCAACCCCCATTCCTCTCAAAATTATCGCAATTCTTCCTTAAAAAAAAAAAAAAAAAAAAAATATTAAGAAAAAATGTTTCGCTCTCGTTTACGACCGATTTTCTGCGAGGGTACAAAGCTGCCGAACGTCAACGCTTTTACATTTGCACTTATATAAATATTAAGAAAAAATGTTTTGCTCTCGTTTTTATGGGAGATTTTCCGCGAGGGTACATAGCTGCCGAACGTCAACGCTTTTACATTTGCACTTATATAAATATTAAGAAAAAATGTTTCGCTCTCGTTTTTATGGGAGATTTTCCGCGAGGGTACAAAGCTGCCGAACGTCAACGCTTTTGCACCTAATCACGTTTCAACATGTTCGTCGCAGCGTTGGCCCTAAAATCTTCATTTCTTTCCTAATGATAAAATGTCCATAAAATGAAAAAACATAGTTTTATGGATTCTAGAACGCTCCGTTGACAAGTTCGAGCAGCCGGACATCGGCGCTTCCGTAATAAAATTATACTAATGAGGGTACAAAATTGTCGATCATCGGCGCTTGTTCTATACCTTTTTGGGAAAATGTCTAGGATCCCTCATAAAAAAAAAAAGTCGTAAAGATATCCATCTACAAATATTACACTCATATAATAAAACTCCCCCTCCTTTGTCGAAACATCCCCTCCACCCGCGTGACGTCAGCCCCCGCACCATCGAGATACCCCCGCCCCGCGTGACGTCATACCACTCGCCACGGAGAACCCCCCGCGCCCCGCACTCCCCTCGGAGGACCTGAGTTAGAATTGGCATAGTATACATACTAAATTACAAACAATTAGGACATAACCCTGTCGCAGAAGGAGGAGAAAGCCCTCTATTGCTCCTCCCCATTGACCGCTGCCGCTATCACGGCCAGTAGGGAGAGATCCTGCCCCACCGCGGCCACGAGTTCCACCCTCTCCCCGGCCCACGCCGGACAATCTGCCAGCGTATGCTGGGCCGTATCGCACTCGTGGCCGCAATGATGGCACTTGGTTGTGCACTCCTTCTTAATTCGACCCAGATACTCCCCGAAATACCCGTGTCCGGTGAGTATCTAGGTCATTCGATATGACACTCCCCCTCGTGCCCTGTTCAGCCACTCTATGAAACAGGGCAGGACGGCCGTGAGGGTCCTTTGTCCGGGTAGTCCCGGACTATGGAGGCCGTTCTTCCACCTATCTATCAGGACCCTCCTCTCTTGGACCCTTAATGCCCGCCGGGTACGGTCGGTGACGCGTGTGCGCCGATGAATTTCGGCGTACATACGAGCTAGCAGGTCCAGTGGGGGCACTCCGGAAAGTACCCCCACTGCTATCCGACTCACTGTACGGTAGCCCCTGCAAATGCGGTTCGCCACCCTCTTCTGTACATTGTACATGACATTTTTCAGTTTGCGGGTGGCACTGAACTTTTCCGCCCAGACAGGGGCCCCGTACAGGCCCATTGCATGTACCGTCCCGGCATACAAACGACGAGCCCTCCCGTCAAGTCCCCCCATGTTCGGCAGCAACCGGCATATGGCCATTGCTGCCTTATCTACCTTGGGGGCCAGACGACGGAAGTGCTCGTCGAAGGTCCAACGGCCGTCCAGGTAGAGACCCAGATATTTGATATGTGTCCCCACCTCGACGGGGGCGTTATCCACCATGATTTGTGCTCTCGGCGGCGCCCCGTGTTTCCCATCGTGAAAGAAAACCGCTTCGGTTTTCCGGGGCCCCACTTTGAGCCCAATCCCTCGAATGGAGTGCACAACCCTTGCCGTGGCTGAGTTGGCGTTAGCCACGGCTTCCCCCCAGCTATCTCCCTCGACCAGCACTAGTGTGTCATCGGCATAACACACCATGCTGCAGCCGAGGGGGAAGGCAGTCCTGAGGATGACGTTATATGCAAGGTTCCACAGCAGGGGGCCCAAGACAGACCCCTGTGGAACCCTGCACGTCATCCTTCTCGTCCTTTCCTCAGCCTCACGGTCGACATATACTATGTTCCTCCCCTGGAAGTAGTCCCTGATAACATTGGCCAGGTATGGGGGAACCCTGTGGTAATTAAGGGAATCCCCCACCCTGGGCCAGAGCAGGGTGTTAAACGCGTTGGAAATATCCAACGAGACTGCGAGTAACACCTTGCCCCTTTCCTTCGCGGCCTCCGTCGCCGAGCGGACCCTGAGAATTGCATCTATTGTTGACCGCTCGGCACGGAAACCATATTGGTCCTCACTGATGTTTGGACCCCTTCAGGTGAGGTGATGGACGAGGCGTTCTGCGATTATTCTCTCGAAAATTTTTCCCGCCTCGTCCAATAAACATATCGGCCGGTAGGCTGAGGGTTGGTCTGGTGACTTGCCTTCCTTAGGAAGGAGCACAATCTTTGCCCTCTTCCAACCTGGGAGGAATATACCTTCCCTGAGGCAGCTGTTGAACAGCTGCCTCATTCTCTCCCCGAGGTCTTTATGGGCAAGGGCCCAGATCCTGCCGTGAACGCCATCAGCCCCAGGGGCTTTTCCCCCCTTAATCCTCCTGATGGCGTTCTTTAGCTCTCCTCCCGTGACACCCCATTCGTCCTCCCGCCACTCCTGCTCCCTCCGCGCGAAGGGCTCATCTTCTTGTCCCTCCAGCGTCGGGAACAGGGTGTCAATGATTCTCTGTACGAATTGGGGGTCCATTGTTTCCGTGAGAGGAGACCCGCCTCCTTTAAGCTTATTTAAAATTATTTTATATGGTCTCCTCCACGGATCCTCGTCAAGGAAGGAGAGAAAATCTCCCCATTGATCTGGAGTCCTCATAACGTATCGGGAATCAGGACGAACGTTTGCTTGATTATCAACCTGTCTCCTTGCCTCAGCGAATGAAATATTGTCCAACGCCATTGATCTCACAATGATAGCGTGTCTGGCATAACTAAAACACGACCTGTCCAGTGTAGAATGGTCCCCATGACAATTAACACACTTTCTCTTTGCCGTGCACCGTTCTTCCTTGGAGGTGGTATGGGGTTCACTGCATGTAAGACACCTTGCCTCATTTTCACATGTCCTAGCGATATGACCAATCCGTCCACATTTAAGCATATTTTGACTGTCGAAATATATGGAAGCTCTTGGATCCTTACTTTCCAGATCTTTATATACTCTGGAAGGGAACTGCCTTTAAACTCCACGCAGACTGTATTAGCCTCCTCCCATTTCCCTGATTGTCTATTTCTTTTCTTCAAACGGAAAGCATTCACAACTTTAAGGTCATTCTCTCTCTCAATACACTCCTGTATTTTTTGCATTGACACATCAGCTGGGATCCCTTGGATGACTCCCTTTCTTCTAGTTAAGAAGCCAGGTATGAAACCCTCCATGTTTCTGTCATTTAAGAAACTATTTTTATTTACGTTCAACTTTTATGTGCTGCTATAACTTCTCCAACTACAGATCTTTATAGACTGACGGGACACTTATTATAATGTTGCTCCCCTCTTGATTTTTAATTCTACATCTCTCTTGTTCTAAGTGGAGTATCATGTCTCGGCTAGCTCATCATTTTTTTACTATAGAGCGAAGAAAGAGTTTTGCCGACTATGCATATCTTATTGGGAAAAATAATTTAAAACAGATTAACATTAAAATAATTTATTTCTTAGAAGCATCGTGAAGAATATCATTTACAGCACAAGTTAATAATTCACAATCAATAAGTGATTCGTTGTCAAACATATGACTTTCACGTACTGCCTTTGCGGCATTGCTCGCATTGCAGATATTATTACTTTGTAAAATATTTACAAATTGTTTAAACTTTTCAGTAACACTATGCGTATTTTCACACAGCCAGAAATACATATGATCTATACATTTTTCAAAATTGAATAAATGTAGTAACGTTGATGGTTTCATATACAAAGTATTATTAGATAATGTAATTTTTATAATTTTTGAAGTAGATGTGTTAACCACTTCAAGTGTCAGATTACATATCCATAGCGGAGTTTCAGTTAGCCGCTCAATATTCGCTCGTTTTTGCATTAGCGACTTCCATGTTTCAATAGGCAATATTATTTGATTGCCTCGATTATCACCAATAGCCAATTCCACATAAGATATGACTCCAACACAGAGGGGGAGGCGTCCGCGAAAGACCGCATGAAACTTTGTAGGTGAGGGGTCTGCGGGGAGAGGGGAATCCGCGAAAGACCGCATGAAACTTTTTGGGTAAGGGGTCCGCGGGGAGAGAGGAACGCGAAGGAGAGCGCGAGGCGAACGTGAGAGAGAGATAGTGCGAGATGACGAGGCGATGGAGAGCGCGAGAGCTGATGCAGCGAAGGAGAGCGCGAGGCGCACGCGAGAGAGATGACGCAAGAGCGAGAGAGATAGCGCGAGATGACGAGGCGATGGAGAGCGCGAGAGCTGATGCAGCGAAGGAGAGCGCGAGAGGCGGACGCGAGAGAGACTTTTTTATAATATTTATAGTAATTTTAATTAATAAGATTTTAATAGGAGGAAAGGAGAGAGGACCTATTCTAAAATAAACTATATTTTTAATATTTAAAATAATTTTTATTTATAACTGTGTGTGTATTTTACAAAATGTTTGTGTGTGTGTGTGTGTAAATTTAAAAAATTTAAAATATATAATATAAAATAAAATGTAATATAAAATATATAATCAAAAATAAAAATATATAAAATATAAAATATGAACTTTAAGTGGCTGGATAATGGTTGGGCGGCCGAATGCGAGATGCTGCGAGAAGCGGCGGCGACTGCTGGGCGGGGACTCCTGCATAACAGAAAATTTTTTATTAAATATATTATTATTTATTTTATTAATCATTTTATTATTTTAATAATTTATAATTGAAAAGAAATACTTACATGTATTGCACACTGGACACATATTCCGTGTGAACATTTGGTCCAGCGGGCTATTGCACTCGCTGCACCATCTCCCCAAAAGTTGTTCAAATCTCCCGGTCCTGTGAATGCGGACGACGTCAATCTTCACATACAGATCTCGCAATCTAATGAAACACCTTGTACACAACATGAGTCCATCCCATGGACAATAATAAATATGTATCGCACACATTCTAGTACTATCATCCATGGCGATGATGTCCGCTGTGCACAAGCTGTGCACTCTTGTATCGCGAGTAACGTCGTCGCACTCACTATCATAATCGGAATCGTTCGCGGGCTCAATTTCAACGTCCGAGCCTATTTCAACGTCTCATATATCATCAACGTCTGATATATCATCAATCACTATCATCTCATCATAATTCACCACATCATCATCATCCACCACATCTTCTCTATCCATCACAACTTCTCTACCCATTTTACATTCAAGACTATCAGAAACTTTATGATGGGACACATATTATAATGTTGCTCCCCTCTTGATTTTAATTCTACATCTCTCTTGTTCTAACTGGAGTATCATGTCTCAGCTAGCTCATCACTTTTTAAATCTCCAGAGAACGAAGAAATAGTTTTGTTAGCTATATCTTATTGGGAAAGAAATAATTAAACATAGATTAACAATAAAAAAAATTTTATTTGTTACAAACATCGTGAAGAATATCATTTACAGCACATGTTAATATTTCACAATCTATGAGTGATTCACTATCGTACGCATCACTTTCGCGTATCGCTTTTACAGCATCACATACATTAGTAATATTATTGCGTTGTAAAATAGTTGCAAATTGTTTAAATTTTTCACTCACAAGATGAGTATTTTCACATAGCCAGAAATACACATGATCTATACATTTTTCAAACTCAAATAAATGTAATAGAGTCGATGGCTTCATATATAAAATATTATTGGATAATGTTAATTTTACAATTTTTGAATCCGATATTTTAACAATTTTTATTGTTAGATCTCGAATCCGTAATGGAGTTTGAGATGATTGTAAAAATCGTTCAATGTCCGCACGTTTCCGCATTAGTGATATCCATGTTTCAATAGGCAATATTATGTGGTTGCCTCGATTATCACCAAGAGCTAATTCCACATATGATACAGCTCCAACGCTGATTCCTATTTCCAAATATTTATAGGATGTTGCGGTTAGAGCATATCTTCGCCCAAGTATACGAGTCGCACGCTGAATGCTATAAAAATAATTAGAACAATATTTCAAAAATTATTTAAAAATCATTATTTAAAAATCTTTATTTTGACAAAAAAAGAATCGAAACTTACTTGTCACTTGTATTCTTAGACATTTCTTGTATTGGAACGTAATAATTCATGCTGGCGGAGTACATTTTTAAAAGAACCTTTCACATAAGTGATTGATACAATACTAAATCATTATTACAAGTTTTTATTGATACAAAGCAATGGGGTGGGGATTATTGCTGACACAAAATTATTTTTAACCAATCATCAAAGCGCCGATGCACGGCTGCTATGACATCATCCTCAATGAAATATTAAATGTAAAATAATGCAACATATCCAAAATTTCAAGCGTCAATGTACGACTGCTATGACATCATCCTCAATGAAATATTAAATGTAAAATAATGCAACATATTCAAAATTTCAAGCGTCAATATACAGCTGCTATGATATCATCCCCAGGTGTTCAAAACGTACGTAACAAAATCACAAGAAAATGCAACATAATTAAAATTTTCGGGCGCCAATGTACGACTGCTATGACATCATCCTCAATGAAATATTAAATGTAAAATAATGCAACATATTCAAAATTTCAAGCGTCAATGTACGGCTGCTATGATATCATCCCCAGGTGTTCAAAACGTATGTAACAAATCACAAGAAAATGCAACATAATTAAAATTTTCGAGCGCCAATGTACAACCGCTCTCATCTTGAGATGAATCTCGCGAAATGTACAAAAATGTAATTTCAAGGTCGATACATCATTCGTACGTAACAAAATCACAAAGTGCAACATACTCGAGTGCCAATGATCTCTACGATTAAATAAAAAGGATGGTAAAGAGGCATACTATGTTAGTATCATTGTCAGAGGTTCAGCAAGAGCATCTCAAAAATGGCACAATTGGAAGCAAGTTTGTTGGAGCAAGCCGCAAGGGTGAATTCGGTGGAAGAATATATTGTGTGGGAGCAGCAATGTGACGAATACATCGAATCACTGGAAGAACAAAGTCGAATAAAACGTCCACGATTACCGATCGGAGTTCAACAATCGCTTGTCTCCCAAATCGCACGTCTCGAAGGGTTGAAGAATTCGGTACGCAGACGTTTTGTACACGCAGGTGCCGGAAGCAGTTCGCGAGACATCGGACTCATATGGCGAGAGATTGATACGGCGTTCGAGAGCCGCATCTTGACTGGTGCGGTGATAAACAGCAACCACATCGAACCTCGTCAATTTCTAGAGGATGCCAAGACATTGTGATCGAACACGTGCAAAAAGTGTTGCAAAAACACACTAGTGTAAAAGTGAACACTATATTTAATGGTGAGTTTGTGTCAGGCGATAAGCGCGCTAATAAAAGTGTCAACACTAAAAACTTTGAAATCTTTCGCACCTCCGATTTACATGATTGGTACAAACGCCGCGTTATCGAGCCCACACTAGCATCGCTAGAAGAATTTCAAGAACGTGATAGCGGTTGGGCATTGTCGCGAATAATCAATTTGAATATAAATATAAACAAGTATAATCCAATGCGTGCGGGATGTCACATTAAATTGCCGCAAGAAATAATGGTGAAGAGAGCAGTGGTTAATGTGCAATCAAAAGACAATGCATGTTTTGCGTGGGCGGTGGTCGCAGCTCTATACCCCGCAGAAAGAAATGTGGAACGGGAATCTTCATATCCACATTATACGACAGTACTCAATCTCCAAGACATTGAGTTTCCAGTGACTGTGAATCAAATCAAAAAGTTTGAACTATCAAACAACATTTCGATAAATGTGTACAGCATCGAAGAAAAGAACATTGCCTCGATACGTCTCAGTGAGCAGAAGAAAGACAGACACGTCAACTTGCTGTACGTGGAAGACAGCAACAACATTGGACATTTCGCATGGATCAAGAATCTCTCCCGGCTCGTGAGCTCACAACTGAGCAAAGACAAATGTAGAAAATATATCTGCGATCGGTATGTATATTTATTGCAAATTATATATTAAATAATCATAAAATAATTATAAAATTATAATTTTACAGATGCTTGCATTATTTCGGGTCTGAAGACAAGTTGCAGTCACATACAGTAGACTGCGGAGAGATGAACGACTGCGCTATCCGATTACCGAGCGATAAGGACAAGTGGCTCGCGTTCAACAACTTTAATCGCAAAGAGCGACTTCCTTTTGTCGTATACGCAGACCTCGAATGTGTGCTGACAAAGACGAATAAGAAGGAAGAAGAAGAAAAGAATTTATATCAACATCACCAAGTATTTAGTATAGCATATTATGTATATTGCTCATATGACGATTCATTATCCGAATATTATTCTCGTCGTAGTGTAGATTGCGTTTCGTGGTTTTCCGAACAACTACAAAATTTGGCGCAACGCGTAAAGAATATTTTAGCAACTAACGTCCCCATGGTAAATTTAACATCTGACGAGTGGGAAAAATTTCATAGCGCGACGTATTGTCATATATGCGAAAAACCGTTTGCAGAAGATGATACACGCGTACGCGATCATTGCCATCTGACCGGGCGGTACAGAGGTCCAGCACACTCAAATTGCAACTTAAATTATAAAAACTCTTTTTGTATTCCAATAGTATTTCATAATTTATCCGGTTACGACTCACATTTCATAATTAAGGAAATAGCTACAGCGTTCGAAGGGGGAATCGAATTACTTCCAATAACTAAAGAAAAATATATATCATTTACAAAAAATGTTCAAATTGCAGAAGACAAATCCAGAAATATTAAATTACGTTTTATCGATTCATATAAATTTCTCAATACTAGTCTCGACAAATTGGCATCATTTCTAAGTAAAGATAAACTCAAAAATTTAAAATCAAAATTTCAAAATTTATCCACCGAAAATTTCAATTTATTAACACGGAAAGGTGTCTTTCCATACGAATACATCAACTGTTTTGAAACGTTGCATGATACGTGTCTACCACCGCGCGAATCATTCTACAGTTCCTTGACCGGTGACACAGTATCCGAGAACGATTACGCGCACGCCGAAACCGTATGGGAGCGGTTCTCCATTCGAACGCTGGGCGAATATAGCGATCTGTATTTAAAAACTGACGTCTTGTTATTAGCCGACATTTTTGAAAATTTCCGGGATAAATGTATCGAGAGTTATGGGCTCGACCCCGCGTATTACTATACTCTCCCCGGGTATACGTGGGATGCCATGTTAAAACATACAAATATTACGTTCGAATTGCTTACCGATATCGACATGGTTATGTTTATAGAACGGGGTATACGCGGCGGTCTAAGTCAATGTTCAAACAGATATGCACACGCTAATAACAAATACATGCAGTCGTACGATTCATCGAAACCATCTTCGTATCTAATGTATTTCGATGTAAATAATTTGTATGGATGGGCAATGTGTCAACCGTTGTCATATGCAGATTTTCGATGGGTCGATGACATGTCTAGTTTCAATTTATCATCTATCGCGCTCGATTCGCCTACAGGCTACATCCTTGAAGTAGATTTAGAATATCCACAATGTCTTCACGATGCGCACACTGACCTACCGTTTTGCTCGACACGCGACAAGCCACCAGGCAAGCGGGAAGATAAGCTGCTCGCGACATTATATGATAAAAAGCGTTACGTAATACACTACCGCAACCCGCAGCAATGTATGCGTCACGGTCTTCAAGTTACAAAAATACATCGCATATTACAATTCGCACAATCTCCATGGCTTCGAAATTATATCGAACTTAATACACAATTTAGAATGCAAACAAAAAATGATTTCGAAAAAAATTTATACAAATTGATGAATAATGCAGTATTCGGCAAAACGATGGAAAATGTGCGTAATCGTGTTGATGTAAAACTCATCACACAATGGGAAGGGAGATACGGTGCAGAGCCAATGATTGCGAAACCAAATTTTCACAGCAGAAGCATCTTTTCGGAAAATTTGATTGCCATAGAATTACGTAAACTCGAAGTAAAATTTTATAAACCAATCTATGTCGGTATGTGCATACTCGACATTTCGAAGACATGTTTATACGAATTTCATCATGAATACATGTCACCACTGTATCGAAATAAATGTCGGGTAATGTACACCGACACAGACAGCCTAATATACCACATCGAATGCGAAGACGTATATGAGAATATAAAGCGCGACGTAAGCAAATTTGATACGAGCGATTACACTGCGGACAATGCGTACGGTATACCGCTTGTGAATAAAAAGGTGCCAGGTCTAATGAAAGATGAAAATAACGGTACGATAATGACTGAATTTGTAGGACTTAGAGCAAAAATGTATGCATTACGAGTGGATGGTAAGAAAGATACCAAAAAAGTAAAAGTTGTCAAGAGTAACGTTGTCGCGAGAACGATAACGTTTGATGATTACACGCGGTGTTTGAATGAAGAGATTGAAATGTAGTCAGTCATGTATAAGATCGAAACTGCATGAAGTATACACCATTCGCGAGACGAAAATTGCTCTAAGTCCTCACGATGACAAGCGGTATATCATACCTGAAACCACTGATACATTGCCATGGGGACATTATAAAATACCTTTGTAAATAATATTTGTTGTAATATATTTTGTATAAATATGTATATTATATGTATATTTGTATTTATAAAATTATTAGATAAATATATTGTAAAATAAACAGTGTACAAATATTTTTAATAAATGTTTATAATAAATTATTTTTATGAATCCATGAGTTGTGAGATTTATCCAGTCCCAACCATTTCACATAAACATCATCGCCTTTTTTCCGCAAAACCTTTTCCACGAGATATACATCGGGATTTGCAACATGATGTAACTCGTACTCGTAGAATCCTCCGGCGACGGAATTTCCGCGCAAATCTTCAAGTATATAAGTCGCAGGATTAGTTTTCTGCACTTTGATAATTTTAAATATTTCAGTAGTCCAATTTGGTGTAAAACCTTTTTCGAAGACGGTCTTGAATTTACTCACGCGTACCTGACAGCCTACTTTGAATCTTGCCGGAGCAGCAATTTTTATGTTACTGTATACAGTATTTAAAAGTTTTTCGGCAATCTCCGGAGTAACATCGATAGGTTTCATACCGATAGTGCGATGTTTTCGCGCATTGTACTCTGCAACGAGTCGGGACAGCGCGTCGATCCACTTGTAATTACCATTAAGTGTAAACATTTTCCACATATTGTTCTTTAAAGTACGATTAAATCGTTCCACTACGGAGGCTTTCATAACAGAATACGTCGAGTAATGATTGATGTTGTGTTTTTTTACGAGTTTCTGCACATTTGCATTGTAAAATTCTTTTCCTCTATCGGTTTGTATGTTTCTCGGACATCTCTTGCTATCTCGAATTATCTCAGCGATAGCGTCAGCTGTTCGCGTCCGCTCTTATTCTTGAGCGGCAGGGCCCATGCATACTTGCTCAACACATCGATGACGGTGAGTATGTAATTGTATCCTTTGTTGACTCTTGCACGGGACGCATCTCGACCACGTCAGCTTGCTACAGGTCGTCGTATCCATGTACTATGACACGTCTACGCGGAAAATTTCTTCTCGCTGGAGCGTGCAATTCCTCCACGAGTAGCTGCTTTTCAGAGGTGTTTGATCGAGGCATATTTGTAATAATGTGATATAATTTTCACGTACAGTTCTTTATGTATCTTTTGATGTAGTCTGCGTTACAGCCATTTTATCCAGCGTTAATAATAGCGCATGCATATTCCTTTCAAGCCTGATTATTTTTTTCTCAATTTCTTTCTGTTGATCTCTCAAAAGCTTGACACTCGCTTCGACATATCGTTTGTTGGCTGCATCATTATCATCTTCCGGTTGCGCTACACGTCGTATCTTGCGCGACCTTGTGTCATAGCCGGAGGCTGTTAGACACAGAGTATTATCGCGCACGTAATTTCTTAGTAATCCATCCCATTGATAATATGAATTATTATTCGACGTTCCAAGTGATAATCCAAATTTATTAATCGACATTTCGATACCACTAATATTGACAGACTGACTCGTATCGTGGATATATAACTTATTTTATAATAATACCAGCTTCGTAAAGTTCCTCGATAATCGATAATATTTCATTGCTGTGGGCGTTGTTGCCGGCTTGACGTGAAGCTTCGAACAATCGCAGACGATCTACCAACTCGTTGGGATCATTCCAATGCACGTAATCAATCTTATTATTGTTTAAGATCATAGCACGCGGTATACCTTTTCCAGATTTTTTATCAGAGAATAATGGTGCGATTATATATTTATATTTGTATCCCTTGTTACCTAATACAGGCTGATTCACATTACCATTTCGTCTGTGCGCATTTGTTCTTATTAATATACTTTTGTAGTTTTGCAAGTCATTCGCAGTATATATTTCATCGTCGAGAATTCTCTTGAAAACCAACTCGTAAAGACCTGCTGTTCCAACGTATTTTGATCCATCGATAATTATATTAACATTTTTATCCACATCGAAATTTTTATTACCGAGCGTCATTCCTTTGTCGATAAATTTAACACCGTATACGTAATCCATCTTGGAATTTTTATCTTGACTCAATATAGCTGCCACATATTTTTGAGCAAGTGGACCCAGGTGATTTCGCAATGAATTTTGACCATCGGATGTTTGTAATGAATGTTGAATTGATGTCACAAGCGATTCAGGTGAAGTCTCGAAAATTTCCTCGATAGATGTCTTATCATGCAATAATTGCCTTGGCTGTACATCTTGTATCGGAGTAGAAGTAGTTGCATCCAATAATTGTTGCATTCGCCTGCTTTTGATTCGCTTTGGAGTAGAAGTTATACCGCTCAATGATATATTTGATCGGTTTGTTTTAAACTCTTTTTTCTCTCCAAGCATACTCAATGGTTCAATCTTTTCTTCACCAGACTCAACACCGACTGTATTTTCAACAAGCTGTTTCAGAGGTTCAGAGATTGGTTTAAAATGCCTCTCCAATGCATCGTCCTCCTCCATTTTACCAGTTTTCAAGAAACGATATTTTTTACGGATTGAATCGCTCGTTTTCGCAATCTCTAACACAATCTTTTCACGATCGTTATTCATCATGTTGCAATTTAGACGTTGCTCGATCAATGCATCGAAAGCGACTAAGTGCTTTGCGGTATTGCAAATTCATTAAATCCTTTTCTGTATCGTCCATTAGTCAGCGGACCTTCCTTGTCAATCGCTGCGAATCCATATTTATGTTGCCAACATTTCTGACAAAATGCACGAAAATTATTGTAAGACATATCTGTATTTACGTGATCGTTGTACACATGTTTCACGTTTGTCCCATCTTGTTTAAATAAAATTAATAAGTTTGCATTGTCACGTACAAGATGCTTGGGTATCTTGGCATACGTTTGACAAAGATAGAAACAGTCGACGCTCGAGTGTCGCCCCATTGCAAAGTACTCTCTTATCGTATCTTGCTTGTCACATGCCACGTCATCAAAGATAAAAATGGAATTCGGAAGCGCCTCACTCGGTGGAATGACATCGCTATTATTAGAGAATGTAAAATAATCAATTTCTTCTATCGGTGATAGCAAATTTTCCAAATATCGATATTTCGGTTGTTGAAGCGATTTCGAGTATACGTACACGTTCTCGAAGCAAACGCCGTGCGGGCTTTCTATCAAACTAATCAACGCGTTAGTTTTACCACAATTCGAAGGACCGCAAATGATTCCGCGTATAGTATTCGGCAGTATGTTTCCATGTCTGCGCATTTCTTTATCCGACATCAACCGTGTTTTATCGTCGAAATTTGTAACTGTGATTATCGTCGATTGCTGAACGAACCGCATGTTTTCTCTCGAATGAATGAATGAGTCATGGAGAGCCTATTTATAGCTGCGCGGAACCATGAATCACTCAGTATCGAAAAAATGTTTGTTCTGCTAACAAGTGCTTCCGATATTCACGGTTTAAGCGCCGAACAGTTGCAATTTGTACCAAAAGCATTTTTATTGCGATATGAAAATCACATCCACTACGTGTGGGACAAGCTTCCGGAACACATAAAGGCGAATCCAGAAATTCAGACCTGTCGTCGATGTTTCAAACATTACAATCGACCGTGGCAGCAAACGCACATCGACGGTCCAGCGCCGATGATAAAGGATTGCAGCGAATGTCAACGAAAATAGGTAGTGATCTCTTTAATCGCGCGATAAACGCGCTTCCGATCGAATTACATATTCCCGGCTATCAGTTTTGCGGTCCGGGGATTCATTTGGAAAAGCGATTGGCTAGAAGTGATCGAGGTATTAATCCATTGGATGCCGCGTGTCGCGAGCACGACATTGCATATTCTCAAAGCAACGCCCTCAGAGAACGACACGTTGCTGATAATATACTCGCTGCGAAAGCACGAAAACGTATTACTGCGAGAGATTCAACTCTTGGTGAAAGAGCAGCCGCTACGACTGTTTGGGCAGCTATGAAAGCAAAGACAAAATTCAGTATGGGGATGAATGTGCAAAAATCTTTGAAAAAGAAGAAGAAACGAATACTGCCTGTGGCGAAGCGTGGTGGTATCTTGCCAATTTTACCATTGTTGGGAGTTCTCGGTTCGTTGGCCGGTGGAGCAGCGGGAGTCGCAAAGGCTGTGAATGATAGCAAGGCTGCGCAACGTCAGCTTGAAGAAATGCAACGTCATAATCGCGCTATGGAAGGTCGTGGAGTTTATCTCGCTCCATACAAGCGTGGACAGGGATTCTCAACTAAGAAAAAAAAAACGTTAAAAAAAACGCTAAAAATGCCTGTGGGTGTAACAACTAATGTACAATTAGAACAACTGGCAAGACGTATGGATATACCATTCTTTAGAGGTGTTTTCATGCGCAATAATTTACCGATAAACGATGTGCGACAAAATGAGAGCGGTATCGTTAATTTGGACGACGTTGATGATCCCGGTACTCATTGGGTAGCATATGTAAAGAGGGGAAATCGATCAATATATTTCGATAGTTTTGGTAATCTACGACCACCCAAAGAATTGGTGCAATATTTAAATGTTACGAAAATAGAATACAATCACACATCCTATCAAAATTATAATCAGAATAATTGTGGACAATTGTGTTTACGATTTCTTCAAACGGTTGATATAAAGCCTGTCAATCCATCATCACGATTCAGTTTGACAACATGTCGCTAACACTAACGTTGACTGGCAAAAGTAGCGTTCTCGCTGTAAGCTACTTTCCAGCTATAGATTTATCGAATGGTGATTATGAGCTCGGTTTAACAGATTTTGAAACTTATAATACGATTCCGAATGTAAATTCTAAGAATAATAAATTTTACTTTGATAACGATGACAAGGAAATTACAATACCCGAAGGATCATACGAAATACAAGCTATAGATGAGTATCTGAGACGTGCAATTTCACAATATCCTTCCAATAAAGAGCAGAATGAAGATGCAATAGCGCTTCGCGCCAATCATAATACTCTAAAGAGCGAAATCAAATGCATCTATAGAATAAACTTTAATAAACCATACAATATAGGATCGTTGTTGGGATTCTCGTCGAATCGTATATTGCAACCTCACAAATGGTATGATTCGGATTTACCTATAAATATTATTAGCGTGAATATTATCCGTATAGAATGTAGCGTCACCACTGGTGCGTACAGTAATGACAAGCGCGTACACACGATTCATGAATTTTCACCGAGCGTGCCGCCAGGATATAAGATATCGGAAACGCCTGCACAGATCATTTATCTCCCGATCGTCGTACGGAGCATTACTGATCTAACGATACGCATTGTTGATCAAGAAGGACGATTGTTGGATTTTCGAGGAGAGGAAGTTACTGTAAGATTGCACGTACGGCGTCGACAAAATTAGCGTGTGATGCTCGTGCTAAATGATACGGAGCACGTGAGAGATAATAATTTTACGAGGGACATTACGAGGGACAATACTTTTGCGAGAGCAGCTGCGGCAGTGAGCGACAATAATCAGAGATCTCGTTACACTAAAAAGAAACTCAGCGCATTGAATCGCGAATTTTTAAAATCATTGGGATTTATCGTACGAAAAGATGATTGATATTTTGAATATTGGTGGTGAACCAGTCTTTGATGATCGTATCGTCAAGGTTGAGACACATACATACAATCCATATGCTAACACATCGCTTGGACATAGCGACGAGATACGGATACCTATACACCACCAGGATTTGTACACGTTGCCGTGCGAAAGCTTTTTGTATGTCGAGGGAAAGTTGATGACATCTAAAATAGATGCAAATGAAACGATGATATTAACAAATAATTGTGTTGCGTTCATGTTTGATGAAATTCGATATGAACTCAATGGTGTGGAGATTGATCGCAACAGAAACGTTGGAATAACTTCAACGATGAAAAATTATGTTTCTTTAACAACCGAGAGAAGTAAAATCTTGAAGAATGCTGGATGGGATATGACACATAATGGGTCATGTAATGATATTTGTATGTTCAACTTTTGCGTACCGCTCAACATGCTATTGGGATTTTGCGAAGATTACAAGCGTGTTGTGATTAATGCTCGCCACGAATTAATTTTGATACGTTCGCGCAACGACAACAATTGTCTGTATGGACCTGCGGAAGCTGCTATTGAATTACTCAAGATACAATGGCGTATGCCTCATGTACTATTGAATGAGGTCAATAAACTGTCCTTGCTACGAGCATTGGAAAGCGGGCAATTCTTAAACATGAGTTTTCGCGCTTGGGATCTATACGAATTTCCTCTGCTACATAGTACAACCAAGCATTCATGGACTGTGAAAACTGCTTCTCAGCTGGAAAAGCCGCGATATGTGATCTTTGCACTGCAGACTGGTAGAAAAAATATTATGACAAAAGATGTTACTGTATTCGATCATTGTAAATTAGCCAACGTAAAGCTCTATCTAAACTCGGAATCTTATCCCTACGATGATTTAAATTTAGATTTTGAAAAAAATAGATTCGCCCTCTTGTTTGATATGTACTCTCGTTTTCGCAAATCTTATTACGGGTGTGATATTGAGAATGTACTAACTATCGCGAAATTTCTACATTGCGGTCCTCTCGCAGTTATTGATTGTTCGCGACAAAATGATTCTGTCAAAAATTCTACCGTGGACGTGAGAATAGAGTTTGAATGTAAGGAAGATATACCGGCAAATACTACAGCCTATTGTCTCATCTTGCATGATCGTGTTGTCGAATATTGTCCGTTGTCCAACGTAGTTCGTAAAATTACATAATCAGCAATTATCCCCTCCACCGATGTAATATAAATGATTGAGATTTTTAACAATCAACATCAGTCGTCCAACATTCTTGCAACAAAATGGTTGTACCGACGTTTGTGGATCTGCAAGGTTTTATTCTCAATAAACGATTTATCGTGAAAGAAGCGGCGATTCTGAGAAGAGGATTCATTGTTTCACATTATTTTTTCGCATGCCCCGTACCATGGGGTGTGCTCATAAAATCGGAGAGACGTCAAGCCTCATGGTTGACTCGAAATCATCATGAATTGCAATGGGAAGATGGAAACGTTCCATACAGCATGGCTCAGCGTTTGATTACAACAGCTATCGCTGGTATGATACAAGAAGAAGAAGAGTCATCCTCTCTTGTGTACGTAAAAGGCCATGAAAAGCGAGAATGGTTGACCGATATAATGGACGATGCGAGAAACGGTTTCATTATTGAGACCTTGGATGCAAACTATGAAGATATTCCTACATTAAACAACTTAGATACTACCTATAGCCTACGTTGCGATAAACATGTAAAAAATTGCGCTTTAGAAAATGTATTTAAAATATTTAATTGGTGGTCAAATCATCGCAATGATTCGCCACACCCTTTTTTTGAATAAATTAATATTGAAATAATATTATCTTTGTTCGCTCATTTTCCTCATACACATACAAGTATTATATGTCCACACGTGCTCGTATTAATTTCAGCATGTGACAGCATTCTTATGTTATAATTTTTTAAATGTAGTCGATTGAGGTTTGAATGTGGTTGATTGATGTTCGATCGAGGTACGAACATGGTTCGAAAGTGGTTCGAAGGTGGTTGATCAATGTATGTACGTGGTTCGATTGATGTTCGATCGAGGTTGATTGATGTTTGATCGAGGTTCGAAGGTGGTCGATTGATTTTCGATCGAGGTTCGAAAGTGGTTCGAAGATGGTTTGAAGGTGGTTGATCGATGTTTGAACGTGGTTCGATCGAGGTTCGATTGTGGTTCGAATGTAGTTCTATTGACGTTCGAAAGTGGTTTGAAGGTGGTTTCAATTTTAAATATTCATATGCTTATTCTCATCATGGAATCTTTGTCTCGGACCATCTGTTTTCTTATCTCATGTACTGAGTAAGCGTTCGAGCTAATTCTTATGTCATACATCCCCTACTCTTTTTAACGTCCATGGGTCGATCATCATGACGCAGCCATCAATATATTTTATATGTATATAATATTTTAAATTTTAAATTCACACACACACACACATTTTGTAAATACACACACACACACATACTCATTTTATAAATAAACATTATTTTAAATATTAAAAAAAATGTATTTATTTTAGAATAAGTCCTCTCCCCTTCCTCCTATTAAAAATATTAATTAAAAATTACTATAAATATTATTTAAGAAAAAGTCTCTCTTACGAACGCCTCTCGCGTTCTCGTTCGCTGCATCAGCTCTCGCGCTCTCCATCGCCTCGTCATCTCGCACTATCTCTCTCGCTCTTGCGTCATCTCTCTCGCGTGCGCCTCGCGCTCTCCATCGCCGCATCATCTCGCTACCGCTATCTCTCTTTCGCGAACGTCTCTCTCGCGACATCTCTCTCACGTTCGCCTCGCGCTCTCCTTCGCGTTCCTCTCTTCCCGCGGACCCCTTACCCAAAAAGTTTCATGCGGTCTTTCGCGGATTCCCCTCTCCCCGCAGACCCCTCACCAACAAAGCTTCATGCGGTCTTTCGCGGACGCCTCCCCCTCCCCGCGGACCCCTCGCGGACCCTAAAATCGCAGACGCTTCCCCCTCCCCGCGGCCCCCTCGCGGACTCTAACCTCGCGGACGCCTCCCCCTCCCCGCGGCCCCCTCGCGGACTCTAACCTCGCGGACGCTTCCCCCTCCCCGCGGCCCCCTCGCGGACCCTAACCTCGTGGACGTCTTCCCCTCCCCACGTGACGTCATTCCCCCTCCCCCGCGTGACGTCATTCCCCCGCGCCGTGGGTTCCCCTCGCCCCTCACCCCCCCTCATTGCCCCTGAGTTAGAACCTAGTATCACTACTTATCGTCAAGATGTGAAAATGTATCAATTTCAAGACCGATGCATCAGAGCCGTACGTTACAAAATCACAATTATCTGAGCGCTGGCTGCTAATATCTTGAGACAAATCTCGCGAAATGTGCAAAAATATATCACGAGCGCCAATGTACGGCCGCTAAGACATCATCTTGAGATAATATCGTCAAGATGTAAAAATGTATCAATTTCAAAACCGATGCATCAGAGCCGTATGTGACAAAATCACAATTATCTGATTTGCAAAAATGCATCAAAGCGCCAATACATGGCCGCTATGATATCATCTTGAGACAAATCTCACGAAATGTGCAAAAATTAATTTCAAGCGTTGATACTATTACATTCATAGGTGATAAAATTGCAATTTTTGAGCGCCGATGCATGGCCGCTATGACATCATCTTGAGACGAATCTCGCGAAATGTGCAAAATGTCTCAATTTCAATGCCGATGCATCAAAGCGCCAATGTACGGCTGCTCTTGCATCATCCTCAGATGAAATATTAGATGTAAAAATGCAACATATCTAAAATTGTCGAGCGCCAATGATCTTTACAATCAAATAAAATGGTTGTAAGGAGGCATACTATGTTAGTATCATTGTCAGAGGTTCAGCAAGAGCATCTAAAAAATGGCGCTACAAGAAGCAAGTTTGTTGGAGCAAGCCACAAGGGTGAATTCGGTGGAAGAATATATTGTGTGGGAGCAGCAATGTGACGAATACATCGAATCACTGGAAGAACAAAGTCGAATAAAACGTCCACGATTACCGATCGGAGTTCGACAATCGCTTGTCTCCCAAATCGCGCGTCTCGAAGGGTTGAAGAATTCGGTACGCAACCGTTTCATACACGCAGGTACCGGAAGCGAGCAGATAGACTCATATGGCGAGAGATTGATACGGCGTTCGAGAGCCGCATCTTGACTGGTGCGGTGATAAACAGCAATCACATCGAACCTCGTCAATTTCTCGAGGATGCCAAAGACATTGTGATCGGACACGTGCAAAAAGTGTTGCAAAAACACACTAGTGTGAAAGTGAACACTGTGTTTAATGGCGAGTTCGTGTCGAGCGATAAGCGCGCCAATAAAACTATCAATACGAAAAATTATGAACTCTTTCGCACGTCCGATTTACGCGAATGGAAACGATACGATCACCGCGTTATCGAGCCCACGCTAGCATCGCTAGAAGAATTTCAGGAACGTGATAGTGGTTGGGCATTGTCGCGAATAATCAATTTAATTGTAAATATCAACAAGTACAATGCAATGCGCGCGGGATGTCACATTAAATTACCGCGAGAAATAATGAACAAAAGAGCAGTGGTGAACGTGCAATCTAGAGACAATGCATGTTTTGCATGGGCAGTTGTCGCTGCTCTATATCCTGCTGAAAGAAAAGTGGAACGGGAATCTTCGTATCCTCATTACACGACAGTGCTAAATTTCCAGGAGATTGAGTTTCCAGTAACTGTGAATCAAATTAAAAAGTTTGAACTAGCAAACAATATCTCAATCAACGTGTACAATATCGAAAACGGCATCGTCCCGATACATCTTTCGGAGCAAAAGAAAGACAGACATGTCAACCTGCTGTACGTGCAAGACAGCAACAGCGTTGGACATTTCGCATGGATCAAGAATCTATCCCGACTTGTCAACTCTCAATTGAGCAAAGACAAATGTAGAAAATATATCTGCGATCGGTACGTATATTTATTGCAAATTATATAAAATAATCTTACTATAAAATTGTAATTTTACAGATGCTTGCATTATTTCGGATCGGAGGACAAGTTGCAGTCACACATGGTAGACTGTGGAGAAATGAACGAGTGTGCTATCCGGTTACCGAGCGATAAGGACAAGTGGCTATTGTTTAACAACTACACCAGGAAAGAGCGGCTTCCATTTGTGGTGTACGCCGACTTGGAATGTGAGTTGATAAAGACCGAAGAAGCCAAAAATTACCAACATCACAGGGTATTCAGGATCGCTTATTATATACATTGCTCGTACGACAACTCGTTATCTGCGTATCATTCTCGTCGTAGCACCGATTGCGTTTCATGGTTCGCCGAACAATTTAAAAATTTAGCGCAACGCGTAAAGACAATTTTAACGACAAATATCCCCATGGTAAATTTAACATCGGACGAGTGGGAAAAATTTCACAGCGCGACGCATTGTCACATATGCGAAAAATCGTTTGTGCAAGATGATACACGCGTACGAGATCATTGCCATCTGACCGGACGATACAGGGGTCCCGCGCACTCAAACTGTAATCTAAATTATAAAGAACCATTTTGTATTCCGATAGTTTTTCATAATTTATCAGGTTATGACGCACATTTCATTATCGAGAATATAGCTACAGCGTTCGAAGGGAGCATCGAATTAATTCCGATAACAAAAGAAAAATATATTTCATTCACAAAAACCGTCAAACTCGAACAAGATAATTCAAAAAATCATTAAATTACGTTTCATTGATTCGTATAAATTTCTCGCTACAAGTCTCGATAAATTGGCATCTTTTTTGGCTAAAGACAAACTGAAAATTTTACAATCGGAATTTCAAAATTTATCGATCGAAAATTTCAATCTATTGACACGGAAGGGTGTCTTTCCATATGAATATATAGACTGCGTGGACAAGTTGCAAGATACGCGTTTACCGCCGCGCGAATCATTCTATAGTTCCTTGACCGGTGACACAATATCCGAGAGCGATTACGCGTACGCCGAGAACGTCTGGAAGCACCTCTCCCTTCAAACGCTGGGCGAATATAGCGATCTATATTTAAAAATTGATGTCTTGTTATTAGCCGATATTTTTGAAAATTTCCGCGATACTTGTATTAAAAGTTATGGGCTCGATCCCGCATATTATTATACTCTTCCCGGGTATACATGGGATGCCATGTTAAAACATACAAATATTACGTTCGAATTGCTCACCGATATCGACATGGTTATGTTTATCGAACGAGGTATACGCGGCGGTCTAAGTCAATGTTCCAACAGATACGCGCATGCTAATAACAAGTACATGCAGTCGTACGATACATCGAAACCATCATCGTATCTCATGTATTTTGATGTAAATAATTTGTATGGATGGGCAATGTGTCAACCATTGCCTTATGCCGATTTTCGATGGGTCGACGATGTATCAAATTTTAACGCATCATCTATCGCGCTCGATTCGTCTACAGGCTACATCCTAGAAGTAGATTTAGAGTATCCGCAGCATCTTCACGATACGCACACTGACCTACCGTTTTGTCCGACACGTGACAAACCACCCGGCAAGCGGGAAGATAAGCTTTCAATGTTCACGATACATTTTACAAAATATAAAATATGACTATGAATATAAGACTACACGAAATGTAAGACTGAATAGTTAATAAGAATGAAACTGAAAATTAAACATAACTAATGTCTGTTTATTAATCAAAAATATTTAATATTAAATTAACAATACAAAATCCTTATTATAGTAATGCGTCAAATATTCTTATCAATCAAACGATTTTCATTTGCAAATCATTCATTATTCTCGTTCTTTTAGCATTTCCCCTCTCTGTGTTATTATCGCGAACAAGTGCCTGTACTTCTTCATGTTGGACGCCAACAGGCATTATATCATTTTGTAAAATACAAATATTATGTAACACAGAGCTGTCCACGTTTTGCACTTTTCGGCCGATTTCCGAGGCTCACCGCCTAGCGGCCCCCACTTACGCTCGAGACCTTAGCAACTACGGTTATCGGGCCAACCGGGTAACGCGTTGCTAAGGTCTCGAGCGTAAGTGGGGGCCGCTAGGCGGTGAGCCTCGGAAATTGGCCGAAAAGTGCAAAACGTGGACAGCTCTGATGTAACACACAGCATGCTATGATAAATTCCGGAATTTTTTTCACATCTGTCAATAATAGACAATCTAATAATATTCTAAATCGTATTTTTAATTGTTCAATCGCACGTTCAATTGCCATTCTTGTTGATGATAGACAATAATTAAAATTTTTTTGTCGATTTGACAAATGGCCATTGTCTCGAAACGGAACTAATAAGTGTGGATGAATTGCATATGCAGCATCTCCGATAATGTGGGAGTTATTAGGGAAATATATGTCAGGCATCTCTAAAAAACGTGCTACTGGTGAATTTCTGAAAACTCGAGCATCATGAACTGACCCTACTTCTCCTGCATAGCAGTGTGTAAAGAGGCCACGTGAATCACAAACAAGTTGAACGTTTAAGGATGGAATACCTTTCCGGTTTATATAAGAAGTTGTATCATTTGGCGGACCTCGGATTTTAATGTGTGTTCCATCTATGGCACCAATGACATTTGGAAAGCCACAAGTTTTTTTGAAATGTTCTATCGTATCAATGGCAACGTCTTTGGGCCACTGTATAAATCGAGGTGCAATGCAATGAAGTGCATAGGTAACACATCTTACAGCCCTAAAAGCAGTTGCTCTGCCAACTTCAAATTTGACACAAATGGATCTGTAACAATCCAGAAAAGTAAACAATGAGAAGCTTGTCATAAAACTATCTAATAGCATTTTTTATTAGCCATATTAATACGCATTACATAACGACAATGTGTTTTGTTTTGATGCTGAAATTCGACATTAACAACAAGAGATGGTATCAACTGAACACATAGGCCTATTCTGTAACTCTTAATGACAGTGTCGATATCGTTATACTGTTGTCGCGCACATATTATTAACAATACTGAACTGTCGTTAAGAGTTATATAATATAATAAATAGGCTTAACAACATAGCATTCAATGCTTAGTGGAAAATGCTATAAATGGTAGTTACACGAGTATAGAACACTGGATTTTACATACCTGTACGAATCAGGAGTAGCCATAAACCATAGAGCAATATACAGTTGTTTCTCTGCTGAAATTGGTTTTCTACCAATTTCAGTGCCTGTGGCTTTTAGTGCTGGTCCAATTAGTGATAAAATCATTTCAAATGTAGCCGGATACAACCTAAAAGGTTAAATTAAGTAAAATAAATTAAAAAATTAAACAAAACTAGAGAAAATATTAACTTGTATTAACTAATGACATTTATGTTGAAATATCTACCTAAAATGTTCTTTGAAAATAACATTGGTGTAATTAGGAATCACCCGATCGACGTAATCCGTTATTTTTTCGACTACAATTTGTTCTCCACGAGATTTGTCTGCCATTAATAAAGAAAACAACATCTGCATGTCATGTAGAGATATATCTTCATCTTCATTTTCACTGTCACTCGATTCGGAACTGTCACTTTCATTAATCTTCTTTAAAAACATCAAAGAAGACACAACTACTAAAATTCGCTTCTTGATGTTTTGGTCGGCCATTTTCGTATTAGCGCACAGAATGCGTAGGCAACCGTTCCGAATAATTAAAGCGTTTCATGCGCATTGACAAAACGGAATGATTTCAAAGCACTGCGCAACAGTAATGCAGTCTATGCGTTTCATGCGCAATTCGGAACGCACCCTTTGCAATCGTTTCCGACATCTCGTTTCCACTCTTATTCTTGAGCGGTACAGCCCATGCATATCTGCTCAACAACCGAATACCTAACATTAATAACCATTAGTATAGTTATAACCTTTATTAGATCGCGCATAAGGACACATCTCGACGTTATCCTGCCACAGATCGTTGTATCCGCATATTATAAATTATAACGCGTCTACGTAGAAAATTTTTTCTCGCTGAAGTATGCAATTCCTCCACGAAAAGCTGCTTTTCAGAGGTGTTTGATCGAGACAATTCCTCCGCGTTCTCTTTATGCATCTTTTACTGACTAATAGGGCGTGTTGTATTACGAAGCATTTTCTTCATCTCGTCCAACATTATTCGTAGCGTCTGTATCAAAGTCGTGAGCGCGATAATTTTTTTCTCAATTTCTTCCTGTTGATCTCTCAATTGCTTGATAACAATGTCCACATATTGTTTGTTGGCAGCATCGTTATCTGCTTCCGGTTGCGCTACACGTTGTCTTACGCGATTTTGCGTCAAAGCCGGAGGCTGTCCGACACAGAGCGCTATCGCGCACGTAATTTCTCAGTAATGCATTCCAGTGATAGTATGAATTATCCGGCGTTTTCAGCGATAGTCCAAATTTATAATGACAGACTAACTCGTATCGTGGACGTATAGCTTATTTTATAATACCTGCCTCGTACAGTTCCTCGATAATCGATAATATTTCATTGTCGTGGGCATTGTTGCCAGCTTGACGCGAAGCTTCCAGCAATCGCAGACGATCTATCAACTCGTTGGGATCGTTTCAATGCACGTAATCAATCTTATTATTGTTTAAGGCCATAGCACGCGGTATGTTTATACCTTTTCGAAATTTTTTACCGGCGATTAATGGTACGATTATGTATTTATACTTGTATCCCTTGTTACATAACTGGTTGATTTACATTACCATTTCGTTTGTGTGCATTTGTCGTTATTAATATACTTTTGTATTTCTGCAAGTCATTCTCGGTGTATATTTCATCGTCGGAAAATCTCTTGAAAATCAACACGTAAAGACCTGCCGTTCCCGCGTATTTTGTTTCATTGATAATTATATTATCGTTTTTATCCACATCAAAATTTTTATCATCAAACATCATTCCTTTGTCGGTAAATTTAACACTGTATACGTATACCATCTTCGAATTTTTATCTTGACTCAATATAGCTGCCACATATTTTGAGCAAGTGGACCCAAGCGACTTCGCAATGAATTTTGACCATCGGACGTTTGTAATGAATGTCGAACTGACGTCACAAGCAATTCAGGTGAAGTCTCAAAAATTTTTTCGACAAACGGAGCCGTTTTATCGTGCAATATTTGCCTTGACTGCATATCTTGTATCGGAGTAGAAGTAACTGCATCCGATAATTTATAAGGGTTTCGAGACCGACAGGCATAGGACCATCCCCACGCACGTAGAGAATCGATGGGCATAGGGCCACTTCAAACTACGCGTGCACACAGTATATAACCCGGCGACACCCTAAGTGCGACGCGCTGCCTCTTCAAGAGATTCGCGACACTCAAGACGCTGCGTCCTGTCCACTCGGCCAGTACTTGTTTATGCATCGACGATTTCGGGTGTAGAGTTAGTTAGTAATAAAGTGTTAGACTAAGAAAGATGTTTCTCGTACTCGGCGATTTCCGTCGCTACTCGGTAGAGTCCGGTAGAGGGGAGACATGTATGCGCGCTGTGCGTGTGATATACTCCCACAGGTGGATCTCGATCGATTGTGAGAAGACGTGTGTTAATTCTTACTGAATAAAAGTCTCGTGAGACAAAAGAGATACTTTTATTGTCTTTCCAGACAAATAATTAAAACTCCAAGTTTATCAGGTTATGGGCCCAGGACTCTTTTTTTTCAACATAAATTGACTGGAAAGAGAGTTGAATCGGTCGAAAGAATTCCGCAAAGAAATATCGGGAATTTTCGGTACACGTGTGCTAGACTGTGACGATGAACATGACGGAAGAGATTTCTACAAAACATGTAACGAAACTGGATGGAAAGAACTTTCAAACCTGGAAGTTCCAAATGAACCAGATATTCACTGTGTCGGTATTCACGATATAGTAATAGGTGAGAGACAAATGCCGTTGGATGCAGCCTCAGCAGCCGCAAAGATATGGACTAAAAAGAACGCAAAAATGTTTCTCATCTCGTCATCGGTGGAATCTGCTCAACTCGAGTGTCTTCTAACCTGTACCACAACTGTAGAAATGTGGACAAAACTAAGTGCTATTCACGAGCAAAAGTCGAAAACAAACAAATTAATACTAACGCAGAGGTTTCATGAGTATCGGATGGGAACCAGTGACTCGGTTGTGCAGCACGTGGCCAAAGTGCAAAATATGGCCACACAGTTACTTGACGTGGGTGAAATTATTTCGGATATCGCCGTGATGGCGAAAATCTTGGCAAGCCTGCCCCCGAAATATAATGCTCTTAAGACTGCATGGGACAGCGTGGATCCGAGGAACCAGTCAATCAACAACCTGCAAGAAAGACTCATTAAGGAAGAAAGCTGTTTAACGACGGAAGACGAGACCACTAATGCCTTGGCTGCCATGTCTATAGGAGGGAAACAAAAATCACAGAAACATGTGAAAAACGGCCTAAAGGATAACCAGTCAACGCAGAAAATTAAAACTGATGTGGAGTGCTACTACTGCAAGAATAAATGACACTACGCCAGTTAGTGCAGAAAGAAACGGCGTGATAAGAAGAATCAGAATAACGGCTCGCAAGATATCGACAAGTATGGCGGCAATTGTACGTTCATAGTGACATCGCGCAACGAGGTGGGAGATCCATCTGAAAGTGAAACTGAGAAACTAATGAACATGGATATGAAAGACAGCTGGATTACTGACAGTGGGGCTTCGCGGCATATTACCCACCGTCGAGAGTGGTTTAGTGAGTTTTGAGACCCTAGCAGTGGAGAATCAGTCTCGCTTGGCGACAATGGCGTTTGCAAGATACTTGGCTCGGGAACAATCATCATTGACAAACTAGTCGGTGGTACGTGGTATGAATCGCGAAACGAAAATGTTCTCTATGTACCGAAATTATGCAAAAATTTATTTTTGGTCGGCGTTTGCACATCAAAAGAGTTCAAAGTACTTTTCAAAGGACAGAGTGTCATGCTGGTATACGAGGGTGCTGTATTCGGACAAGGTGTAAAACAAAAGAATGACATTTATCGAATGTTCTTTCGCGTAAAACCAAAACAGGAATCCAGTGAAGCTAATGTAGCAACGACTAATTTAAAACTATGGCACGAACGTCTGGGGCATATTAATAAGGATACGCTGAAGCAAATGGTAAAAAACGGAGCTGTACAAGGTATAAAACTGACAGATTTTAAAAAATTTTTCTGCAAAGCATGTCAGTTAGGCAAGTCACATCGACTCAGTTTCAAGCCAAACGTAAACAAAGTAGTTAAACAATCTGGGGAATATTTTCACTCAGATGTAGTTGGACCATTCTCAAAGGAATCACTTTGAGGAGCAAGATACTTTATAAATTTCAAGGACGAAAGTTCAGGTTTTTGACACATATTTTATGAAACATAATTCAGACGTATTTGATATATTTATAGAATTCGAGAGACTAATTGTAAATAAATTTAATCAATCAATGAAAGTACTGCGCATAGATAATGGGAGAGAATACGTTAACGGAACAATGTGGAAGTATATGGCATCCCGAGGAATTCGTTTGGATACGACGGCACCCCACACGCCGGAGCAAAATGGCAAGGCAGAAAGGGATAATAAGACCATCGTAGAAAGCGCACGAACAATGATCCATGCGAAGAATCTACCACTATCACTTTGGGCGGAAGCAGTCAGTACTGCAGTTCATGTTCTCAACCGGACCGCCTCGAGTATTCACGTAAGTACTACATCTTATGAAAAGTGAATGGGGAAGAAACCTAATCTTTCTTATCTGCGAGTTTTTTTATCTGAAGCCTATGTACATGTAGAAAAACAGTTTCGGGAGAAATTGGATGCAAAAGCGAAGAAAATGCTACTAATGGAATATCAGGCAGAATCCTTAAATTATCGCTTGTATGATAACGAAACATGTACTAGTCTCTCGAAATGTCGTATTTAATGAAACGCCCTCATGTGAGAACACTTTACTTGAAGGTCACAACAATTGTAAACTGAGGTTCTTAGCAAACAATCAAGAAACAGAAATTTATCCAGATGAACCAGAAGTAAACGGAGAAACAGCAGAAGCCGAGGAAGAAATACCAGAAGAAGTTGCACAGCAAGGAAAAGAAAGAATTCAACCTCAGGAAGCTACTGGACAAGAAGCTTCAGAACAAGAAACTACAGGACAAAGATTCGATCTTCGAGATCGAAATACGATTCGTCGATCAGCCAGATGCGACGTGAACATTACAGAATATAATATTCCAACTACATTTCAGGAAACAATTAGTCGTCCTGACGCAGAAATGTGGATCAAGACTATAAATAAAGAGCTTGACGCACATCAACGAAATAAAACCTGGGAAATCGTACCCAGGATGGCAAACCACAAGACAATAGACTCAAAATGGGTTTTTAAGGTCTCTCACAATACGGCTGGAGAAATCGCCCATTACAAAGCACGCCTCTGTGCAAGAGGCTTTCTATAACAGTAAGGACTGGACTATACGGAAACCTTTGCACCAGTCATTCGATATGATTCCCTGAGAGTTTTCCTAGCAATCGTGGCAAAAGAAGACCTGGAGCTTATCCAATTCGATATACGGACGGCGTTCTTATATGGCGAACTTCAAGAAGAAATCCATATGGAGGCCCCAGAAGGATTGTGCAACGAAGACAAAGATAGTGAAGTAGTTTGTAAGTTACAAAAAGCGTTGTATGGGCTGAAGCAAGCCCCACGCTGCTGGAACAAAAAATTCAGCAAATTATTGAAACAATTCAATTTATATGAATGTGAGAGTGAAAAGTGTCTCTTTAAAGGTATTGTTGACGGAATCAATGTTTACCTCGCATTATTTGTAGATGATGGACTGATAGCGGCTAAATCTAAGGTAGTCTTAAAATCGATTGTAAAGACATTTCAAGAAACCTTTGATATTACACTAGGAAATACAAGTAGCTTTGTAGGAGTACAAATAGAGCGAAATCGTGCAAATAAATCAATACTGTTACACCAAAGAGCTTACCTAGGGAGAATAATTTGTAAGTTTCATATGAGAGAAGTTAAGTCAATTAGTATACCTGCTGACCCTTACGTGATATTAAGTCCTGTTGAGGACAACGAAGAGTCTCAGATTAATGTATCGTACCGAGAGGCAGTCGGTTCGTTAATGTTTCTTGCAACTGTATCTCGTCCAGATATTGCATTCGCTGTGAGCAATGTAAGCAAGTATCTGAACAGTCACAATGACAGACATTGGCAAGCCGTAAAGAGAATTTATCGTTACTTGATAGGAACCCCTAACATAGGAATAGAGTATAAGAGTGGGGGGAACGAATCTCAACTCATTGGTTTTTCAGATGCCGACTATGCAAATGATACAGAAACTAGAAGATCAATAACTGGTTATGCTTTTAGTTTCGCAAATGGACTAGTCACATGGTCGTCCCAGCGCCAAAAACTAGTAACTTTGAGTACAGCTGAAGCTGAATATGTTGCAGCAGCAACAGCTACCAAGGAGGCAATCTGACTTAGGAAATTATTGAGTGACCTTTAATATCAACATGAATGCCCAACTGTTTTTTTTGTAGATAATCAAAGTGTAATTCGTCTAACTAAGAATCCAGAATTCCATAATCGAACGAAGCATATTGATATCCACTATCACTTTATAAGAGAAAAAAATAGAAGCATGCCAAATTACAGTAAAATATACATCAAGTGAACTACAATGCGCTGATATTTTTACAAAAGCGTTACCTCGAGATCGATTCAAAATTTTATGTAATGAGCTCGGTCTCAAAGAAATCGCTAAGAATACTAAAACAGGGGGAGTGTTAGAGTAAGAAAAATATGTTTCGCGTACTCGGCGATTTCTGTCGCTACTCGGTAGAGTCCGGTAGAAGAAAGACATGCATGCGCGCTATGCGTGTGATATACTCCCACAGGTGGATCTCGATCGATTGTGAGAACATCGTGTGTTAATTCTTACTGAATAAAAGTCTTGTGAGACAAAAGAGATTTATTGCCTTTCCAGACAATCAAATAATTAAAACTCTAAGTTTATCAGGTTATGGGCCCAGGACTCTTTTTTTCATGTAGTAAATATTTCATTTGTTATTTTACACACCAAAATGTAACACAACACACAAATATAAGGAAATGATGTGTAGATGGTACAAGAACGTTGATGATAAAAATGGTATTAATTGGTGTTACAGGCTTCAAAACACATCCGTTTAGCCTAAAATTACCTGATTTCAATAGTTCTTACAAAAATAAAATTTTCTGATATTTTAAAATAAAATTCAGAGGGGGCCAAAAACTGGCCTTATGGACCCTTCCCCTTTAGACTTTGATCGATGGGAGAAGCAAGTAAAGAAACTATTCTCCTCTTATGACTTGGACGACCACAGAGCGAAAGATCAGCTGACTTTGCGACGTGAACTCGAGGCAAGAGTCTGCAACGCGGATAAAACGTTCGCAGATTATTTGTACGATAAGGTGACGCTAGCAAACCAAGTGCCAGTTTCGGACATAGAAATTATTAGTTACGTCATCGAAGGCATTCCCAACCAGGAACTATGCACGCAGGCGAGGGTGCAATGTTATCAGTTGGTGAACGCTATGCTGACTGCATTCGCAAGCGTTCCGCCGCCGAAAGAATCTCACCGATCTTTTGCACAACGTCGCGGAGGTCCTCCGGCGACAGGAAGAGACAAACAGCAGCACGGAGAGCAACGTAAACCTAAGGAGACAAATCCACCAAAGAAGTACTACAATTGCAATGAGACTGGGCACTTTGCAGCAGACTGCACGACGCCAAAGAGGGAACGAGGATCTTATTTCAAGTGCGGAAAATTCGGTTATCGAGCGAAGCAATGCCTCCTGAAAGAAGACATCAATTGCGTGACGCAGGAGCAGCGAGAGGACGATGATTTCCGACGACGGGTAGAATTGCTGATATACGATAAGGACGATAACTTGAAAATGGATTTTAATGCGCTAGTTGATTCGGGAAGTCCTATTTGTTTTGTTAAAGAATGTTATATCCACCGGAAATATTGTATATTTAGCGATATATTCAAGACATAAACGATTTTGCGGCGTTAATGGTAGCGGATTGAAAGTACTGGATCTTGTAGAAGCGACGCTCATATTCAATCACAAAAAACATAACATTGTATTGCGCGTTGTTTCGGATGAAACAATGAAAAATTCTATGATTTTAGGACGCGATTTTATGAAGTTAGCAAAATTATCGTTAAGAAATGAAGAAGTTGTCAATATTATAAATATTGAGGTAGATGATAACGACTCTCGCGTATCTCCGCAGGATATGCGTATTAACGAAGATCTTTTGATTGAGGTGAAAGCGCGAATTGTTTGAAAAATGTGTTATTCCGCAAAGACCACTGATTCCTGCAGTAGAGAACAGTATAAAATTTATGCTTACAAACGATAAATTTTCGTGTACATCGCGTAGGTTTGCGTATGACAAGAAAACCAAGCTGCGACGTATTTTAGACGATTTGATTACCAAAGGCATTATTAGAGAGAGTACATCTGAATATGCATCGCTGATTGTTGTAACGAAAAAGAAAAATGGAGAAACGAGAATGTGTAGATTTTCGAGCTCTTAATAAAATAACGACCGGTGATAATTTTCCGCTTCTGTTAATTGAAGACCAATTTGATTTATTAGAAAGGTAAAAATATTTTACGACATTCTTAAAGACGGGTTTTTTCACATTAAGATGCACGAGGACTCGATAAAATATACTTCGTTTGTCAAACCGTTAGGGCAGTACGTGTATGTAAGAATGCCATTCGGGCTAAAGGGCGCTCCTCTTAAGTTTTAACGTTATATCACACAAATATTCAAGGACCAAATTAACGCAGAAGAAATATCGGTATACTTAGACGATTTTCTCATCGCGACGGAGACGATAGAGCACCACTTTCAGGTACTTGAAAAGGTATTTAAGCTGCTCTTGAACCGTTTAGAGTTACGCTTAGATATATGTCGATTCCATTGTTGAAGTTTATTTTCTTTTATTTTTTAGTATCTTGGCGTTCATGATTTTATGCTTTGGTAGATGTCGCCACTCTTGTACGTTTTCTTATCCGACAGTCAGTCGTTGTTAAGAGAATTGTCGTGCGTGCAACAGGGTCGAATATCGTGCAATTTATTGTTAAGAAGTACTCATAAGCTAATAATTATATTATCGTTCACTTTCACTCATGTAAACAAAAAGAACCTTATAATAAAAACCACGTTCTGCAACATCCTTCAAACAAAGTTGGATTATTTAGATTATACAATAACTAATGAAAGTGTACGACCCACGGAGCAGGGTATTAAAGCGATAAAAAAACTTCCGGTCTACGAAATATTTAAGATGTACAAAGGGCTTCTTATTTTAAGAAATTTGTCGAAAACTTCTCAATTATAGCAAAACCGCTGTACAACCTGACAAAGAAAAATGCGGATTTTAGTTTCGAAGAGACAGAAAGACAAGCATTTGAAGCGCTTAAAGCTCGATTAATTGATTCACTCATAAGCTTGTATTCCCCGCAAGACAAGACGGAGCTCCACTGCGACGCGAGTTCAGCTGGATTCGGGGCAATTCTATTGCAAAGAAAGGCAGATCGGAAACTGCACCCTATATTTTATTTTTCGAAGAGAACGACCGAAGCAGAATCGAAATATCCTAGTTTCGAATTAAAGACGTTAGCGATAGTTTATGTACTTCGCCTATTCCGAACATATTTATTATTACCGATTGTCAAGTGTTAAGTCTGACATTAAATAAAAAAGAGACCAATCCCCGCATTGCACGATGGGTATTAGAGATGCAAAATTATGATTACATTATCGAGCATAGATCAGGTTTTCGAATGCTGCACGTAGATGCATTGAGTCGGCAAGTCTTTGTGATCGAAGATAACTCCTTCGACAAAAATCTTGCGTTATGTCAAAACAATGACCCTGCAATTCTAAAGATTCGTAAAGAGTTAGAACTTTCGGAAAGCAAATTATTCGAAATGAGAAACGGATTAGTGTATAAGAAAAATCAAGAGCAGATTTTGTTTTACGTTCCCGCCATGTTAGAAATGAGCGTTATTGGTTCCCGGAGATGAAATCGAAGGTTGAAAAGCATCTTAAGAGTTGTCTCAAGTGTATCGCTTTTACATCGAATTCCGGAAAGACCGAAGGATCAGTACATAACATACCGAAAAGTAATGTACCATTTGCCACAATACACATTGACCATTTAACTCCCGCATCAAGGTCAAGCTCTAGCAAAATCGATATTTTTTAATTGTTGGTGCTTTTACGAAATATGTTAAGTTATACGCTACTAAAAGCATCAACGCGGCAGAAGCCATAAAATGTCTTCAATCATATTTTGAGCATTACAGTCGTCCATTACGCATTATTTCGGATCGAGGCAGTTGCTTTACGTCGCGTGAATTTGAACAATTTTTAGACGATAAGAACATACAGCATGTGAAAATCGTCATCGCTTTACCTCAAGCGTATGGTCAGGTTGAGAGATTTAATCGTACAATATTACTGATAATAGCGAAATTAACAGATGAGAAAAAGACACCGTGGTATAATACTCTTAAAGATGTAGAATTTGCATGTAATAATACCGTGTCAGAAGCCACGAACGGATGCCCAAGCGTGTTACTTTTTGGAATGCGACAACGTGGTAGAGTAATTGACGAGCTACGAGATGCGCTAGAAGTTAACGGATAAGTCGAAATATCCCGGGATTTACCATGCGTACGTGACAAAGTGATCAAACAAATCCAAAAAAGTCAAGACGCGAATAAGCAAGCTTACGATCGTAAACATAAAGCCGCGAAAAAATATCAAATAGGCGATAAAGTGATGATAAAGAATTTCGATAATTCACCGAGTATCTATCAAAAATTGATATCAAAGTTTAAAGGTCCGTATCAGGTTGATCGCGTACTTAGAAAGGACCGATATGTAATAAAAGTGTTGAAGGATTTCAGTTATCGCAAACGCCTTATCGCGGAACATGGGAAGTATCATATATGCGACCATGGACATCGGCTTAATGTAGATTTAAGTATAACAATAATAATGTTTCGTTAGATTAAGTTAGATTAAATTATATTAAGCTTATATCAAGTCGGTTTACATTAAATTTAAGTTAAAAATTTAGTCACAGATTTTCTAGCAGTAAAATTTTTCTTTTCTTTTTACGCGCATGATTAATCGGGACAATTAATGGCTGGCCGAATTGTAAGGGTTTCGAGACCGACAGGCATAGGGCCATTCCCACGGACAGCGAGAATCGATGGGCATAGGGCCACTTTAAACCACGCATGCGAACAGTACATAACCCGGCTACACTCTAAGTGCTTCTTCTTCTTCTTCTTCCTATTATGGCACTGGGCTATACAGCTTCCATGCTGCCAGATTATCCTCAATGTTGTTTAGGGCAAAAGATACAGTCCGTACGCAGAAGTTCGAAGGCGTCAAGCAAAGATGCCACTCTTCTTTAAGAAGGTAGTAATAGACAAAAGGACTTCACACTGCAAAGGAGGTCTCAGGAGAGAGGACATTTCATAGGGCGGAGGCAGGCTCAGCAGGCTGCGAAGAGAATCCACAAGACGAGGACGATGGGCGCCCAACAAAGGGCAGGACCAAAGGACGTGATCAATGTCCTGGCAAGGTACACCACAGTCACAACGGGGGGAGTCCACCATACCACATCTGTGCAGGCTGTAATTTAAATTATAATGATTAGCACGAAGACGACAAATTGTTGCAATTTTGAATCGATCGAAACCGAGCCCACCGAACCAGGGTCGAGGGGAGAACTTCGGATTCAAATCGAAGTATTGTCTACCCACGCTCTCGGCCCGGGCAAGCAAGGATCTCTCAGTTCTATCATTGCATCTCTCTCTAATGATTGTATATAAGTCAGAGTGCGGGAGGAGAAATTCAGAAGGCTCACCACAACGGGCAGCCCCTTTAGCATGGTAGTCCGCTGTCTCATTCCCCAGGATGCCCTTGTGGGCGGGAACCCACACAATTATAACTTCTATCCCCTGACGGGCCGCAGACCACAGCTTGTTTTTCAGAACAAAAACTAAATAATTGAGATCTCTATCAACCTTCGGATTAGAGATAGTCTCAACGACACTGCGGGAGTCCGTAAAAATAGCGACATTTCTGACATTTCTCTCAAGGATGAAATCCAAAGCGTAAATCAAGGCAATCCATTCCCCCGAGAAAATCGAAAAACTGACATTGACCTTATATCTCTTCTGCACCGAAAGGGTAGGAGAGAAATAAGCGGCTCCTAAATGCGGGTAAAGTTCACCCTTGGACGCATCCGTGAAAAAGAGATCTCTGTCCCTAATGATTTCGGCAAAGTAATCCTGAAAAACAAGCTGTGTAAACGGAACCCTGGTAATTTCCCCGACCACCAAGGGAGGGGTAATCTCCGTGTTGGGGATAAAAAAGGAAATCTCTATTGGAAAGAGGTAAAGAGGAATCTTAGAGAAAGAAGCAATTTTATATTTAAATCTAATCGCAAAACAAAAAGCGTCATATAAAAAAAACTTCTTTGAGAAGTAAAGAAGTTGACCATTATTAATAATTGCTGCATGCAGGTCATACAATTTATCTATAAGCACATTAAATCTCAAGGCCAAAGACCTGACAATAAACCTTCTGGCAAGGAATTCGGACCTGATAAAGATAGAACTGACCTCCGTCTCCGCATAAACTACGTTGACAGGGGTGGACTGTCTGAGTCCCACGCAATATCTAAGAGCTCTCCGCTGAGTACGCTCCAAGACCACCGAGGAATCGACACTAAAGAAGGGAAAGAGGAAAGAAGCGTAGTCGATCGAGCCACGTATTATGGCCTTGAAAATGCAAAGCAGCGTAGACGGGTGAGAACTCCACCAAACCCCCCTAAGAAACTTCAGAACGTTGCTCAACTTACCACACTTATCAATTAAATACCTTGAGTGGAGGTGGCCTCTCAACTTAAAGTCCAGTATCACTTCCAGGAACCTGTATGAAGAAACCGCCCTGATGCAGGAATTGCTTAGCTCAATATAATACGATGAATGGATAATTATTTTCCTTGTGAATATCATCAGGGCCGATTTCTCCGGAGAGACCGACAGGCCCCCAGAGATAAAAAATCTTGACAATCTCTCCGCCGATTCCTCCAAGGACGAAAGCGACGTCTCTAACCCCGGGGATCTAGAAAAAAGCGATGTCATCAGCAAATTGAACAATAGAACAATCATTCCGAAGCGCAGAACCGCATCGAGACAGATATACATTGAAGAGAAGAGGACTCAAGATTGATCCCTGGGGTACGCCCCTATAGGAAAAAAAGGTACCCGAGACCTCTTCATCGAAAACAAACTGGAGCCTCCTGAGACCCACCAACTGGTAGACAAACCAAGACACCTACGGCGGAACACCCAATTCCACAAGCTGCGAAACCAAAATAGATGGGATGACATTATCAAAGGCTCCCTGGATATCAAGAAAAAGGCACGCTGTCGACTGCTGGGTAAGAAATCCGTTTTGGATTTCCGTTGTTAGGATACCCAGGTTGTCCAGACACGAGGCTCTCTTGCGAAAGCCAAACTGAAACGGAGGAAGCAGGTCGGAGGACTCAATCCACCAATTCAAGCGAGTCAAAATAAGTCTTTCTAAAATCTTCAACAGACAAGACGTAAGGGAAATAGGACGGTACTTACCAGGGGAGCTCTTCGGTATCAAGAAAACAAGGGACTGGCGCCAAGAATCAGGGAACAATCCAGTGTCAAGGAGATCGTTGAGAAGGTCCAGCAAAATAATCAAGTACTCCCTTGGCAAGAGAGACAACATACGATTGTCAACACGGTCCGGCCCAGGGAAAGATCGGATCCTCAAACGACGCACAACAGAGAAGAGATCCTGGAAGGAGAACGGTTCCTCAAATAATTTACACACATAAGTGGTGTGACGTGACGCCTTTTGAGCGCCGTCACAAGGGCAATAGCTCGACCAGGGGGGGGGAGAGCCGTCCTGGGGTTGCTTCTCGCACCCTGAGAGATAGCGACCTTAAAGCGATAGAATTATATTTTATTTCTATTTTTGTTTGTATAATAATTCCTGCGTTACCGTATTGAGCGAACGTGAGTTGAAATAACCGTGACACGACTAACTGAGTGGAGGATCCCTCAACGAAATGTGCAGCAAGATTCCGGAGATCCAAGGAGGAAACTACCGTAAATGGATATCGTGCCAAAGGTCATGTATCGAGTTCCCGTCGCTACCGCCATCCCGAGATATTATCTAAACTATAAACTGTTCTAGAGATCTGCTGGAAGCGCTAAAGAATACCGAGAGGCCCCCTCATGCTGCAGAGTGAGGAGAGGGCCCTATATCAGCCCATAAACACCTGCGGGGAGGATTGGATGACGGCCCGGCCAGCCTGCCAATTCAAACCCCGGAAATCAAGAATTATGAGGTGATACCGCCACGATACCGGAAAGAGCGGGAAGCGAGTCTCCGAAAATCACGGTTACAAGGACGAGGGCGCCGAGGGATCGATGGGCGGATCCCGGCAGCCCCACGGCGACCGAATATCGATAGGATGCGCGGGAAATCGGCGCGGAGCTCGCATTATTTGAGTACGAAACAACATCCATAGGATCCGGCGAGGAGCGAGGAAAGGGAGGGAGAGGAGAAGCTATGAGATCAAGTCTGTCTTCGTCATTCCGATTCGTCCAGTCTCGATTATGTCCAGAGGCAGCAGCAGAAGCAGCTTTGTCAGGAAGGACAGTATAGTCCATCCCATCGTCAAGCAAAGGGTCCTGAATCGACATGCTCCATAAAATTCTAATGAATTAGGCAAAGTCGGCCACGAGATCGATAAGTCAAAATGGCGGAGTCTCACTCTACGGCCCGCGCGCCGAAACTCTCAGCGAGCTGGTCACACAGTCCAAAAGGCTCCTAACAATCCACAGACCCGAGCAGCATGCAAAACTATACTATACTAAAAAGTCACAACGGCCAAAATGCTCAAAACTATATACGTGGCAAAAATTGTTCCAACTAAGAGAGCCACTCTGCACACGTGTGTCACCACGAACGGCCAACTCGGGACTCAGTATTAATATCGCTGTAAATGCAATATAAATATATAAAAGAAAGAGAAAGATTCGATTTCTCTTCACTTGACAGACGTCATTTTAAATTGACTAATTTGAGATCGGTCCGTCAATCGAAACCGTCAAACCCATTTCACTCTAAGTGCGACGCGCTGCCTCTTCAAGATGTTCGCGAGGACGTATCCCGTTTGGACACTGCTCGATTGGACACACATTATTGGACACGTTTTATTGGACACTGCACGATTGGACACAGCAGGATTGGACACCGCACGATTGGACACCGCACGTTTGGACACGTATTGAAAACGAGAAATCGTGTGGAAACGAGGTCTATATTTACAAAATTCTACATAGGTTTACAACTTTTTATGCGAAGCGAGGTCCACCCCCATCACCCAGTGCTTTCAGTGCGAAACGAGGTCTATCTTTGCAAAATTCCACATTGGTTTGCAACTTTCCACGCATGGCTAAAATTTGGTTTAGGTGAATCTCGCTTTACATACTTTGTAGATTGAATCAAGTAACGATTTAATTTTAATTGTAAGATCATATAATATATAAAAATTAGTGTAATAAATTTAAACGTGTCCAATAGTGCAGTGTCCAATCGTGCGGTGTCCAATCGTGCCGTGTCCAATCGTGCGGTGTCCAGTCGTGCATTATGCGTGTCCAATCATGCAGTGTCCAATTGTGCGGTGTCCAATCGAGGGGTGTCAAATCGAGCAGTGTCCAATAAAACGTGTCCAATAGAGCGTGTCCAATCGTGAGGTGTCCAAACGGAGGTCACCCGGTTCATGACACTCAAGACGCTGCGTCCCGTCGACTCGACCAGTGTTTGTTTATGCATCGAAGATTTCGGGTGTAGAGTTAGTTAGTAATAGAGTCAGTTCCACGCCTGTCCTCGAACAGAACGGTTCGAGTATGTTAACCGCAGATAGCCGGTCCTCGATGTAAAATCCACGTTTACGATTAAGCCGTATGATTAAACTGTACATTAGTCTTGATGAATAAACTACGATTTAATATCAGCTCGCCATCTTTAACGTGCCTTCCTACGAATTGTTGCATTCGCTTACGTTTGAATCGCTTTGGAGTAGAAGTTATATCGTTCAATGATGTATTTAATCGCTTTGTTTCAAGCTGTGACTTTTTTCTCTCCGAGCTACTCAATGGTTCAATCTTTTCTTTATCAGACTCAACACCGACTGTATTTTCGACAAGCTGTTTCAAAAGTTCAAAGATTGGTTTAAAGTGCCTCTGCAATGCATTGTCCTCCTTCATTTTACCAGTTTTCAAAGAGCGATATTTTTAACGGATTGAGTCGCTCGTTTCCACAATCACTCTCACAATCTTTTCGCGATCGTCATTTGTAGTTGTCATATTGCGCTCAATTTAGAAGTTATTCGATCAATGTGTCGACAGCGACTAATTGCTTTACGGTATTGCAAATTCATTAAATTCTTTTCTATATCGTCCATTAGTCAGTAGACTGTCCTTGTCAATCACCGTGAATCCATATTTGTGTTGCCAACATTTCTGACAAAAAGCGCAAAAATTATCGTAAGACATGTTTGTATTTATATGATCGTTGTACACATGTTTCAAGTTTGTCCCGTCTTGTTTAAATAAAATTAATAAATTTGCATTATCGCGTATAAGATGCTTGGGTATCTTGGCGTACGTTTGACAAAGTTTGAAACAGTTGATACTCGAGTGTCGCCACATTGCAAAGTACTCTCTTATCGTATCTTGCTTGTCGCACGCCACGTTATCAAAGATAAAAATGGAATTCGGAAACGCCTCGCTCGGTGGAATAACATCGCTATTATTAGAGAATGTAAAATAATCAATTTTTTTTATCGGTGATAGCAAATTTTCCAAATATCGATATTTTGGTTGTTGAAGCGATTTCGAGTATACGTACACGTTCTCGAAGCGAACGCCGTGCGGGCTTTCTATTAAACTAATCAACACGTTTTTTTATCACAATTCAAAGGACAGCAGATGATACCGCGTCTATACGAATAAATAATGAATACTATTATTCGGTAGTATGTTTTCATGATTGGGTAGTTCTTTCTCCGACATTAACCGTGTTTTATCATCGAAGTTTGTCTTTGATTATCGTCGCTTGCCGAACGAACCGCATGTTTTCACTCGCAAATCTCGAATCAGATGAATGAGTCATGGAAGGCCTATAGTGGTGCATCGGGTGAAAGCTTAGTATTGAAAATGTTACTCTATTGGTTAAGAGCGTTATTCTCAAATTTACTGCCGAACAGTTACAATTTATACCCAAGATTATTTTACTGCCAAACTTTGGCGATTACGTGGAATTATTATGGGACAAGCTTCCCGAACATATAAAAGCTGATTCAGAGATTCAGACATATCGCCGCTGTTACGAACATTACAACTGGCGACGCAAAGATTTGTCCGGAGCGTCCCTGGCGGCCAGATCCCGAAGTAGCGTAAATGAGACAGAAGTGAGGTGGTGAAGGTTAGCTGGGGCAAGTGTTATTGTTTATTTTCACATTTTTCGAAATAATGTCGCAGATTCTTTCTGTTGTGGAGCCCATGAATGCCACTAAAGGTTTTGTGCGTCCAATGCGCGAGCAAGTATTGGCTAAAAGAAAGAAAATATAGTGTGCTACACATTGAGGCTCTCGTCCTGAGAACCTCAGGTCTTACTATTCAACATTTTTATTTAGTTGAAGTTTGGATAAACTTGGAAGAAGAATGTGGATCACGATTGTTAAAAGACCAGTTTTTAGAGTGTGAATGTCCAACTGGGCAATCCAAAAAATGTAAACACGTTGTAGCTGTTCTTTTCTACCTGACAAAGTTAGTCTTCTCAAGTATCTTAATGTCTTGCCTTTTTATTTTTACTACTAAGCATCGATTTCACTATAAGAAAAGTATATTTATAATGGATTTTTTCCAGGATGGAGGAAGCAGAATTAGCTGATCTAAGTTGTACAAACATCGAACAACAGTGAAGGGCTCTTAAAACTTTGTTAAAGGAATATGAAACAAGGGCACAGTATATCCAGTAGCGCAACTCTCTGTCGGCGCCTTTGAAGTTAGTGTTGGCCAAAATGGAGTGCGCATGCGCGAGATAAGCGAGTTGCCCAGTAATGCCATCTGAACTTTTCTCTCGCTCACTCTTGTTTGTTCTCTCTCTAACTATTGCCGCCAATTTCTGCCATCAAATGTACACATAAACATTTAAAGAGAGCATTTAAATGTGTTGAGGCATTTAAATGAGACTGAGAGAGACCGAAACACGTAAGAGTGAGTGAGAGAGAAGTTCAGATGGCACTACTGGGCAACTCGCTTACTTCGCGCATGCGCACTCCATTTTGGCCAACACAAAATCAAGAGAGCCACGTATCGATCTTGTTATTAAATAAAACTTTAATTCTTTTTGAGATTGTTTGTTAATTATTAGTATGGATTTCTTTTTCTTAAAGACTCTGTAAAGTTGTTTTGACTAACTTATAATAAATTATAATTAGTTAATACACGTGCTGCATTGTGATACATAACTATTTCGTTTGAGTGGAATTTCTCACTTAAGTGTTATTCGTGGACTTCTCTAAAGACATATATCGGTGCTCTGATGAAGAAAAACAATAATAATTTGTGAATTTTGTAATAACTATAGTTAATTTTTAATATCAGAGTTAGTTGCCTCGTCATCTTTGCCACGTAACATTGGGCGGGTAGCAATCCTGTGTGCGCGGTGACGTATGTGCGCTCCATCGACATATAGAATGGACTGAGCGTTGCGAAAGACAAACGCGCGCTTGCTGTAGAAAGAGAGGTACTATATTCCCATATAGGCCTTTTTCTTTGCGTGTGAAAAATGCGCAACCGCATACCTCACCGCCCCGGGGAGGGCAAATGGGGTTATGTGGGGCTGGGGTGTATGTCTGTCTCTTTTCTTGCAGAGTAAAAATAAAATTTCAAACCCTGTACACAATTTTTTTATAAAGTAATAATTAACATTTTTCCAATTTTATTTTGTAAATATTTTTTTAAATATATATTTAATGTACATTTACGTATAAGAAATATATAAATTTATTAATTGTTTATATTATTGTATTATATTTATATTTTTTTGTATATTTATATTTTAAATTTAAATTAGTATTCTATTATTATTATTATTAAATTAATATTCTATTATTATTTATTATTTCTATTATTATTTATCCATTTATTTATATTTTATCAATTATTTATTAAGTTTTATATATGTAACATTATTTTTATACTTTTCGCATAAAATAATTTTCTTTACTTTTAATATCATATATTTCTAATTCTTATACATTCACAGGTATTATTACCATCACAACCACATTATACAACATTTTTTGCGCATTAATTACCGCGCTCTTTATGCCGTTTCTTATGATTATTATTCCTATGGTTATTATTTTTTAAATTACGGAGCCTTATTTAATTAATTTTTATTATTTGTTATTAAATGTATTTAATATATTTATAAATGTATCCATATTAAATGTACTTACGTATGCATTTGTACATTCTTTTCATTTTTGTTATTAGTTTTGCACAACAAACATCTCAAAACCATTTTTTCAGATTTCAATAATAATAGAGCAAGCACTTTCACACGACAAAACACAATTTCAAAGTAAGTTTTACCGGTTTTATTACGCTAGTTATTAAGTAGGTGCCGAATTCAATGCTACGTTATTGCGAGAATTCTGGAGGGGGACAAAATCACCAATGAGATGCTAGCGAAAGAGACAGACATAGGCCTCCCACATAGTACCTCTCTTTCTACAGCGAGCGCGCGTTTGTCTTTCGCAACGCTCAGTCCTTTCTATGGGCTTCTGCACACAGGACGCGTTGACACGTTACGCGTGGTGAGAAGGCGACGCGATAGCCAATAAAAATTGGATCGAATCCAACTTTGACGCGCGGCGGAAATCTGATTGGCTATCGCGTCGCCTTCTCACCACGCGTAACGCGTCAACGCGTCCTGTGTGCAGAAGCCCAATATGTCGATAGTGCGCCCGCGCGTCTGATTTTCATCTTTGACATACCATTGTCGTAAGGTGAAGAAATCTGTGGTTCCTTTTAAGCATTATTGACTTATATCGAAGATTTCATTACATATAGGAAATTCATTTAGTGACTGTGTTAAATACATTAGTTGGTGACGTCTTTTTTACTATAGTTTAGCAGTGAATTATAAACTTATATACTTTATGTCTAAATTCATGAGAGGCGACGCCTTTGCGTTTTGCACTTGTCGGGTTGGAAGTCTTGTAAAAGTGTACTCTTTCGCCATCTAGTTTCGGTCACGTGATTTCGGCGCGTGGCGCTGTCAACGTGGAGCTATCCACCCGGTGTCGTGATTGACTGCATTTATGCATTAACTATCTTCTGACTAATAATATTACATTTTGTGACGCCTAAACTAATTAGTCCACCCATTATTAGATTCTCTTGCATTATTTAATACTTGTCCTACTTTATTATAGGTTTTAAGCTAATAATAATTGTGACTGATCGATATTTTTGTGCCACATGTTGTATAGACTTCTCACGCTTCTAGCGGAGTGGTGCTAGTGGCCCGGACGGAAACCACTGCGCCATCTGAAGTTCGTGGGCGCATATCAGCTCAAGAATGTGGTTAACACGTGGTAAAGAAGACTTGTTAATTTATAAAGAGAAACATTATATTATGCGTCCAGACTAGCATAAACAAGTCTGGTTATGTTAATTAATTAACTTGCCATGTAGTGATGTTCTAATTTTTGACTTTATTACTAAGACTTAGTTTTAATATTAGAAAAACTAATCCTATTGTTAAGATAACTCTTGATTGACTTTTGTGATTATCTGATTCGTTTTAAATCTTTGTGGTTGATTTCTCATAATTAATATAAAGTTTTGTTCTCTTTAATGTCTTGCGGTTGACAACACAAGTGCAAATCAGTGCCATTTTCGGCGCGTGGCGCTGTCAACGTAATGCTGTCCACTCGGTATCAAGATTGACGTTATTAATATATTAAATTAGGATATAACTAGTTGTATTATGTATAGTGACGCTTAAACTACTTAATTATACTTATAATTGTACTTTCTTTATTATTTAAAGTTTATTTTTGCTTTATTTAGGTGAATTAAGTTAGTTATTATCTTGCCTATTTGTTCCTTTTGAGACACGCGTTGTGTGAACTTGCCTTTTCTCTCAGGGTGGTGCTGGTGGCTCGGATCGGTCATTGTTGCGCCATCTTAAGTTCGTGAGCGCTCATCAGCTTGGGAATATGCCAAATAAGTGACAGGACACAAGACTTAGATTAGATTTGCTTAATCTGCAATTATTAACGCTGAATTAAGGTACTAGTTAGTGCAACAGCCAGTTGATGCATATTTGTGACGCTTATTGTAATGTTTAATATCTAATACTTGCTATTTTGGTTATCTATATTATAATATGATAATTTTTTATACGTAGAGATTGGTTTTTGTCGAACCACTAACATTATATTGACATTGTTATTGACTAGACTTTGATTGTTAAACTATTAGTGACTTATTATTGCTAATTGACTTATTCCGAAAAAAGTCTTGGCAGCGTACCAAGCAAAAATTCGTGCCCCGTGCACAAGTATTTCATTCTAACGAAAAAATTAAATTTCGTTGGAATCAACGCACCGAAATCCGCGCACGGCTTTTATAGCCTATTTAATTCTTAATTTATATTTAATATAGAAGAGCCTTTAACAATTCTTAGTGTTTAATTTACGCCGGCTGAAAAAAGGCGTTATTTACAAATAGTTATACAAAGGCGAAGGAGAAAAGTATTGTTTCGAAGGGTCTGAATAGCTTAGAGGTAAGAGCAGTCGCCCGGCAAGCGAAAGACTCGGGTTCGATTCCCGATTCAGCGACTTTCGGACCAATATTTTTCTCGCCTACATTTCTTAAGGGGGTCAGAGGGGATCATCGGAATTAAAAATCTCGAATCGAGATTATTCCGAAAAAAGTCTTGGCAGCGTACCGAGCAAAAATTCGTGCCCCGTGCACAAGTATTTCATTCCAACAAAAAAATTAAATTTTGTTGGAATCAACGCATCAAAATCCGCGCACGGCTCTTATAGCCTATTTAATTCTTAATTTATATTTAATATAGAAGAGCCTTTAACAATTCTTAGTGTTTAATTGACTTTAATTATATAGAAACGTGAATGGGATATATGTGAAAGCAGCTGGTTGTGTATTCTGTACAATTTTGTTGCAGCGGTGTTGCATGAAGTTGAGGGCTCCATATGTTGCTGTTTTAGCGCATAGGATGTATTCTGTGGCAACGCATGACAGAGAGAGTGCTGTGTACTACTCCTCCGATGCATGGATTGAGTTTTGGTGAGCACACATCGAGTACATCCCTGAGGAATGAGACTGTCTTTCTTATATGGATGCTGCTTGCTGGAATCTACAAGAAGGCTCATAATTTAAAGACTTTACTTAAAGTATAGATTAAATACGTATTTTTCGAGACTTTTGTTATTGTTAAGTGGTTTAGGCTTTTAATAGGGTGAGGCAGGCTTAAGTGCCATGTATTGGCCATTTCTGCCTTTATTAGTGAAATTTGTCGGTAATTGGCGAATTGTTAGATAGATCTCAAGATAAATGTGGACTTTCTTGCGTTAAAACTGTAGTTATTTAGGTTAGTCATATTTTTGCTGCATTAAGCAGTGTAGCTTAGTTGACTCTGTTATTATTAGTTCTGCGTTAGTGGATATGTTAGTTATTATATCATCATTATTATTGTTATCAAGACTGAATGACATGACTTAAATTTGGACTAGCAAAAGTGGATTATAGGATAATAATTTATTCTAAAGACTTTTGTGGTACTATCAAATGCAGTTTAGTGGATCGTGTTAAAATAGTGATTTAATAAATTCTAATTACATGGACTTAATTTACTTTATATAACTGCGGGTATTTAAGTGCAAATTGTACCCTCAGATGGTAGCACCTGAGGATTGTTGTGATAATTGTACGTTTACTTTACACTCTAATTGAGTGAGTCAAGCTATATTGTTAATTTATGTTGGTAGTAGTTGTAATCGGATCATTATATTATTAGACCAAAAATACTATTCCCCTTTAAGCACAAGGAAAATGGAACAATAAACGAGGAATCCGAGGAAAAAATAACAGCAAAAAAATACAATCTAGACAACCTAATCCACGAAAGCACACGAAAGCTATATCAATATAGTTTAGATGAAAAATTAATAAGCACTACAGACGGTCAGTCAGTAGATGAAATATACGAAAACATAGTGAATTGTGTGAAAGCAACTGCTGAGGAAGCACTCGGACTAGAAAGCAAACCCTATCCTATAGCCAAAAGCTATGGTGGAATGATGAGAAATCGAAGAACTAATTCACCAAAAGAAGAGAGCATATCAAAAGTGGCTAAATACGAAACAACAGGAAGGCAGAGAGAAATATCTGGACATAAAGAGAACAACGAGATGAATAATAACAACAGCTAAAAAGGAAATGTGGGATAGGAAATGCCGAAAAATAAACACATATCTGGGTGGAAGAAGATGCTCGGAGACGTGAAAATTCCTGACAAGAGAGAAATCAGATAAGAAAAGAAACGTGAACATACAACTAATAACAACAGGAAAATGGGTAAAACACTATGAGAATCTATTAACAGAGGATAGAGACGAATATAAAACAACACCGGCCAAGATACTGATCCATGGAGAGACGATTGATATTGATGATGGAATGGTTAGGAAAACGATGAAACAACTAAAGAACGGACGGGCAGCAGGACCAGAAGGAATCCCAGCGGAACTAATCAAATGTGGCACAAGTAACCTATATGCAAGGATTACTTGGTGTATAAATCAATACGTAAATGGTGTCCCCATACCAGAAGACTGGAAGGTAACATTTATAACATCAATACACAAAAAAGGAAATAAACTAGAATGCACAAATTACCGAGATATATCAGTAACCAGCACCTTAAGCCGCATATATGGGAGGATTCTCCGAGATCTAATTGAGGACGAATATAGAGAACAAGAGGAGGAGGAACAGTCTAAGTTTCGAGCCGGAAGAACCTGCACAGACAATATATTCGTCCTAAATAATAGAAAAAAGATCAAGCACCAACCAGGAGACCCATCTTATGTTCATAGATCTCAAGAAGGCATATGATACCATACCCGTTAAAAAGCTATGAAGCGTGCTGCAAGAAACAAATATCAATTATACAGTAATAAAAGCCTTAAAAAATTTATACGACGGGTCAACGTCAAGAGTAAAAATAGGAAATAGACTATCACAAAAGTTTCCTGTAAACAAAGGCCTACGTCAAGGCTACTGCGTCTCGCCGACACTGTTTAAGATATATGGCAAAAGCCCTGAGCCAGTGGAAAAGGAAATGCAGAGAAATTGGTGTTGAAATAGGAGCAACATGGCTGTATACCCTACAATTTGCTGACGACCAAGTTGTGGTGGCTAACGATAAGGATGACCTGGCATATATGACGCGAAAGCTACAGGAGGAATATAATATAACGTCCACATAAAAATTATGAATTGGAATGCGAAAAAAGAGCGCGTAGCAACTAACGGATCGATACGAATCGATATGGTGGATACGATAATAAGTGGTCACAATTAGATAAAAGTATTGATTAATTATTTTGTTTCACCTCCCACTTTTAAAATTCCTTAAGAGACAAGGGTGGGAACCCTGCGCGGCCATTCTTGCCGCTTGCTATAAATAAGCGAGACAATTAACATAGTCAGTCATTTATCCTATTGACTAAATCATATTAACTTCAATACTAATAATCAAATTTAAGTTGTGAAAGAAAAGTGAATAAAGGTATTATTTAAAATTACTGGAAGAAATTTAATCCTTTTAATTCGGATCAGATTAAATTTGACTTATTGTTGCTGTCAATGAGAATGGCAACAATATTATTTCTCTAATTTGAATTTTAACTAGTTGTCGCTGTCGAAGAGTATGGCGATAACATCATTTGTCTATGATTTAAAGTTAAACTTCAAATTCTTAAAATTGTTAGTTGCTAAAGTTAGTGTGACGACTATGATGTTATAGTCCGAATGACTATAACCAGTATTAAAATAGTATTAGAAATAAGAATTTATTATAAAGTATTATAAAATATTTTTACTCATAAAAGAGCGCTCTCGCTAAACGCTCATCGCGCGAAAACGCTAACACAGCAAGACACGCGCAAAGTACCGGAAACCGCGAGATGCAAGCGAAGACCCGCGACTCCGACCTGCTTCGCTTGCATTTAGAAGAAAAACGCGCGAATACTTTTAACCAATCAGGGGCCTGTTTCTGAGGGTCTCCTCCGAAGGAAATTCAAAAACTGAATGATATAAAAGATCGAGAGTAAAATCGCGACGACAGTCGCCAGTTATAATTTGAATCAAAAAGAAGAGACGCTAATAAAATTCCGAAACCTTAAAACGAGCCACTAAGAGAAGTCTCAGAAGAAGCGATTACTAAACACCGAACACTACGCGAATATCTAATTGGAATCGAGGACTAAATCAAAAGTGTAAAACCAAATCAATTTAAAACAAAAATATATTCTTTGACAAAATACAGTCTTTTCTGCAATATCCTGCGCGAACCGAGGATCCCCATCCTTTAGTTCGGCGCAACCCCAGTGCCGTTTCCGCGGCACACAACAATGATAATTTTAAGTAACAATGTAGGCTCCCTGCATTGATAAATTACAAATTCAAAAGGAGGCTATATGGAGCCACGCGTAGGGTGTAGGTACGCAAATATTAAAAATAAACTTGTTGGAATAACAAATTTATTGAATCTAAACGTTTCGGTCCTTTCTTTGGACCTTCTTCAGTAAATTTAATACAATAAATAATAATGGGAAATCTACATACTACCGCACGTAGCGCAAAAGCCGTGAGCCCCCCCTATCGATATCCCATTAGATAGACAAAGTGACATAATATGTCAGGTACTCAAAAGTGGACTCTAATGACGGGTATAATGAGGAATTTCCGAAAGGGGGCTCACTCTTACTCACACACTCATCCATCGCACGTTCACACGACCGTACGCGGACGCGCCCGACGCACGAGTGAAGAAGATATTCGTTTTGATGCTATTTATAAGGCGCCCTACCACGGCTCATAGCCTGTTGTCGAAGTCAATGTCAAACAATGTGTGCAATTTATTTCTCCTTCTCTCTCTCCCTTTCCCCCTCCCTCTCCACTCTCTCTCCCCCCTCTCTCTCCCTTTCCCCCTCCGTCTCTCACCCTCTATCACTGTCCCCCCTTCCTCTCGCTTCCCCCCCCCCCTTTTCACTATCTCCCTCTCTCAAACATACGATGTATGGAGATTAATGTTACAAATGATTTATGGCTCTCTAAAGGAATTCGATAACAACTAAACGAAGACCGTCTTTCAAGAAATTTGAGGCATATTTGTCACAACAGATATATATGCTTGACTTAGACACTCTGTGTCTTCTTGTCGGTTTAGGCCATTTATCTGGCGCCTGATAAACAGCATCTCTGAAACAAGTCTCTTCCTTAGAAACGGTTCCTCATCCAAGATCTCAAAGTTATCCCAATCAAATTCGTGGTTATTCAGCCTGTGATCACGGATTTTTTTTGCGCGGTGTTTCTTTTTATGTGATTTCTGTGCTCCCTAATGCGTGTTCTCAACTGCCTGCTGGTCTGACCGACATAAGAGGCATTATAATTTTGACATGAAATTTTGTATACAACGTTATTATGCCAATCTTTCTGCAGTGTGTCTTTATGCACGCGGATAAACGAGCGTAACTTATTCAAACCTGTGTAGGACATTTTTACATCTAGATCACGGACCACATGACTAAACCGCTCGGACCATTTGGATATGTATGGGACATTAAAATATGCAACGCGAGCCGAATTAGTATCAGGTGTTCTGTTAGCGTCACCTGAATTATTATTTTTATTTCTCGCAAACAAAGTCCTAAGCCTTTCGTGAAATGTTTCAAAAATCAGTTGTAATGGTACCCATTATCACGTAACACCCCAATGACCAATTCGAGGTTCTTTTGGTGATATCTTGGATGTGATAACCAGAAAGCCCTATCTATTAGGCCAAATATTGTGCCTCTCTTGTGGCAGAGAGGGTGATAGGAGTAATAATTCAGATATCTTCCCGAAAATGTTGGTTTATGATACCAATCGAATTCAACGTATCCCCGGTTTAGAATGAATGTAACATCCAAAAAATCGAGTCTATTGCCCCCCTTTTCCAAAGTAAACTGTAATCTGTTATGACACGCGTTAAACTGTCTTAGTATCGCCTGGCTCGTCCCGGGAGGGACGGCCAACGCGATATCATCAACATAGCGTACGTAGATCAGGAGTTCAAAAGGAAGATCTCCTATTGCGACCGGCGACGGAGGTGACCTCATCGCCCAGTCGACGCGTACCAACTCCTGGTGTGGAGATGCAGCCTCGTGTAAGACTGCAGAGGACCAGCCATGCTGAGCACAGGGAGCGTAGCAGATCTCGTGGTCCACCGTCGTTCGACAAAATAGAGACATTGATGCAATATGACTGTTAGAGAGTCATCGACTGAACGCTTAAATGGCGTGTTTTATTCTTGAGGTTAATTTTAGAACTTGGCGAGATATATTACACATGTATTTTCTTTTTGTTATGTATGCCAAGAGAGTTATATTAAGTTTTGACTTATGTAGGTAAATTTTGCCACATTAATAACAGATTTATGTTTTTATGTTGACTACATTTCGAATGTAATCTCTCTAGTCTGCGGCAGTAAGCTGTGATATAGTTTTATATTTTTATATGCAAAGAGAGATAGATAGAGATATATATATATATTTACGGCAGCGTTGTGTTTCCTGAAAATAAAGATATTTCCTTTGATACTTACCTTGTGTGTTGTAACTTTGTTGGTCCTATCCATGAGGGTGTTAATTATGTCACTATATAATTTCATTTTCATAATTGAAACTTTATTTGTACTTACCTTTTATAATACTTGCTATTCTTAAAATCATGAATTATATCTGGGGAAACTTACATTATCCAATTGTTATTCCTATGTGGTTGTGCAAGCTGCAATAATATGTGATTTATATGCGTTGTTTAGATGTTATTTATTTATTGTAAGGCGACTAGAGAGTATTTGAGCATGAAGTATGAATGATTGAACGACGCGAGTAGAAGGGCATGCATATGTTTGGAGCGGTACTGTTTTCTGCAGAGATGTGTATGCGATTCTGCGAAATACTTTTATTTACTTGATACAGATTTTCTGGTGACGATGTATGACTAATATTACCCATCAGATAGTTCATAAGTGTCGTGCGGTTATTTATATGCGATAGAGTATGAAAGGTCAAGAGTGACATGCAATTATTTATTATCGGTATTAAGTGATGGATCAAGATCGGCATGCATTAATTAACTCTGGATAATTTATGACAGGGTCTAGGTTGTAATGGTAAGGGTCAAGATCGGCATGCGTTAATTAACTCTGAATAATTTGTGACAGGGTTAAGGTCGTAATGATAAGGGTCAAGTTCGGCATGCAATAATTTACTTGGTATTAATCTTGACGGGGTACAGGTCGTAATGGAAGCGGTCAAGTTTGTCGCGGGTAATATTAGCCATGGATTAAATATGGTACCCCGGATTCGGAGCGTATGCGCAATGGCGATGCTCCGTAACGAGAGTTGGGCGGAGCCTGAGGTTATATAAACGCGAGACACGCACTGATCGAGGTCAGTCAGCGCGAAGTCAAGTACGGTCGTTAATTCGGCAAAACTCGTTAGTCGAATAGTAAATTCGCAAGTCATTGTACGACAGTCGTTGTCCCGGGACAAGTGTCTCGTTAAATAGAGCTAGTTAGCTGAACGTGTCAGCCTGGTAGTCTCGGGGTTATCGTGCCGCCGGTTTATACTAACTAAATCGGGTATATTTGCGGTCCAGCGTTTCGCGTAATCGTGAATCGAGCGCTAACTACCTCGCGCTGCGGAACCATGCATATATTGAGTCTCCATGCTTTACCGCGGCACTTAGCGAACATATTGTAAGCGTGACGTCATCGCGACGCACGTATGTGAAAGCGTGATCACGTGAACTTGCCATGTGTGCAAAGGAATGTGTTGACTGTAACGAGACGTCGTTGCAGCAACGACCTTGGGGTCAATGATGCCCCGTGTTTTTCCATAAGTGAATCCGGTGGATTCCATCTTGAGGAATGTGCCTCTAATAATAATAAATAATATTTGATATCTGAAATAGAAGTGCGTGTTTGAACTCTTTCTTCCTTCAGATCCTTTCTGTGTCCAGTCATTTTCCGCCGTCAATAATATTAATGTAATAAAGCGGCATACCAGGAGAGTGAACGACGTTGAATCGAGCGGGAGAGTATCGTGGCCAAGATACTTACACCCGGAGGAAAATTAGTCGACGTGGCGCACGGGCGTTTCGGATACCCTTGGAGTTTGGCAGGATAAAACTTCTGGCGACCGTGATGAACAATCTGAAGCATATACATATAAGGTGAGTCAGTGTACTCGGAACCTCGTATTATTAGCCGTATAGGCAGAAATATTGAATTCTGTAGACTCGCGTCATAGCGACCGGTCACACTATCACCCTGCTCTCCAAATCGCGCATGGTTAAATCGGCTACTATGGGAGACAGCGGAGAACCCATGGGCGCTCCGAAGGTTTGTTGATAGATTATGCCATCAAGGGTGAAAAAAGTTGAGTGAAGAACAAGCCGGACTGCCCCCAAAAATTCCACGCGCGGTATCGTACAGTTATTTTCTATGAAATTCCACCTCGCGGCTATGCCGTCGACTGCCAAATCCAATGGGACGTTAGTGAATAGAGAGACCACATCCAGTGAAATAAGTTCACAATTGTCACCAACGTAAGTTCCATCGAGTTTGTTGACCAGTCGAAAGCTATTCTCCACATGACTGTCCGCCGCCGGGACCGACTTGTATATGATTTTGTGGAGAAACGTCGCAAGACGGTGCAGCGGCGTGTTCAGTGAGGAGACGATGATTCGCAGGGGGCAGCCCGACTTGTGAATCTTAGGGAGCCCATAGGCTCTCGGCAGTACTCCCTCCGAACAATTCAACGACCTGTATGTCGTATCGGATATATAATCTAAGTTTTTCCACCTTGTAAGCAATTCATGCAAACTGTTGATAATTCTTCTGGTGGGATCCTTCTTTACTCTAATGTAAGTATTTGTATCACCAAGGAGGACCTTCATCTTGTCCAAATAAGATGTCTTTCCTAAAGCGACTGTTATATTGCCCTTATCGGCTCGCGTAAAAATGATATTAGGATTATCGCGTATAAACGTTCTCGCTGCTAGGGACGCGCCCGAGAGCTCCTTATCAAACAAAGATTCTTCAGGGTTGCAACTGGCCAACTTGTTAACAATTGCCGACGACCTCTGGCGAACCAAAGGCCGAACGCCAACTTCCACTCTGTCGATACTATATTCTATACTTTTGATAAATTCCATAAGAACTCGATCTTTATTCTTACTTGGCAAACAAAAGTTGTCGCCCAGTTGCAAAACTCCCTGTATTTCTAATGGAATATCTGTCGAGGAAAGGTTTTTAAACCACTTCTCCCTGATGTGCAAAGGGGAGACTGTGTGGTTGTGAAAGGATAAGGGGTTCAAGTTAATAGTAAAGGAGGAGGAAGTAGAAGGAGCGTTTAGAGGTGTGAAGGAAAATTCGGAACCCCCGGACGGTCGCGCACGACGCCCGTTAAACGGGATCAATGACGCGCCAAGATTAACTCCTCCCTGCTGATCACGTGCCACAGAAAAATATTGGACTGGACAAATATTAGCTCAATCGTTCTTTTTTGGCAATAAGCCAATTTAATTTCTTATCCAGTCTGCTACTTTCACTCGCAAAGTGGAAACGAAGAGACCTGTTTTGTCTAGCAAAAAACTCATTGCAGATGGTGATTGGTAGTGCGCACGCGACGCTACGTGCCAGTCTGCAACTATGCGTACGCATCGCCTGAATACGCCTATGAGCATCACAGATCTCTACGTGTGTCATACTTTTGGTAAACCGATCAATAATATGATTCAACTTATTTATTGATCTAAAATGGTACAGTTTGTTTTTGTAGCATGCACCTCGTTCTAAGTGCGGCGGTGTAATGTTGTACTTGAGGCAACCTTTTAGAAATTTAATCCCCAATCTAAATTTTGAAATAGACTTCTGTAAGTCTATCCACTTCTTCATATTCTTAACCACGTCGTTACCAAAATTAAATTTAATAAATTGGAAAAATGTTACGGGACGCATAGTTTCACACCTCTAAACGCTCCTTCTACTTCCTCCTCCTTTACTATTAACTTGAACCCCTTATCCTTTCACAACCACACAGTCTCCCCTTTGCACATCAGGGAGAAGTGGTTTAAAAACCTTTCCTCGACAGATATTCCATTAGAAATACAGGGAGTTTTGCAACTGGGCGACAACTTTTGTTTGCCAAGTAAGAATAAAGATCGAGTTCTTATGGAATTTATCAAAAGTATAGAATATAGTATCGACAGAGTGGAAGTTGGCGTTCGGCCTTTGGTTCGCCAGAGGTCGTCGGCAATTGTTAACAAGTTGGCCAGTTGCAACCCTGAAGAATCTTTGTTTGATAAGGAGCTCTCGGGCGCGTCCCTAGCAGCGAGAACGTTTATACGCGATAATCCTAATATCATTTTTACGCGAGCCGATAAGGGCAATATAACAGTCGCTTTAGAAAAGACATCTTATTTGGACAAGATGAAGGTCCTCCTTGGTGATACAAATACTTACATTAGAGTAAAGAAGGATCCCACCAGAAGAATTATCAACAGTTTGCATGAATTGCTTACAAGGTGGAAAAACTTAGATTATATATCCGATACGACATACAGGTCGTTGAATTGTTCGGAGGGAGTACTGCCGAGAGCCTATGGGCTCCCTAAGATTCACAAGTCGGGCTGCCCCCTGCGAATCATCGTCTCCTCACTGAACACGCCGCTGCACCGTCTTGCGACGTTTCTCCACAAAATCATATACAAGTCGGTCCCGGCGGCGGACAGTCATGTGGAGAATAGCTTTCGACTGGTCAACAAACTCGATGGAACTTACGTTGGTGACAATTGTGAACTTATTTCACTGGATGTGGTCTCTCTATTCACTAACGTTCCATTGGATTTGGCAGTCGACGGCATAGCCGCGAGGTGGAATTTCATAGAAAATAACTGTACGATACCGCGCGTGGAATTTTTGGGGGCAGTCCGGCTTGTTCTTCACTCAACTTTTTTCACCCTTGATGGCATAATCTATCAACAAACCTTCGGAGCGCCCATGGGTTCTCCGCTGTCTCCCATAGTAGCCGATTTAACCATGCGCGATTTGGAGAGCAGGGTGATAGGAGATCTTCCTTTTGAACTCCCGATCTACGTACGCTATGTTGATGATATCGCGTTGGCCGTCCCTCCCGGGACGAGCCAGGTGATACTAAGACAGTTTAACGCGTGTCATAACAGATTACAGTTTACTTTGGAAAAGGGGGGCAATAGACTCGATTTTTTGGATGTTACATTCATTCTAAACCGGGGATACGTTGAATTCGATTGGTATCATAAACCAACATTTTCGGGAAGATATCTGAATTATTACTCCTGTCACCCTCTCTGCCACAAGAGAGGCACAATATTTGGCCTAATAGATAGGGCTTTCTGGTTATCACATCCAAGATATCACCAAAAGAACCTCGAATTGGTCATTGGGGTGTTACGTGATAATGGGTATCCATTACAACTGATTTTTGAAACATTTCACGAAAGGCTTAGGACTTTGTTTGCGAGAAATAAAAATAATAATTCAGGTGACGCTAACAGAACACCTGATACTAATTCGGTTCGCGTTGCATATTTTAATGTCACATACATATCCAAATGGTCCGAGCGGTTTAGTCATGTGGTCCGTGATCTAGATGTAAAAATGTCCTACACAGGTTTGAATAAGTTACGCTCGTTTATCCGCGTGCATAAAGACACACTGCAGAAAGATTGGCATAATAACGTTGTATACAAAATTTCATGTCAAAATTATAATGCCTCTTATGTCGGTCAGACCAGCAGGCAGTTGAGAACACGCATTAGGGAGCACAGAAATCACATAAAAAGAAACACCGCGCAAAAATCCGTGATCACAGGCTGAATAACCACGAATTTGATTGGGATAACTTTGAGATCTTGGATGAGGAACCGTTTCTAAGGAAGAGACTTGTTTCAGAGATGCTGTTTATCAGGCGCCAGATAAATGGCCTAAACCGACAAGAAGACACAGAGTGTCTAAGTCAAGCATATATATCTGTTGTGACAAATATGCCTCAAATTTCTTGAAAGACGGTCTTCGTTTAGTTGTTATCGAATTCCTTTAGAGAGCCATAAATCATTTGTAACATTAATCTCCATACATCGTATGTTTGAGAGAGGGAGATAGTGAAAAGGGGGGGGGGAAGCGAGAGGAAGGGGGGACAGTGATAGAGGGTGAGAGACGGAGGGGGAAAGGGAGAGAGAGGGGGGAGAGAGTGGAGTGGGAGAGGGAGAGGGAGAGAGAGAGAAGGAGAAATAAATTGCACGCATTGTTTGACATTGACTTCGATAACAGGCTATGAGCCGTGGTAGGGCGCCTTATAAATAGCATCAGAACGAATATCTTCTTCACTCGTGCGTCGGGCGCGTCCGCGTACGGTCGTATGAACGTGCGATGGATGAGTGTGTGAGTAAGAGTGAGCCCCCTTTCGGAAATTCCTCACTATACTCGTCATTATAGTCCACTTTTGAGTACCTCATGACATATTATGTCACTTTGTCTATCTAATGGGATATCGATAGGGGGGGCTCACGGCTTTTGCGCTACGTGCGGTAGTATGTAGATTCCCCATAATTATTTATTGTATTAAATTTACTGAAGAAGGTCCAAAGAAAGGACCGAAACGTTTAGATTCATTAAATTTGTTTTTCCAACAAGTTTGTTTTTAATATTTGCGTACCTACACCCTACGCGTGGCTCCATATAGCCTCCTTTTGAATTTGTAATGATAATTTTATTGTTTCTTAAAATAGATGCCCAAAAAGGGTGGTCAATGTGTACAAATTAAAAGGATTACATTTCAAATTAAACAAGCAATTATTAACCATCAAGATCCCTTTCCTCTTTTCAACAAACTACACAACCTTAAATCTTATCAAATCCCAGTAATATTAAAGTACAAATTAACTCCAATCCATTTTGAAATTAATTATCCTAATTATAAAACCATTAACAAATCCGATCCTCGACGCAAAATATATCAAATTCGTGAACTATTCGGACCGGAATAAAATCTTGAAATTAATCAACGCACAAACGAGGTCTAATCCCGCGTAAATTTCTTAAATGATTTGACCCAAAAACAAACCAAATAATTTTAATTGTTAAAACGTGACATAATTTTGGTGACAGCGGTGGGATACAAAAGTTTGTGCGGTAAAAAATAAATAAATAATAAATTAATTAAAAAAAAATAAATAGACAGTGAGCAGTGATAAAAGAAAACAGTAAAAGTGATAAAGAAATGAAAAAGAATACAATAGGTCGTGTAGATCGTATCCCTCTATCTGAACCAGCGGAATCATCAAATAGAATGACGGAAGGTACCTCAGGAGAAGCTGATATAAATGAATTAAGGAGAATTGTTCAAGAACAACAAAGAATGATCCAGCAATTTCAACAACAGCAGCAACAGCAAGAACAACAACAACACACACACATCAGCAGCAGCCAGGAATGACTGTAATTACTGAAGGAATACTGGATAATTTATTACATTTTTCAATAAGAGACGCATTGGAAGCAGTACCAAACTTTGATGGGGAAAATATTCCTTTTGTATATTTGTTGAGAGGTGTGAGAAAGCACTTAGCATGGTTGCACCGATGCAAGAATCTAATTTAGTTTGAGCGATAAGAAATAAATTAAAAGGAAACGCGCATAAATCAATACTTGATAAAACATTTAATAATATGCAAGCATTAGTAGAATTTTTGAGAACAAAGTATGATCCCAGAGAAACAATTTATGAAGCTCAAGGAAAATTAGCTTATATTTGTCAAAAGAAAGATGAAAAAGTAGCAGCAATTACATTGTAAAAAACTAGGTCATACTATTGAAAAATATCGAAAAAGAATATATAACATGCAACGTCGTCACCCTCTTCGGGAACGCCGATCCCGAGGGGGCAGAGTGCAATTGAATAAAAGTATATAACAAGGTAGGCAGGAAGACGATAATTTCGGTAACGTACACACTCGGTACTCCAGCGGTATTGCGGTACTCAAGGAATGGAATCAATATTAATTATTGGGCGCCAGGCGCGATTTCTCGCGCCGCGGTACGGTATGTTCGATAATAGCTTCCGGTTGCTCTTAGCCCAGTAGATGATAGATGTCTTGTCTTGGAAATAGGAGGAAATAACAGAGCAGATGCGATGTCTTGGATATAGGAGGAAATAATCTTAAGCCTTTGTATTCTCAACTGTTATATTCGGCGGCTGGATAGCGACTGACTGAACGTCGGCTCGTATACATCAGTAGGTGACCTTGTGTGTGTGTGTGTGTATGTACAAATATATATATTCTTACTATAATCACCGTGGTGCTACACCACACCTCTTCCTTCCTTATTTCGGGCCGTTCTCTCTTCTCTTAATGTCTAATTTTCTTTAATATCTAATTTTATTTAATATCTAATTTTGTGTACATTCCTATGCAGATTCTTAATGTCTAATTTTACTTATCCTTACTTATTTCTAATTATTCGTATCTCTACCCCTCTTACTCGCGCATTACTCGTTTCTTTTGGCCAATCGAGCGGAACGTCTCTGGACGTTCGGCGCTGGCGTTATCTTTACCTGTGTGTCTTCTACGGACCCTTTACGCATCTGATTGGCATGTCGCTTGGTTCGCACTTTGTTATCCATGGATACTACAAATGTTACTGGTGAGCTTTGTTCGACAATTCTCGCTTGCGACCAACCAGGATGTTCTTTTCGAAAGTCTTTAACCATCACCTCTTCCCCGACGCAAAAATTACGCTTCCTCGTTTTCGGCCCGTTCTTTATCTGTGCTTGTTGATAATATGCAAGCATTAGTAGAATAGTTGATGTTTCTCTACTTGTTTTGCTATCGAGGGCCGAAGTAGACTGAATGTCGCGCGCAATTCTCTGCGGTACATTAACGAAGCCGGTGTGATTTTTGTTGCTGCGTGTGGCGTCGTACGGTAGTCTAATAAAAACTTGGCAATTCGTCTAACCCGCGGCCGCTCTTTATCATTTTTGCTATTTTGTCTTTAAATGTTCCGACCATGTTTTCCGCTGCTCCGTTGGACGCGGGGTGGTAAGGGGGTGAGGGTGTGTTTAATTCCCCTATTCTTTAAAAAACGAGCGAATTCCGCGCTCGTAAAGGTGGGCCCATTGTCCGAAACTATTTGGAATGGAAAACCATGTTGCGCGAATATTCTGGTTAATACTTTAATGGTTTTTTCCGTCGTGATTTTTTTTTTCATGTTTACCACTTTCGGCCATTTTGAGTGTGCGTCTACTATAATTAAGAACATGTCTCCCTGTAGCGGCCCTAAGAAGTCCATGTGAATTCGTACCCATGGCTGTTCTGGCCATCTCCATGGGGTCAGCTGCGTTTTGGGTGGATTCCGGCCTCCCTGTAGGCACTGTCTACATGTTCTCCCGAGTGACTCGATATCTTTATCAATTGATAGCCACCAGAAAAATGATCTGGCGATTTCTTTCATTCTTACTATGCCGAAATGGCTAGTATGTAATTCTGCTAGCACGGCGGTTCGGAGTGATTCGGGAATTAGTATCCGGTATCCCCCAAAAACGCAGTTGCCCTCGACGCTCAGCTCTGTGCGTCTGTTGTAAAAGGATTGTAATTTGGGTTCTACTTGTTTTATATTTGTTGGCCATCCGTCTCGGATCGCTCTTATTACGCGCCCGCTTACTTGATCTTTTTTTGTTTCTCGCGCCACTTCTTCGGCCCTGATGAGGTCCTGTTCTACTATGTGATTTATATTGATGTTTTCTTCTTCCTTCTTATTTTTTCTTTCTAGGGGTAATCGTGATAATGTATCTGCTATCGCGTTATTTCGTGCCTTGACGTACTGAATGTTATATTGGAATGCTGATAAATATAGCGCCCAACGCTGTAATCTATTCGCGGCAATTAAAGGTATTCCTTTTTTAGGGCCGAAGATCATTGTTAACGGTCTATGATCCGTTTTCAACGTAAATTGTCTGTTAAATAGATATACGTAGAATTTATTTACTCCGAAGATTATTGCCGCGGCCTCCCTATGGATTTGTGCGTATCCTATCTCCGCTTTATTTAGGCTTCGCGACGCGAAAGCTATTGGTCTTTCTGTGTTGTCTTTCAGTTTATGTGAGATCGTCGCTCCTAGCCCATAGGGTAAAACATCGCAAGACAAAATCAGTTCGAGGTCGGGATCATAGTGTGTCAAGACCTTTGGTGACGCTAATTCTCTTTTAATACTTTCAAAGGCCTGTGTGCATTCTGGGGTCCATTTCCATGCGGCCCCTTTTTTTAGCAGGTTGTATAGCGGTTGTAAGACTGTTGCCCGATTCTTAATGAATTTATCATAATAAGTTACCCGTGTGGAAATTTTCTCTAGGCTGTAACCAGGCCCTATAAAGGTTTCCTAACTTTATTTGAAGCCCAAGTTAGGATGCCCGTCTTGGCCCAATCTCAGATTGTCACGCTTTTTTATTTGAGGCCTTTATTGCTTTCCAAACTTGGACTAATATAAAAATTTTAGCTTGGGCCAATGTGGGCTTTGTAAGTCGGGCCTATATATTTATAAGATAAGGGACCACAATAGAAAAAAGCTTTCCTGCCTGAATTAAATTTTAGTGAGCCCCTTATTAAAATCGTGTTAATTGATGATTCTTCTAATAAATCAACATGCAGTGATTTTAAATTATACTAGTATATTTTACACACTTCACTTCTCATATAATTAAATAAAACATTTTGTTTTTAATTGAAGAGATTTAAAAAAATTTTTAAAAAGAAAAAAAGGAAATTTTAATTGCAAAGAAATAAAAAAAATATATTCGTGAAAAAATCAATAACATTAAAGAATAAGATCGCAATTATCTATCTTTGGTTTCTTAATAAATATATAAAAGTAATCTCTATATATTTATTATATAGGAATAAAAATATATTATATAACATAATTAATATAAGTATATATTATGGTATATATTATGGTATGTATTATATTATAAGTAATCTCTATATATTTAATTAAAGTAACCTCTATATATTTCTCTTTGGCTTATCTTCTTTGGTTAACACTACATAATATTTAATAAGTCAACAATGCAATAAGGCATCAATAATATTTAATATAAAAGAAAAAATTTTTAATTAAAAAGAAATTTAAATAAAAAATAAATTTTTGTAATTAAAAAGAACTAAAAGAAAGAAAGTTTTCATAAGAAAGTTTCAGACAAAATTTCAAAAAAAAGTTCAGAAAAATTAAGTTTAAAGAGAAAGCGCAATTATATTTCTTTTTGGATTGGTGCTGCTCGAAGCTTGCGGTATCCATCCCAGTCTTTCGCATTAGTCAAACAAGATGACAAAGACTGGTAAAATGTTTTTTCCGTAATTATTCCGCCATCAGAATTTTTGTGGAAGCGACATATTAAATCTAAAATAAAATATAAGTAGTTATAAAATCAAATATAACTTGTTATAAATAAATTATATTATATAAGAAATTTTAATGTAAATTATAATTTATATAATTTAAATTATAAATTACATTATAAGAAATTTTAAGAGTTAAAAAATTTCCCTTACCGAACAAAGAGTTGTACAAATAAGTGTTTTTCAATACAAATTTATTATTTGATTGTTTTATAGCTGTGCATTTCATGGCAAAATCACGATGTAGAAATTTTTTTACTACAGAAATAATAAATTGTTTCATATTTGAACCAATCAAATGTTCCAATACACCTTTCTGAAAAATAATATATTTATAAATTAAAAAGAATTATAACGCAATAACAGAGCATATACTTACAAAATCCTTTGCAAATTCCTCATTTGTTTTTAATTCTGAATCAAGTTTTTTAAAGTCTTCAATAGATTGAATTTTGATGAAGTTGTATTTTTCAACAAAGGCTGGAGTTGAAATTTGATCATTTTTTACACACATCGAACGTTCAATGCTGTTACGCAATTCTTGGATGTCATTCTTCATGAAGTTAATTTCAACTGTCATCTTTTTTATGGCGACATAAATAAATGTTAAAGCTGAGGGAATAATCGAAATATTAATAGAATTCAGCAACATAATTATCATAAAATAAAGTATAAAAGTAATAAAAATAATATTAATAATATTATTATTAATATAAGTCAGAGCTGTCCACGTTTTGCACTTTTCGGCCGATTTCCGAGGCTCACCGCCTAGCGGCCCCCACTTACGCTCGAGACCTTAGCAACGCGTGGCCCGATAACCGTAGTTGCTAAGGTCTCGAGCGTAAGTGGGGGCCGCTAGGCGGTGAGCCTCGGAAATCGGCCGAAAAGTGCAAAACGTGGACAGCTCTGATATAAGTAATAAAAGTAATCTATATATTTTATATAAAAAAATATAACTTACTTTTACCGACATTTTTTAATGAATCTTTAGACAGCATTTCCGACACATCTATGTTCAGCTCCTCAGGAAGAATGTTAACTTCAGAAACTGTATTGAAATAATAAAAAGTTACAAAGTAAGAAAATACATATATGGATTTTTTTTTTTGAAAATTGATTTAAGAGTAATCCGTAAACTTATGTTTATCGAACAACCGAAAAATGTTTTTTGATTTTTCATATATTTCGTTCTACTATCATTTAATAATGAGAAGAACAGCTTTCAAGAGAATACAGAATCTGTATTCTACATTGTGGATATATGTACATATTGTACATATATCATCATGGTATTTTACCAAAATTTTTAACATAAATTCTCAACATTGAAAATTCTTCACGATAAAAGATTGTATGCTCTCGAAAGATGCTCTTCTCATTATTAGATGAAAGCAGAACAAAATATATAAATAAAAACTCATTTTTCGGTTGTTCAATCAATAAACATGAGCTTACGATTTCCTCTTAAATACAATTGAAAAAATACAATTGAAAACCAGATAAAAAAGAAATTAAAAAGAAAAAAAGGTACCTTGCTCTTGATTTGTTTTACAATTAGTAATTGTATTGAAATGATTTTCTGTCATCTTATTATTATATTTTCGGTTGGATGTATTTGATGTATTATTTTTGACTGATACGTTCGGTTTATCAGTCATCATATTTTTGCATTGTTTTGTTTTTGATTCGTTTATATATATACTGTTTGAGATTTTGGCAACTTGTTTGTTGTAACAACTTTTTTTAGTGTCTTTTTGTTTTCGATATTTTGTTTTGGTTTATTGTTAGTTGGTGTAAATGATTCATCAGAATCTTCAATTACATTTTTTTTTCTTGTTTGTCTTTTCTGTTTTTCAAATGAAAAATCAGATGATTGTGAGCTGGATGTATCTGCAGAACCTTAAATATGATAAACAAACGTAAAAATATCATTAATACTTTTGTTTTGTGCCTCGAACAAGGCACTGGGGTTGCGCCGAATTAAGGATGAGGATCCTCGGGTCGACCGGGACGTCGTAGGAAGATAGGAAGATTATTCTCTCCTCTTTTGATTAAATATATTTTTATTTCGGATTGAATATGGTTTCGCTTTATTTCTCGTCCTTTCTTTAAATATATATTCGCGTAACATTCGATGAGCGTATATTCGTATTCCTCTCAATAATTCAGGTCGTTGTTAGTGAGTCTCGTTCTGATGTTCTGGTTTCTTATTAGCGACCACGTCTTGATGTTTAGGAATTGTATTCGAGACTGCCTTCGCGGGCGGGCTCTCCGTCCTATATCCTCTTTGTTTCTTGGATTTCTTTCGGGAGAGGCCCTTGGAAACAGGTCTCTGATTGGTTAACAATACTCACGCGTTTTTGGTCTAATTGCAAGCGAAGCAGGTCGAAGTCCCTGGTCTTCGCTTGCATCTCGCGGTTTCCGGTGCTTCGCGCGTGTCTCGCTGCGTTAGCGTTTTCACGCGACGAGCGTTTGTCGAGAGCGCTCTTTTATAAGCAAAAATGTTTTATAGTATTCTATAAAGATATTCAGTAAATTCTAATTTCTAATAACTACTGGTTATAGTTCGGGCTATAACATTCCTCCCCCGTAAAAAAAAGAAAAACGGAGGTACGAAGTTTTTCGCTTTCTTATCTTATTTTTGTTAAGATTATTTCTAATGCTACGTACAGTTATAATTCCCGTTTACAATGTAGTTTTATAATCGTTTCTTATTTCTAAAATCTAGTACTTTGGCTTCTTCTTAATATTGACCTTGGTATGCCAGAGTCATCGACTATCCTAACTGATGGTCGTCTTTTGTTTTTATTTCTTTGTCGTATTATTATCCAAAATACTATAATGGTTATTATAATTAATATTATTATTATTCCGCTAGATGTCATCGGATAGATAAATTGTTTCGTTGCGTAGAAGTTTTGTTCGTTGTTTTGTAAGTCGTTATCTATATCTGTTAATTTGGCTTTGAGGTTTGTTAATTCTAAACGATGTTGTGAGATATTTTCTAGCGTGTCTTCGTTATGTCTTGTTATATTTCCGTCTCCTGGAATTGTTATATTGATACTAGGTAGAAAGGTTTCTAGAACGGTTTCGTATGTTTTTTCTTCTGTTTCTATTATTGTGTCTGGTGTTGTCAGTTTACAATTTCCGTTTAGCGTAATTTCGCCGGTATTTCTTATTATTTTATTTTCAAGCTGACCGTCACATTGTATGGTTATCGTTTGTTCGGCGTCCGTCGAGTATAACCAGGTGTGCTCTTGGTGTAATGCTATCCATAACATGTGGGTTGAGACATAGTGTCTTACATTACATTTGCTCTGATAATGTTGTCGCTGCGTATACATTTGAATTTCGCATGGTGCGTCTAAATCTACGCGGTGTATAGGTGAATTGCGTTTACATACATATTGTGTATTAATTTTATTACAATTTCGCAATTCGCTTTCCGTCATTGTCGCATATGTTAATTTTTCTTTATCTATAACAATTATTTGATTATCTATTTTGATATAATTGTATACATTATTATAGGATGGTGTGGGGAATTTTATTACTTTTACAATATCATAGGTCGGTTGCGCAATTAAAGGGAAACGCAAAATAGTATATATTGTTGTCGGATCACAGTACGCTGTTATCGCGGTGTTTTTTTCTATCGCTGACCAGTCGTCTGTGTGGACTTTAAAAGGAAAATATAATCCTTCAGGCAGTTGCGCTGCCGCTTCTTTTAAATGGATTACAATGTCATTAATTGGCATTAATTTAGGGTGCATTTCGCCTTTTCGTATATATGTTAAATATTCCATTATATTTTCTGCGTCCTTTACTAATTCGCTTAGAATTGTATCTATGGCCCTGAAATGGTCACGTATTTCCTCTAAAGAAATAGATTCGGTTATTGTTTTTCGCAATATTTTCTCGTTATGTTCAATTATATTTTCTAATTTATCTAAATGCGCTACAGTAGCATTTACTAATTTTAATTGGTTTCTAATCGCGTGTTCTGTTACTTGTCGATTATTTTCTAATAATTCTAGCTGTTCGTTTATGCGTTTTTCGTCATTTGCGTCCATGGTCCCGAATAATGTTTTCGCTATTGAGCCTATTCCGTCTATTAGTCCTCGACCTTTGGTTATAGGTCTTTTGTATATAGTGTTGATTTGATTCATTATGTTATTTAAATATTTTAATTTTCGTTTCGCGATATTATTTGAATTGATACATATGTTCTTATAATAAGGAAGTCGCAAAATCGTTGAATCGCACATTATTTCTGTTTGTTTTAGATAACTTTTTATTTGTTCTTGTCTGTAGTTTAGGGGTGCTAAGTCTAATTTTACTACTAATTTCCATGTTTTCTTGGAATAGTGTAGTTGACCAATTTGCTCAAAGTATATCCCTGGGCTATGCTTGAATTCCGTTATTTTATACGGTCGATTCTTCTCGCGTTGATTCGCGGATGCTGCAGCGTTGCAGATTAAGAGTGTGAGTGTCCTGTAATAATATATTGAGTTTTTATTTTATCTTTAATGATATTGCTTTGGTTCGCAACTTTTATCAGGTGAGAAAGGTGTTAGTTTCTTATGTGACTCTTGAGTCCTGAGATGCTTCTGCATCTCATCGCTTAGTCTTATGACAACTTTGGTGCCGCAAAGATTGATAAAATAAATTTATAATGAGTTCTGAATTGTGGTTCAACTGCGTGGCTTGTGCCGATTTTACTCCGTGGTGGGAGCCTTTATGCTCCGGGTGTAGGCGTGCGGTGCGTCGTGCACCGGTGGTGGGGCCGGAGCTACCCGCCACTCGTTTAGGACGGGCCCGTGCGGCTATCCGCCGGACCGCGGGCACCCCGTTTTCCCTTCGGGTGTCCGTTGACGTTGCAACGGGGGTGCGTTCTGTGCAGGAGGTGGTGCCTGTGCCTCCCGAAGAGGCGTTCATGATTCCGGCCATGCGGACCCTTGAGGCCTTACAACAAGGGCGGCCTCTTCCTTACGGTTTCGCTGACCGTGACACCGACGAGGAAGATGATTAAGTAAGTATTAATTTTCTATAAATAGCTTTAATCTATTCGTATGCATGCGCACTGATTTTCTTCCTTTTTTAATTGTGTAGTTTACGTCGGAATTCTTTTCGGTTATTACGTAAGGTCCTGCCCATAGTGCATCTAATTTTTTCGATCGTCCCCGTCGAAGCGTCTCGTCGTATACTAGTACTTTGTCGCCTATCTTAAATTTTGTTTCTTTCGCGGATTTATCGTAGTACCCTTTGGCTTTTATTTTGTCTTCTTTAATATTCTCTTTCGCGAGTTGATTTGACGCCCGTATTCTTTCTTTTAATTCTTGCGAGTAGTCGTCGTAACTATACGTTAGTTTGGGCGGTCTCGCTAGAGCTGTCGGTAGGTCCGCTTGATGCCCGTATACTAATTCGAAAGGTGTATGCCCCGTAGCCGTGTGTGGGGTCGTGTTATACGTAAACATTGCGTAGGGAATCCACTCGTCCCAGTCTGTTTGATCGGCATTTATATAGTGTCTTAAATATTCGGCTAACGTACGGTGTGAACGCTCTAATGCTCCGTTGCTTTCGGGGTGATAAGCTGTTGTCTGAATTTTATCGATTTTAAGTAATTTGCACGTATTCTTAAATATTTCACTTACAAAATTTGTTCCTTGGTCGGTTAGAATTTTTTCGGGAATCCCGTATTCGAAAATTATTTTTGTGGCGAATTCTTTCGCGATCGTGTTAGCTTCTTGGTTTGCGATCGGTATCGCTTTGCTAAATTTTGTTAAATTATCTTGGAAAGTTAGTAAATATTTATTTCCGTTATTAGTAATTGTTAACGGTCCGACTATATCTAGCGCGCATTTCTCGAATGGTTTACTCGGCGTGTCCGTAATAATGAGGGGTGCTTTTACTCGTCGCGATAATTTATTTTTCTGGCAGGATTCGCATTTCGAGATATATTTTTCGACGTCTCTTGTTAATCCTGGCCAGTTATGTTTTAATCGAATTCTTTTTATTGTGCGTTCGATTCCCTGATGTCCTCCTGTGGGTGCATCATGATATTCGTAGAGTATTTGTTGTTTCTCCTCTTCGGTATATACTCTAGCGTTATCGGCGAGTTTTTCTTCTCTCTCTTCTTCCTCTTCTTCTACTTTGAAGATTTTTCTCTTTCTTCTCTCGCTTGTATCTCGAGTTACGTGTCGACTTAGCGCGTCGGCGTTCGCGTTTGCTCGTCCGGCCTTGTGAATTATCTCGTAATCGTATTCTTCTAATTTTAATCTCCAGCGGATGAGTGATCCGGGGTCCGTGACGTTAAATAGCCAAATTAGAGGTTTATGGTCGGTTATTATTTTAAATTTTGTTCCATAGACATATGGTCGAAAATGTTTAACTGCCCATACGATTGCTAACAATTCTTTTTCGGTCGTATTATAATTTTGCTCTGCCCGAGATAACACTCGGCTGGCGTAAGCGATAGGTCGGTCATTGCCTACCGGTCCCTGTGACAGCACGGCTCCGATTGCGTAGTCGGAGGCATCGGTGGTCACGTTGAATTCTTCGATGAAGTCCGGATATTTTAACACTGGCGCGGTCATTAATTTTTCTTTTAGGGTGTCGAACGCGATTTGTTGTTCGTTTCCCCATACAAAAACTTCCGTCTTTTTTGTTAGTTTTGTTAACGGTTTCGCGATTCGCGAGAAATCTTCAATGAATTTGCGATAGTAGCCCGCTAGTCCGATAAACGATTGTATGTCTTTTATTTTTTGTGGCGTCGGAAAATTTTTTACCGCGTCTAGTTTCGACGGATCGGGTAATATGCCGTTCTCGGAAATAATATGCCCTAAGTATATTACTTCTTTACGTAAAAATTCGCACTTTTCCGGTTGCAATTTTAAATTATGTTTTCGTAATTTCTGTAGTACTTCCATGAGTCTTTTGTTATGATCCTCTAAACTGGATCCGTATATTACGATGTCGTCGAGATAAACGAGACATCTGAGCCCTTGTATCCCTGTTAGTACCGAATTCATTAATCGTTGGAAGGTCGCAGGCGCGTTTTTTAATCCAAACGGCATTCGGTTGAACTCGTAGTGTCCATAGGGGGTTGAAAAGGCGGTTTTGTTTTTATCGCGCTCAGCCATCGGTATCTGGTGATATCCTGATGCTAGATCAAGCGTCGTAAAATATTTGGCGTTCCCTATCTGGTCCAATATATCGGTAATATTAGGCAGAGGAAATGAGTCGCCTATAGTTAAATCGTTAACTTTCCGGAAGTCTACTACTACTCTGAGTCTTTGTTTTCCTGACGCATCGGCTTTTTTCGGCACTACTAATAATGGAGCATTCCATTGACTCATGCTTGTTCTAATAATTTGGTCTTTTAGCATTCCTTGCACTTGCTTATTTACTTCTGCTTTATGCTTCTCGGGAAGGCGGTATGGTCTTACGTTGACGGGCGAGGTGTCGGCGCGCGTGTTTATCTCGTGCTTTATCGTCGCGGTGCATGTCAGTGGTTCTTCATTTAAATGAAATATATCGCTATATTCTTCGCATATCCGTTGTACTGAGCGTTTTTCTTCGACGTTTAGATGATCCGTGCGTAATAATTTTCAGATTCGTTCGTCGCGCGTTGACGAGTTATGAGTGTCGCCCGTGTGTATCGTGTATACTTTGTGTGCGTTATCTTCACATATGTCTTCTACGGTTACGAGCGGCGTACTAATCTCTACGGTCTCGTCGGTCGTATTAATTATACTGACGGGGCACACAAAATTTTTTGGTTCTACCAGGCATCGTCCGATATATATTCCTGGTGCTGTTTCTTCGGCCTTTATCACGCCTCTATCTTATTACGATTCGTTGCCGCTTGTATTATCGTTTCGCTACGCGGTTTTAATTGAATTTTATTGTACGGTCGTAATTTTAATACGGCGTTTCCTATTTGAATCTCCTGTTTTTTGTAATCGCACGTGACTTGTTGCTTTTGTAGAAAATCGATTCCTATGATCCCTAGGTATTCCATTGGGAAGTCGTCCTTTACGACATAAATCGCGTGTTTGATTTTTCGGCTGCCTAGATCGATAGTCGCGTAGAATTTTCCTATTGTTCGCGCTTTATGCCCGGTTATGCCGATCAAAGTAATTTTGTCGTTGTATATCTCGGTTTCACCTTTCAGGTGTTTAACTTTTATTAAAGAGACAGTAGCTCCAGAATCGTAGAGCATGTTAATCTTGCCGTTTTTTACTTCGCGTATAGGTAGAGTTATTAAATTCAGGCTCGCTGCTCCACGAGGCGTCTGTCGCACGTGAGTCACCTGATATTCTATCGCGCGTGTCTTTTTATTCTTTTCTTCTTGCCGTTCTTCTTCGTCACTGCTATACTCGGATTCGGTATCTCTTTTTCGCGATTGTGGTTTCTTACGGTTTTCAATTTTATTTATGCTTCGCGATTTTTTATTATCGGTTCCCTTATCGTGGTCCGGTGTATTTGTTTTCGGCCTTCCATTTAGAGTCCAACACTCGTCGCGATTATGTCCGCGTTTTTTGCAATAATTGCAGAATTTCTCTACGGTATTTGCGCGAGGGGGCTTGTCCGGTTTTGGGAGCGCGTATTTACTGCTGCGGCAATCGCGTCCGTAATGTCCCGATTTTCCGCATTTATAACATTGCGTGGTTTTATGTTGACCTTGTCGCGGTTGTTGCCCAGTTTTGCTTTGTGATGCATTTGTCATTCGCGATGCGTTAGATCCTATTAACTTTTCTTCTGCGGTTGCGCCCGTTATCGCTTCTTGGAGTGTTGTGTATCGTTGTGATCGCACGAGTATTTTCAATTCGTTACGTAACCCGAATTGGAAATTGAGTAATGCTTGGCTTTGTATGGTTTCTAAAATAGCACGCTTATATGTGCTCGAACGCTTTTCTCCCTCAATCATTGAGCTATATAATTTCCTGGCAAGTTTGTCGACGCGTTGTCCGAAACTCTGTGCCGGTTCGTTAAAGTTTTGCTTGAGCGAATTGAACTCGATTTGTAAATGCGCTGTACTCCGCTTACTTTGATAAGAATTTTCTAGTTGGTCTTTCAATTCTTCGAACGTTTGAATGTCTCGTGTCTCAAAATCTTGCATGGCTTTTCCCCGTAATTTAGTAAATAATATTCCTTGAATTAACGCTTCCTCGTCATCGGGGTGAATATTTTTAATTGCGTACGTACAGGAGTTTAAAAATTCTTGTAATCGGGTTCGCGTTGTGCCGTCGAACTCCGGTATCATTATTCGCGCTTCTTTTAATGACATGTAGCGTTGTGCGGTGTTCCGCCGGTTTCGTATGTCACGTTCGGTTCGTCCGTAAGCCATACGAGGCTCGTGTTCTTCGTCCGAATCTCGATCATAAGCGCGTTCGCGGGATCTAATCTGCCTATTGTAGCGCCTATCCGCTCCCTGTTCGCGTGTGTGTTCGCGTAGATTCCGTCGATCTCCTGCGTCTCGATTGCGAGGGTAGTCGCGGTGATCACGTTGATTATTTCTGTCTCGCTCGGGAGTGAGTTCGCGTAAATCTTGCCGACTGTCGCATCTCTCTTCCGCATCTTGATTACGGGTGTGTTCACGGAGATGTCGATTATCGCGGTGCCTATTTGCATCCCGTTTGCGTGCGCGTTCGCGGGAGCTTTGACGACTCTCGTCTGATCTCTCTCCGCGTGACCTCCAATCGTACATTTTATTTATTTCTGTTCGCATTTCGATTTGTAAATCTCGTAGGCCTTGTAATACGTCGCGCATCAAAGGATTTTCCTCGTTCGCGTTGTTTTCGACGGGTGTCCTATGTTCGGCGGGTGTCCTGTGTACGTCGACTTCTACGCGATGTACGTTTCCGCGCTCTATAGTTTCGCGTAGGCGACCAATTTCGCGGTCCACAGCACCCACGGATACGTCCGCTGCACCATTTGGTGGAGTGTGCATTACCGACATGTTATCTTCGTTAGAGTCAAAATCGCTACTATCGTACGTAGTTGACCATCCGCTTTTCTGTGACGCGTTGCTAGGGGTTTTGCTTGCGCGTATTTTAATTTCTTTTATATTTTCGTTATTACCGTCTGTTCGCGTCTTTAGTATACTTTCGTCAAAACTATCGAAGGGAAACTCGCGTTTAACAATGACGTTCGCGGGTAATTCGTCTTCGCTTTCGCTTGAATATTCGTTCTCTAATTTTCTACGAACTCGCTCGAGTCTTTCTACAGTTAATGGTAACGCTTGAATCGCTCGTTTGGCTGAGTCGCTATGTAGCCAAGATTTGTTCGCTATCGGTTTCGGGGATGTCTTGTTCCCTTCCGACATTCACGCAGAAATATTATAAGGATCGGACTTACAGTATCACGGTTCGCATTGTTACGCTCTTTATCGCTCGGTACGGCTTGGCTGCTGCTGCTGCAACTCGATCGCTCGTGGGCTGATAACGGCTGGCGGCTCGGTGCTCGTGCTTGACACGGCAGGTCGTCGCTCCGTGATGACGCGTTGTCCGTGAGATTGTCGCAGGTCGGCGTTGTCCTTGGGACGTTGGCGATCCTACTCGATTCTCAGCTGCTTGCTTATCGCTCTTCGTACTGCTTGCGTTGTCCGTCCTTCACTTCCACTGCACTGTGACTTCTGCTTATTTCCGTCAGCTGTTTTTCTAACTGACGTGCCTGCTTCCACACGTTGTGTATGTGTGTATTGCGGGTCTTATTTTTTAGTATGCTGCTTTCTGTGTTGTCCGTCGATTATTTCGACGTGCCTGATTTTTCTAATACTTTTGTATTGTTTTCAGGTCTTCAGGTTCCTGCTGGTCCTGGCGGTCCGTCGGCGCAATCCCACCGCTGCCACCAATTTTGTTGTGTGCCTCGAACAAGGCACTGGGGTTGCGCCGAATTAAGGATGAGGATCCTCGGGTCGACCGGGACGTCGTAGGAAGATAGGAAGATTATTCTCTCTTCTTTTGATTAAATATATTTTTATTTCGGATTGAATATGGTTTCGCTTTATTTCTCGTCCTTTCTTTAAATATATATTCGCGTAACACTCGATGAGCGTATATTCGTATTCCTCTCAATAATTCAGGTCGTTGTTAGTGAGTCTCGTTCTGATGTTCTGGTTTCTTATTAGCGACCACGTCTTGATGTTTAGGAATTGTATTCGAGACTGCCTTCGCGGGCGGGCTCTCCGTCCTATATCCTCTTTGTTTCTTGGATTTCTTTCGGGAGAGGCCCTTGGAAACAGGTCTCTGATTGGTTAACAATACTCACGCGTTTTTGGTCTAATTGCAAGCGAAGCAGGTCGAAGTCCCTGGTCTTCGCTTGCATCTCGCGGTTTCCGGTGCTTCGCGCGTGTCTCGCTGCGTTAGCGTTTTCACGCGACGAGCGTTTGTCGAGAGCGCTCTTTTATAAGCAAAAATGTTTTATAGTATTCTATAAAGATATTCAGTAAATTCTAATTTCTAATAACTACTGGTTATAGTTCAGGCTATAACACTTTTTTGCTAATTATTAGTGGATCCTGAAATCTTCATTTTCCAAATACTTAGTTCAGATGATGATTTATTATCTTTAGACAGCATTTTTTCAACATCTGCACGAGATTTCAAAATTTCTACTGTTTTTTTAGCCTTCTCCATCCCTCGTGATTCAAAATCCGTCGTGTATGGCTGGATTTCAAGAATACTCAATTTATTCATTCCTTCTTTATACGAATCTGTAAATAACATTTTCTTTATTAAGTTAATATACTATATAAAAATACAATATCTATATAAAACTAACTATATTGTTTATTGTTTTTAATTTTTTAATTTTTATATATTATATATTCACAATAATATATCCATTACATTCATTTTTTATATTATATAAATTAAAAACTTATTTATTATAATATTCTTTATCTCTCTCACGAATATTTTTGATAGATTAACTTAAATACAATTGAAAATTAATAAACTCACAAAATCGAGATAAAATTAAATACGATTCAAAGATTCATTGATGCACCTTTATATTAGATTAACTGTAATGAAGTAGCGAATATATATATTTCGTCATCTTATTTTATGTTATTATTTTTTAATTACTTACTTGCGTCACCTTTCAAATTTACGGGAAATCGTAACCAACTTTCAGGCGGTTGTGCTCGAATTTTTATTAGATCCTGGATTAATTAATAATTTTCTGATGAATATGGTGGAGCCATATATTGCACTACGCAAGAACCAAGTTTATGGTCATATGTGATCCATGAACTTGGCACACATTCTATTATTTTACAACCATTTTCAGTTCTTTCGTCTTCAAATTCAACAATTTTATATAATGTATCCGAATTAGCGTTTTTACTCACTTAACAATAAAAATAATTGTAGGTTAGAATTCAATAATGCCTTGAAAGTACGATATTTTTTACACGCACAATAAAACACTCATCATCCAAATTATAGTGCAATTCATATTATATACTTACTTATTTGCGGCTAATACACTTGCACACTTATACACATTCAATGAAAAATTCAATAACACGCGCTGAAATGCGTACTTATCGAAAGACGATCTCACTTTTACAGTGAGAGTGGCGCACTCTATTATGGCGGCGCTAATTTAGCGCCAAAACTGAGACGCGAACAACATGCAATTGTAGTGGAGAGGATAACAAGCGAAAATCGCGTACATACACGAGCTATATATGTGTAAGCGCTTACATATATGCGATTTTTGCTTGTGTGCGTTATCTCTTCCACGATTGCATGTTGCTCAAGTCTCAATTTTGGCATGCTGTCGATCCTGCGAGCGTTGTGGAACGTAACCTAAATAAATATGAGAATTTCTTAAAATCAATAGTTTTATTTATATTATTAATCAATATATATACATATATATATATATATATATACACACACACATATATATATACACATATAATCAGTCTCTAACGTTTTACGAAAACTATTGAGCATGGAATTTCGTAAAAGAGAATTAGCTCGACGTCGAAAGAAAAAATGTCGAGCTATCAAAAAAGAATGTAATAAAGATTATAAGGAAGTGATGACGCTGATACAAACTGATGGAAACGATGAAGCAAGGAAACATTTACCATGTATGCTTTTTTCTATCATATAATTTGATAACAAAACCTATATAGATAAAACTACGTTTTATTATACTTTTCAGTTTACTACTTTTATCTTTAATTTTTTATATATTATATATTATTTGTATTATTTATATTAAATATTATTTATATACATTACTATTTACATAAAAAATAATTTTTTATATATATTTTATATATATTTTTTTAATAATATTTTTATAATATTTTAAAATAAAAATTTGATTTAAATAGGTGTGTTAAATAGTGAAAAAGTAAAACACGCTTTTACTCAGGAAATCGAAATCAATGAACTTGAATCGTATTCACACATCACTGAAGACATCCAGGAATTTGAGAGACAGGCAATGAATTTTCAAGAAGCTATATTACAAGCTGATCTTCAAGGTGAACTAGAAGAAAATGTTGCCACGTTATCATCAAAAGCAGATGACAACGAAATTGAAGCGTTAAAATCATAGGCTATCGAAGAAAACATCAATTTTTCAACTTTAGATAAATTATTAGGAATTTTACGGAAAAGACTTATCCCAGAACTATCAAAAAGTTCCAAAACATTTTTGGGTATATCAACCAATTATCAAATTATTAAAATGAAAGATTATTCCACAGAAGATATTTCGGGCGAATTTGTTTACATGGGTATATCATTCGGCCTTGAGTCTTGCATTAATAATTTCCACGAAGGAAATATTGAATTAATTATCAACATTGATGGACTTCCTTTAACACGCTCGGCGGGAAAATGTTTTTGGCCTATTTTATGTAAGGTACATTATATACCTGATATTTATAAATCATTTATAGTAGCCATCTATTGTGGTAATAGCAAACCAAAAGATTTATCTAAATATCTAAAAGAGTTTATAGTCGAATTAAATTATTTGCAAGAACATGGTATAGAACTTTTTCAAAAAACATTTATTGTTAAATTGAAATGTTTTGCTGCGGATACTCCAGCACGATCTTATCTTAAATGCACTAAAGGTCATGGTGGATATAGTGCATGCGAAAGATGCACTATACATATACGGAATTCAGCATTTAATTAGAAAGGCTTCAAAAGTAATATATCCAGGTGTTGGTTATGTACCAAGGACAAATTAATCATTTCGAAATAAGGATGATCCTGAACATCACATGGGAAAATCTCCTTTAGAAAAGATAAGACCTGCGATAGATATGATGACTAGTTTTATTCTTGATTATATGCACCTAGCCTGCGTAGGTGTGATGAAGAAATTACTAGAGATGCTCATGTACGGCTCTTTAAAAATTAGATTAAGTCCAATCCAAAAAATAAAAATTTCACAAAGGCTTCTTTCTTTACGATCACAACTACCGTCAGAATTTCAAAGAAAAACCAGATCAATTTTTTGTATTCGTCAGTGGAAGGCTACAGAGTTTAGGTTCTTTTTGCTGTATTGCGGTCCTATTATTTTACGAGATATTATTTCCAAAAATTTATACAGACATTTTTTATTATTACATTTTGCATTCAGAATTTTATGTTCCGATCAACTTGCAGTGCTATTTAATGCTAAAGCTGAAGAATGTTTGAAAAAATTTGTTTTACTTGTACCAGAGTTATATGGTAAAGAAGCTCAGGTTATAAATATACACAATCTTGTTCATATAGCTGATGATGTTCTCAATATGGGATGTTCTTTGAGTAGAATAAATTGTTTTCCGTTTGAAAATTCTTTAGGCAGAATTAAACGGACCCTTCGAACTGCTGTTAAACCGTTAACTCAAGTTTGTCGAAGAGAACACGAACGATCAACCCAATTAAAAAAACAAGTTTCACTGCCAAGTAAATTTAAAATTCATAAATTTAAAATCATTAATAATATTTTACATATTACTAAAGTAACCATTAATTTTCCATTATAATTACAACCAAAACATCCAATAATGTAGTTCTTTTAAATAATGGTCAAATAATGGAAATTGAAACAATGTATGGCTCTGAAGCAATAGCAAATGCAATTTTCATATCTGGGAAAGTATGGATGTCAAAAAAGAAAATATATTCCTTCCCTGAAAAGTCCACTATTGTTGAAACGTGGAAGGTTAATGCAAAGTTTTCCGATAATTTAGTTTTTTTACTTACTTACGTGCAACGAAAATTAATAATGATGAAACTTGCTATGAAACCACGAAAGACAAGATTTGACGTTATGTCACTTCTTCACACATTAATGCCTTAAGAAACTTTTTGTTGTAAAGTTATATTGTATGTGTGTGTATTTATTTATTATAATAAATTGTGTGGAAGCTGATGTGGCGGCAGACGTGTTGACCTCGGACGTCGAGGATGCGGTGTGAGCTCCGTGCAGCATGGTGTGGTGATGAGCGTTGCACGTGAGGCAGTTCTTTTTGGATTGACACCGTGAGATAAAGTGGTTCCCCAGACAGTTGAAGCAGAGTTTGTTCGTCTCAACGAACGTTTTCCGCTCCGTCGCGGTTTTGGCCTTGAATTCGCGACAGGCCATGAGTGGATGTTTCTCACGGCACAGTGCACATTGTGGGGAAACCGGTCCGTGCTTCGCGATGTGTAACTTGGCGGCCCGTGGTGCATCTCCCGAGGTTTTGCTGACCCCTTTCGGTCGTGCGGCATTGAGTGTCAAAATCCGTCGGCTGATGAAGTCGAGAAGTGTCTCGTGCGATGGTGGTTCGACGGATCCCGAAGTGGAAGACTCCCATTCTAAGCGAGTGGTTGCGTCGAATAGTTCAGTGACCAGGTAGTTGAAGAGGTCCATCCCGTGCGTGTCGATTGGGCGACCGATGCTCTCCTGTGAGTTGACGACGGTGGTGACGGCGTTGTGGATGCGGCTCAGCTCATCGGCGGTATCTCCCTTCATCTTTGACACGTTGACGAACGTGGCAAAGTTGGAGCGGATAAGCTCTCTCTTGTCGTAGTGTTTGCTCAAGATCGCCCAAGCGCGATCGTAATTATCACCGGTGACAGGTAATGATCTGATTAATTTTTCAGCCTGCCCTGTCATACTTGAGCGGAGGTGGTGGAAAGCGCTCGATGTTTGAAATCGACGCATTGTTCCCGACGACGGAGAGGAAGAGATCTCGGAAGGATGGCCAATCAGCATAGGTGCCCGAGAACGGCGGCACCTTGATGCGCGGCAGCGAGGACTTCGATGCGACATCGTGAGTTGGACGCACGGGCGGCTCCCGGAATAGTTCGGCGTAGCCATCCAGCAGGCTCCGCTGCGCCACGTAGAGGTTCTCTGTATCCTCATGCAGCTCTGATTTGAAATAATCACTGTCAATAAATTTGTCTTTCAGGGCCGCGCGAATGAGGTCATGTTGAGCCTCAAATTTCGTCCACAACTGATCGACGATTCTGGTGCGTGTGGTGACGGCACTGGCGGTGATGTTGGCGTTGCCCAGTTTCCTCAGGTACTCCACCGAGCGTGAGATGCGGATCTCGCGTTGAGAGTCAATCAGCGTGGCCACATCCATCATTGTTGCTTGCACTCGGCTTTGGCGGACACTCACTTCACTCCACTCGAAAAGTCACGCTCACGAACTTGCGGGTGCCGGCGCGACGACGCGATCCGGCTCGAAGGACCAAAAATATGTTCGAGAACGCGCGTCGTGAAGATAGGATGCGCTGGATAGATAAGTCACCGTTTTTTTGTATATAAAGACTTTTAATTAATTGACATACACTAATTAACAAAAGTGAACACGCACAATATTAATACAAAACTTGAATACTTTTCAGAGCGATAAATCAAAGAGAAAACGTAATAATGGTAAGCGGAGGTCGTCAACGAATTTGCGGTTTTTCAATAATAAGCGGAGATGCGATATGCGGTTTGACTGCGATATGCTGAGATAAGGCCCTTAGAATTTTGTCAGCGCTCCCTTTATTGTCTCGGTGCGGGAGCCCGTCACGTCACCACGCGCCAATCAATTTTCAACAAATTTAAAGTTGTTGAGGTGACGCAAGGGCGTCTGGCGCCATTGGCTGCCGCGCAATCCGCGCTGAGTAAGCACGGGCCTGACATGCGCGAGGCAATCGATTGTTCCATCGATTGGCCCTCGGAAATCACGTGATCGTTTTGCGCATGTGTTTCGCGACGTTGGTAGTTGTAACTCAGTGCGGTAACCGTTGCGGATTTGTTATTTATTATTGACGCTTTAATTGCCTCGATGATTTATGACATAGTTATTCCTAGCTAGGTGAACTTTTTTCTGCTATTTATTCGACCGCGAAATATTATCACAACAGCCGAAATAAATTAAAGCGGATATATTATTGCAATTTCGAACAGGACTTGCCAAACTCAAGGCCATGTAGGACCTAGTTAGGACCAAGTTCTTATTTTTTTTTTGTTTAATGTCATTTTAATTTGTATCTTTAGAGCCTGTCACGGATCTGATTAGGTTATCAATGTTTTTCTGAAGACATTTTAATTTAAGTATGTCTAATTGAATAATTAGGTCCTAAATGGGCTTGAGTTTGACAAGCCCTTATTTTGGATGCCTTAGTAATGCCCATACAGGGCCCATATTAAATATGGGACGCCCGGATAAATTTCTACACGGGTACCGACCCTATAAATGATTGTAATTGTTTGCTGTTTTGTGGTTGCGGTGCTTCTACAATTGCTTTTGTTTTGTCCATTGTTTGGTGTACTCCGTTTCTGTCTACTACAAATCCGAAATATTTTATTTTTTTCGCGTTAAAAATACATTTTTTTAAATTTATTTTGAACCCGTTTTCCCATAATCTTTTGCATACTTGATCTACTATGTGAAAATGTTGTTTATAATTTTTTCCTGTCGCAAAGGCGTCGTTTAAAAAAAACTCGACTCCCTCTAGATCTGCTGTTAATTTATCCATGATTTGTTGAAATTCTGCGGGAGCCGATGCTATCCCGTATGTTAGTCTCATATATTGAAATAACCCTCTGTGTGTCGCAATCGTTGTGTACTTCCGGCTATCTTGCATAAGGTTATTTGCTGGTACGCATTTGCTAAATCGATTTTACTGAATCTCGTCCCCCCTGCTAATTTTCGCAAGATGAATTCCCCTCGGGGTAATGGGTATTGTTTTATAATCAAATTCGGGTTTAGTGTGACCTTAAAATCCCCACAGATGCGCACCGATCCGTCTGTTTTCAGTATCGGTACGATCGGGGTCGCCCATTCGCTCCTGTCTACCGGTATAATTACTCCTGCTTCTAGCAGTCTATCCAACTCCTTATTTACTTTATCAACTAGCGCAAATGGCAATGGTCTCGCTTTTTTAAACACGGGTTTGGTCCCTGGCTTTATTACTATTTCTACTTTTTTTTCTGTATATGCTCCCAGCCCGTTATCAAATAATTCTGGGTATTTATTCTCTAATTTTTCTCTCATGCTCTCCGTCGGTTTCACATTCGCAATCGTTGCTGTTTGGCGGGTTAAAGGGAATAACTTAAATTATTCCAACCATGGGCGCCCTACTAGCGGATTTGCCATTTCAATAATATATAAATCTCCTTTTGCTCGGATCCCCTCGTATTCGATACTCACATTCTTGATTACCCCTGTCGGTATTACTGTCGAATCGCCCGCCGCTTTAAATTTCCGTCGTGTTTTGTTCACTATCATTTCCGGCCATAATCGCTTTCTTACCCTCTCCGTAATGGTTGATACCGCGGATCCCGTATCTACTTCCATTGCTAATGATTCCCCGTCTATTTGCTCGCATTTGGTTATGTTATTAATTCTATCTGTTATTGTCGTAATACGGTCTTCTTCGTGCTCTTCTCTTTCGTCCTCACTGCTCTCTTCGTCCTCTCCCGTGTCTGTCGTCGCGACATTCTTCACGGCTCCCCCCCTCGCTTATTGTCTGCAGACCTTCTGTAGATGCCCTATTTTGCCACATGCCCGGCACGTGAAATTTTTGTACCGGCAATATTTGCTCGTGTGTCCGCTTCTTCCACAATAGCGACACCTCATGACGTTTCTGCCTTCCCGTTCCTCGCTCTCGCTCGCTGATTGTTTGCCCGTTTGTTGTGTGTATGTTTCACTCGGTCTCCGCGTGATGTTTTGCCCTTGACCTCGTGATGGTCGACCAAGTTTGTTGATCTCCCATTTGGTTTCTACTGAGTGCTCTTCCAAAGGTTTTTTGCCGCGTCCACTTGGGCTGCTTCCATTTCTGTCGCTAATTTCACTGCTGAATCGAAAGTTAAATTTTTTGCTCTGAATAACTCCACTTGGGTTGCCGTATCCCGCACTCCCGCAATAAACTGATCCCGCAGTCTTTCTTGATCATCTTTGAATTGACAGTGACGCGCTGCTAGTTTGAGCTCTGCCACGAATTCGGCTATTTTTATTTCCCCATTCTGCTTGAGCATCGCGAATTTCGCTCGTTCCGCTACCTCCGATGGCGGTGGTGCCAAATGGTCTTTTAATTTATTCACAATTTCTTCATACGTCATCTCTTTGAGTTTCTTGGGTGCTGCTAGATTTCTTAGGAGGTTATACGTTTCAATGTCTACCTTTGTCAATAGCACTGATCGCTTTTTTGTTTTTTCAATGTTCATCGCATCAAAATAGAACTCCAATCGTTCTGTGAAAATCTCCCAGTCATCTTCATCTAACTTGAAATGCACATGTATTTTCTCCATTGAGCTCATCCTGTGCTTTTTCCTTGCGTTCTCGCGTTGTTCTTCTTCCGGGGCTGTGTTCAATTGCTTTGCTTTTTGGTCTTCTGATACGCTCGTCCCCGCCGTTTCGATTTGCTTTTGTTGGTGGGTTTTCCACACCGTTACTAGCTGCTTTCTCAATGTGTCTATATCCTCATTTTCTTTTATGTCCTGCCTTCCGCATTTCACCAGTTCCTTAATCACTTCCGCTTTCGTCAATTTATATATCCAGGACGTTTTTCCGCCCCTTCTGTCTTCGTCTTTTGTGTCCCCTGGCATTTATTGCGTTTGTTGGTTCTCCTCGTCGCCACTGTGATGTCTTGGATATAGGAGAAAATAATCTTAAGCCTTTGTATTCTCAACTGTTATATTCGGCGACTGGATAGCGACTGACTGAACGTCGGCTCGTATACATTAGTAGGTGACCTTGTGTGTGTGTGTGTATGTACAAATATATATATTCTTACTATAATCACCGTGGTGCTACACCACAGTTAGAGTTTCCAATCCCGGGATCCCGGTTCCCGGGATCTCGGGATCCCGACCAATTTACGATCCCGAAAATACTCGGGATTCAATATCACAAATCCCGAAATTTCGGGATTATAAAATTCAATATTTAAAATTTATACGCGAAACATAACCAGCACCCGTTAGCTATCGGTGGCAGCTGGCAGCTGGCAGCTGGCAGCATAATCAAATGATTGTGTCGCTATCTGTGCGTCAAATTGCATAAACGCTTAACGCTTAATATTTGTCATTGTGCAATTGTAGGTTAGGTTAGGTTAGAACGGATACGTGCTCGTTTTACCAGTGTTTTTACATTAAATAACTAATATAAAAACTAATTTTAATCCGTAAAACATGGAACAACAAGATGTTATATATATTACACATAAAAAAGATAAATGTGATACGTCTGTATGGTATTATTTTTTAAAAGCTGTAGATGGAAGAACAGCAAAGTGTAAACAATGTAACCCTGTGTTGAAGATCCTCGGTGGCAGTACAAAAGGTTTGCATACCCATTTAATGTCTAAGCACAACAAAAAGATTAATTATAACACTTCAAACTGGACCAAGTAATATAAATGATAGTGAAATTGAAATGCCACCAATGAAACGAAAAATCTCTAATTATTTTCTACCTTCTGAAAAATCTTCATGCGACGTAATTTTGGCTCGGATGACTGCTTTAGATGGATTGTCTTTTAATCTTTTTGTTACTTCACAAGATTTAAGACAACTTTTGATATCAAAAGGTTATAATGATTTACCTACTTCTGCCACTACTATACGTAATAGAGTTGTGAATTATTCGTTGCAAATACGAGAACGATTGATTAAAGAAATATGTCAATACAAAGAAGCCGGGATGCGCTTTTCATTAACTTTTGACGAATGGACATCCACAGCTAATAAAAGATATATGAATATTAATGTACATTGCATAAAGAAATTTTGGAGTTTGGGTCTCATTCGTATTTACGGATCTATGTCTGCCGAAAGATGTAAAGATATTTTAGAGCAATGTTTGCATAAACACAACATCTCACTTGCAAAAGATATAGTTGCTATAGTTACAGATGGCCCTAACATAATGCTAAAAGTTGGAAGAATAGTAGAAGCTGAACATCATTTATGTCTAGCACACGGTATACACCTAGCTGTTTGTGATATTCTTTACAATAAAAATAAAAATACTATAATATCTGAAACTCCGACAAATGACATAGCTGTTTCACAAATAGAAGACGATTGTTACAATAGCGATGATGATGCTGCTGAAGATTTTACATGTCCGCAGATGGGGTTAGACTTTGAATCTATTTACAGAGATATTGAAATATCAAATGAGAATAATATTAACAAGCTAGTGAAGAAAATACGTAAAACTGTTGTCTTGTTCAAGAGATCTTCAACAAAAAACGAATCTGTTTTACAAAAATATGTGAAAGCAGAAAAGGGGAGAGAGTTAACTCTCCTTTTAGATTGTAAAACACGATGGAATTCTCTTTTAATAATGCTTGAACGTTTTCTTTCTTTGAAAACGTGCATACAAAAAGCTTTGATTGATTTAAAATCTCCTATCATATTTGAGGAAAATGATTTTAATATAATTGCTGATATAGTAGACGTGCTTACACCAGTGAAATTAACTGTAGAGGCATTATGTCGTCGAGATGCAAATTTGTGTACGGCAGATGCAGTTCTTAAACTCCTTATGTCTGAGATGTCTAAAAAGCAGTCATCTTTAGCTCAAAATATATTCCAAGCTTTGAAGACTAGACTTAGCCAAAGGCGTAAAGAAGAATTATCCGGAGTTTTACAATATTTACACAAACCAGCATTTAATGATGAAGATGAATTTCAATTATTCCCTTTGCCTAATCAAATGATTATTAGAAAAAAATTAAAAAACATTATAGAAAGATTGAACGCTGATGAAAATGATTGCGAAAATGCAGATAGCAATGTAGAAAACGAAACTGAACCTGAAACACTAGAAAGAGAGCCATTAACTTTAAAAGAAAAATTTCAGCAACAAATAGAAAAAAGTATGGAAGTAATAAAACCAGAAACTCAAAAATTAAATGATTTAATGTCAACCTTAAGAAAAGAAATGGCTCTTTTTGAATCAATTGTGTTATAGCCCTAAAAGCTATAACTATAATTGTTAAAATCACTTAATATAATTATTATTATTTTGTATATATTACACAAAAATAAGTAAGACGCATGCTTGCAAAAGCGCTGAGGCAATAAGAATTTCGACAAGCATACGAAATCCGAAAAACGAGACTAACGCTGAGTAAGCACTGCGCTAATTAAGAAATTACCAAAATCGCAAGCAAAGCGTTCCATTAACCTCCTTCGCTTGCGACTAGTAACCCAATTATTAGATATAAAAAGGACCCTAAGACAACTCTCGAGGTCCCAGTCAAGCTGTAGTAAAGCGCAAGTACGTTAATACCAAACCACGACACGATTGTGAACAAGTGATCTACGCAACAACTGTGTAAGCATACTTTAATTTGCGTCATCCCAAGACGCTCATATACTTTGTACAACTGACTATTTATATTAAATATATTGTGAGACCACAAACGGGAGTGAAATTCCCCCTGACGTTCCCGAGCTTCCTAGTTCTAATTCGGTAACGATCCCTTATCTATCCTGTGCCTCACAAGGGCATAACATAATTTGGTGGCAGCGGTGGGATCTACCGAAGGATCGTCTTGTGACAAGGAGTGACAAATACTTCCGAAAATCAGTTGACAAAATCAATCACGAGAACTGACACCGTTAGTGATAAAACAGTGAACGTACGAAACGCCGAGAGCCATCGCCGTAAAAACGACGACCAACACCGTGGGACCACCATTGACGAGACAGCACCGCCAAGCTGCAGACCGCCACAGCATCCACGGAACCTGGGACCACCACACCAGCCGCTGATACGAAATACATCGAAAATGCGAGCTGCACTACTGCTGTAAGTGCGAAACTAACTATTATAAAAATACTCTTGTAAGGGAGAAACCCCTCTAGCGTCGAGAAATAAGCCCGAAGTTACTCAATGTCGGAACGACCTAAAAAACGCGTCTCATTTAAGCCACGATTCTGGAGCGGACCAGCTCAACTTAATCGTAGATTCGGTTCCGTAACACCCGTACAAGTAGCCGAGGAAGCGGTACGCGACATTCGCGATAACGTACGCACAAATTTAGATAGACGTTACTCGGACGCTAGCTCACCAGAAGTAGGTGCCGAACCTATCGAGGAAAACGTACGTCCTTCTAATTTAGACGAAGGAAGACGCCCCTCGGATCGCGCGTCTTCCGAGCGAATTTCGGTTAGGAGAAACTATTCCCCCGTATCAGTCGACGATAGCGTTTTAGGCACGCAAAGCGAGGACGACATGAGACGAAACCCTCCGACGCGGAATGCCCCCCCTGAAGATGTCGACAGGGAAATCGAACGCTTACGATCAATAATCGACGGTAATGCCGCCGCGTGTTATGCCGATGCCGGACGTCCAGTTTTCAGTCCAAAAAACGACCTACTTGTTGAACTCATACAAGGGCAACGCGAAATGCGGAACGAAATAGACCGATTACGCACCCAAATACGGGACCAGCCCACGAATAACCGAGAGACACAACAAACGTCGAACCGACACCAATTAGAAAATGCGCGAAATACAGACCGTGACCTCGACACGACCTATACGTACGGAAGATCAGGAAACGACGTGAGGAACCGACGAAGTCTCCCTTCAAGGTATCTGGCCCTAAAGGAAGCACGCGCCATGATCCCCGAATTCAATGGGACGCCTCATAAACTCAAAAAATTTTTAAATGCATGTACTTACGCCATGAAAAAAATTCACCCCGAGGACGAAGAATCCTTAATTCAAGAGGTCTTATTCACAAAACTAGACGGAAAAGCCATGCAAGACTTTGAAACGCACGATATTCAAACATTCGAAGAATTAAAGGAACAATTAGAGTCATGCTATAAATCCAAACGCAGCACGACGAGCCTACAATTAGAGTTCAATTCACTAAAACAACAACCAAACGAAAGCACACAAGAATTCGGTCAACGCGTCGACCTATTAGCAATGAAACTATACGACTCAATAACTGAGGGAAAGGGCTACACCCCGGAAAATAAATGTGGAATACAGCAAACCATAAAGGAACAAGCACTAATAAATTTCCAAATAGGGTTACGCCATGACCTTAAAATCCTCGCACGGGCGCAACGCTTTAAAACTCTACAAGAGGCAATAACCGGCGCCGGCGAAGACGAAAAACTCCTCGAGACCCCTAGGGCCGCGGATAAGCAAACGCACGAATCAAAGTATTCGCAGCATCCGCATGCAACGCGGATTCAATGTCACAAATGCGGAAAAAACGGACACTACGGACGCGACTGCCGCAGTAGCTTCAAGTTCGCGCTCCCAAAACCGGAGAAACGATCGCAAGTAAACGCGATCATTAAGTACTGTAATTATTGCAAGAAATCCGGGCACAACCGCAACGAATGTTGGAAATTAAACGAACGACCAAAAAATAGCGGATACAAAAAACAAGACGAAGACCTAAAATCACACTCCAAATATACTCGCGAGCAACGCGAATCGCTTCGTCAACGAAAACAGAGCACCGACTCTAATAGCGGCAGCGAAGACGAAAGCAAAGACAAGAAAAACCCGCCAAAAAGGGCGCTAGAATACCGCGTCGCACACATAAAAGGCGAACCAGGATTACCTACAGTAACACTACCCATACGCGAAGCAAAACAAGGGAGGGTAAAAATGATGTGCGACTCAGGAGCAACCACTTCATTAATAAAATTAAAGGAATTAAAAGATGATACTTTAATCCATGAAGACGATATTTCACTCACCGGAATAACGGGACACAAGGTACACACCATAGGAAAGATAAACGCTACAATCAAGATAGGTGACCATAAAATAAAACACGCGTTCTACGTGGTAAAAGACGATATGCCCATCGAAAACGACGGAATCTTAGGATTCGACTTCTTACAAAAACATTCCACCGTCTGCGATTTCGAGAAAGCACAGTTAAGGCTAGGGAAAGGTATCTTAAACCTACACTCCACTAGCAAGATTATCTTAAAACCTCGCTGCGAAACCATAATTAGAGCCACGACAAATATAAACAAAATAGGCATAGTTCAAGCAGCAGAAACCGCCCCCGGTATATACATCGGAAATGCGCTAGTAGAACCGATCGACTTCACTTGCCCGATCAGTATGATAAACACGACAGACGAGGAGGTCGAAATAGAAACACCAACAGTGACCATCGAAGAAATCGAACGAGACACTACAACCGGGATAAACGCAATAATTAGCGACAAATTAACCAAGCTAGAGGAACCACGGAAGAACCGCGTTTGCAAATTATTACGAACCGACCATCTAAACAATGAAGAACACAGGGCACTTTTAAATATCTGTGAAGAATACCAAGACATATTTCATGTAGAAGGGGAACCCTTAACGTGCACCACCACAATAGAGCACGAAATAAATACGCGTTGTAATACTTCACCCGTAAATATAAGACCATATCGCTTACCCGAAAAACATAAAACCGAAGTAAGCCAACAAATAACCGAGATGCTAAAAGCAAAAATAATAAGGACGAGTATGAGTCAGTGGAATGCACCCTTACTAGTTGTGCCTAAGAAGATGGACGCATCCGGACAACCTAAACTTCGAGTAGTAATAGACTTCCGAAGACTGAACGATCTAACCATAGGCGATTCATATCCTCTCCCGAATATTACTGACATATTAGATCAGTTAGGCAACGCCAAATATTTTACCACGCTGGATTTGGCCTCAGGATATCACCAAATTCCAATGGCCGAAAAAGACAAAAATAAAACCGCATTTTCAACACCCCACGGACACTACGAATTTAATCGAATGCCGTTCGGACTAAGAAATGCGCCAGCAACTTTCCAGCGGTTGATGAACTCCATACTCAGCGGAATGCAAGGGCTCAAATGCTTAGTTTATTTAGATGACATCGTCATATACGGAGCCAGCCTAGAAGAACATAATAAACGACTCAAGGAAGTACTGCAACGACTCCGAAAGAATAACTTAAAACTCCAACCCAATAAATGTGAGTTCCTACGAAAGGAAGTTATATATCTAGGCCACATAATAACAGAAAATGGAATATCGCCAGATCCCTCGAAATTAACGGCAATAAAAGAATTCCCAAGGCCCGAAAAAGTAAAGGACATACAGTCATTCATAGGCCTTGCCGGATATTACCGAAAATTTATAGAGGACTTCTCCAAAATCGCCAAGCCATTAACAAAGCTGACAAGAAAGTCAGAAAAATTCGAGTGGACCACAGACCAACAAAACGCCTTTGAAACATTAAAAGAAAAACTGATGACTGCGCCAGTGTTGCAATATCCCGACTTCGCACAAGAATTTATAGTGACTACCGATGCTTCCAATTACGCTATCGGAGCAGTGCTATCGCAAGGTAAAATAGGTAATGATCGCCCCATTGCTTACGCAAGCAGAATTTTGTCACGAGCAGAAAAAAATTATAACACAACTGAAAAAGAGCTACTCGCAATAATATGGGCCGCCAAACATTTTAGACCATACATATACGGCACGAAATTCAAAATCGTGACCGATCATAAACCACTAATATGGCTATTCAATGTCAACGACCCCGGATCGAGACTGATTCGATGGAGGCTCAAGTTAGAAGAATACGATTACGAAATAATACACAAGGCGGGTCGAGCGAACGCAAACGCTGACGCATTAAGCCGTAATGTAATCCGAGATACAAGCGAATCGGAAAAGGAGCAAAAAATACATGCAATAGAAGTAAACAACACAAGCACTGAAAATACTGAAAATTATACGGAAGAAGAAAGGAAACAAATATTACATGAATATCACGACGCCCCCATAGGAGGACATCAAGGTGTCGAGCGAACTTTAAAAAGAATTCGCCTAAAACACGATTGGCACGGAATAACAAAAGACGTCGAGAAATATATAGCTAAATGCGAATCGTGTCAAAAAAACAAATTGTCACGAAAAACTAAAATGCCTTTAATAATAACAGATACACCCACTGCACCATTCGAGAAATGTGCATTAGATATAGTCGGACCACTAACAGTAACCACGAAGGGAAACAAATATTTGCTAACATTCCAAGATAGTTTAACAAAATATAGCGAAGCAGTACCAATCCCAAACCAAGAAGCGAACACGGTCAGCAAGGAATTTATTACAAAAATCGTTCTCAAACACGGGACGCCAGAAAAAATCCTTACGGATCAAGGAACAAATTTCCTCAGTGAAATATTCAAAAATACATGCAAGCTGTTAAAAATAAACAAAATACAGACAACTGCATATCACCCTGAAAGCAACGGCGCACTAGAACGATCACATCGCACGCTGGCAGAATATTTACGACATTACATTAACGAAGACCAAACCGATTGGGATGAATGGATACCGTTCGCAATTTTTTCTTATAACACCACACCACACACAGCAACAGGATACACGCCCTTCGAACTAATATATGGACGACAAGCAGAATTACCGACTGCACTAACGAAACCCCCAAGGCTAACATATAATTACGACGATTACGCACAAGAGATGCGAGAAAGAATACGAGCTACCAATCAACAGGCAAGGGAACATCTAAAGGATAAGAAAATTAAAGCCAAACAACAATACGATAAAGAAACAAAAATAACAAAATTTAGAGTAGGCGACAAGGTACTGGTCTACGACGAGACGTTACGACGAGGACGATCAAAGAAACTCGAATCATTATGGACCGGACCATACGTCATACTCGAAAGGAACTCAGACGTAAATTATACAATAAAAAAAGGAAGAAAGACTATACGTATACACGCAAATAAACTCAAACAATTTATAGAAGCATAAACGAACTGTATTATTACAGGATGCTTACTTGCTGGAACAGCAAGGTACTCGCAAGGCCCCACGACGACAAGGATCGCCCATATAAAATACACGAATTTATTCACAACCCAGGCCTACATTTTGAAAAAATCGGAAAATTATATTATACCGAAGGAACATGGAAACTTGTAATTAAATTAAACTTAGAAGAACTAATGCAAAGGTACGAACAAATAGAAGAATACGTACAACAGCACCAACTGAAATGCGACACACTGAAGTTCCACGTTCAGTATCAAAAGGACGCATGTACTAGCTTCGAGACCATCACAAATAAAGAAGCTAAATATCTGAAGAACCTCATGACACAAATCCAAACGGTTTACAGACCGCCGACTAACAAACGTCGAGGATTAATAAACGGAATAGGAACAATAGCGAAAACATTATTTGGAACGATGGACGCAGAAGATGAGGAACATATCAACCAACAACTCGAGCTACTAAACGACAACCAACAAACGATGCAGCATGCAATAAAAACCCAATTAAAGGTAATAAACGCAACAATAGCACACATAGAAACGTTAGAAAATATAGTTCAACGAAACGAAAATCTATTACGCAAACAAGTACAGGCATTTTTCGAACGCGAAGACATTTCTGAACATTTTGCGATAACCACTGCGGTCATTACAGAACTAATACGCGACGCAGAAAATGTACTAGATTACCTGACACACATACAAAAAGAAACAATACAACTAAAATTAATGCCGGTAGATATAATAACCGCGCATTTAAAGGAAGCGGTACACCAAATACCGCAAGGTTCATATTTCCCGTTCTCAATACATGCCGAGAATTGGTTACAAATAGAAAAATACATGACAGTAAGCGCATATTGCGATAAAACAAAAATTTTCACCATCCTTCATTTTCCGCTAATAACAAAACCTACGTACGATATCATAAGAGTAGTAGCGCTCCCTATTCCGGACCATAACGCGATAATGTCAAGCACAGAAATAACAAACGAACTACTCGCGTTAAATAAGGAAACGCTAACATACGTACTAATAACAGAAAACGTGTTAGAAAAGTGTAAAAGGAACAACTACGATTATATATGTCTAAAGACACATCCAATATACCGTATAAACGCGAACGCCCCGTGCGAAATACAAATGTACGAACAGCGACAACAGTATCATAATAATTGTAAAATAAAGCGAACTATTGAAAGAAAAGCAGTCTGGATCGCATTACACCAGCCAGGCACTTGGTTATATTCAACCACCACTGACCTGCAAGTAATTATACAATGCAACGGACAACATGAGTACAGAGAAACAATAAGAAATACGGGACAAATAACACTACAAGGAAAATGCAAATTGACAACCACAGAAATGACGATACAAACAAGAAACACAGTTTTCGAAACAGAAACGGAAACGTACCTACCAGAATTAAACATAACACTATTACGCGATCTCAAAACTAACAACAATATAACGTTAACAGACGTCACAGAACACGAAACTGAATTAACAGAATTAAGAGCCAAATTACACACGATAAATAATAACTTGGAAAACAATGAGCAAAGGTTTTTTACCAAAAAATACTTTCTATACCCAATGGCAACCAACGGAATAATCCTTACCGTAGTAATAGCAATAATAATTTATATAACAAAAAAAACCAGGAAAACCGTATACAAACCTACAACAATACCAAGACCAAAACCAATATTAAAACGTAGTCTAAGCACGCGATATTAGAAGTAAGAACAAAAATTGTAAAGCATTGTAAATATCGCTATAGAACTAAGAAAACTACGTGCCTCGTTTTCTTTTCTAACGGGGGAGGGATGTTATAGCCCTAAAAGCTATAACTATAATTGTTAAAATCACTTAATATAATTATTATTATTTTGTATATATTACACAAAAATAAGTAAGACGCATGCTTGCAAAAGCGCTGAGGCAATAAGAATTTCGACAAGCATACGAAATCCGAAAAACGAGACTAACGCTGAGTAAGCACTGCGCTAATTAAGAAATTACCAAAATCGCAAGCAAAGCGTTCCATTAACCTCCTTCGCTTGCGACTAGTAACCCAATTATTAGATATAAAAAGGACCCTAAGACAACTCTCGAGGTCCCAGTCAAGCTGTAGTAAAGCGCAAGTACGTTAATACCAAACCACGACACGATTGTGAACAAGTGATCTACGCAACAACTGTGTAAGCATACTTTAATTTGCGTCATCCCAAGACGCTCATATACTTTGTACAACTGACTATTTATATTAAATATATTGTGAGACCACAAACGGGAGTGAAATTCCCCCTGACGTTCCCGAGCTTCCTAGTTCTAATTCGGTAACGATCCCTTATCTATCCTGTGCCTCACAAGGGCATAACAATTGGGAAAAGAGCACACCATCTTGAATTGGCGTATCAATATTTATTGTCAATACCTCCAACAAGTGTGGAACCTGAACGAGCGTTTTCAGCAGCTGGATGTATTGCAAGCAAGATCAGAAGTCGACTTGGGGATGCCACTTTAGATGCATTGCTATTTTTAAGATTATATTTTCAAAACCAAAAAACGGAATGAGATCTCGATTTTTTATTTCAAAAGCTTCATTTTTATTTATAATTTTATTTTCAAGATCTGAGAGATCTGTTTAATGATTTTAATATAAATTATTTTTTTTTATTACTACTAAGATTGCATTTTCTAATCTAGTCTATATACATTAAGTATATAAATATCTCATTTCTTAAAAAAGTTATTTTTTAATAGAAGTTATATCTTTCATCTTAATTTAGTAAAAATTATATCTTTTATTTTAATTTGTATTTTAAAATTTACAAAAATTATTTTATTTGCGTTTCCATTTATAATTTTTAATTTCTACATAAAAAAGATAACATTAAGTTTTATTTGATTTAAGATTTTATTTTTGCAAGTTACCTTTTGTTTGATTTTAATTTTCGATTAAAAGATTCTTATTGATAGTTTTTTATGTGTTAGACATCTGATTAATAGTATAAATTTTATTATTTTGTTTCTAATTGCATTAATAAAGTAATGATTCTATAAATATTCTACTTTTTTATATATATACATAATCCCGGGATTGGTCCCGGGATCCCGGGATATAATACAGAATATCCCGAAATCCCGGGATTATAAATCGTCTTCGGGATTGGAAACTCTAACCACAGTAGAGGCACAGTATATACAGTAGCGCAACTCTCTGTCGGTACCTTTGATGTTTATGAAACATAAAATGGAACGCGCATGCGTGAAATCAGCCAGTATAACCAGTACTGCCATCTGAACTTTTATCTCATTCTCTCTTTATTTTCGCTCTCTTTTTAGCACATTACTACATGTAAAATAAATTAATTTTAATAAAAATTATGTATATAAGAGATCACACATTGTTAATAATATAATGTCTAATATATATAAGACAAATAAATATATTTAAAAAATATAAAATATTATATAACATAATTTAAATATTAAAATAAATAATAATTTATACTTGACATAACAGATAGCAAAAGAATCACATCAAATATTCATATATTTATATATTAATGTGTGCACACATATATATTTAACACAATTAAAAGCTTATATAAAATTAAAAGAAATATTTAAAAAATTTATATAACATATGATAATATATGCGTTTAATTAAAATCCATATATTAAAGCAAATAAATGAATAAAAAGAAACCAAGATATTTATTAAATATATTTATTAATAAATAATTCTATATTATATATATATTTTATAACAAATATTTTATAGGAAAATTATAAAGTGCGTAATTATAATTTATGTTTTATTTTATTTTAAGAAATTATAATGTACTATAATGTACAATAAATTATACATATGTACTTATATCGCAAATTATGCAAACTTATTTTTTCTCTTTCAAATCTCTCACCTAACCATACCTCAGCTACTCGATCCTTCAGTATGAATCAGAGAGAGAAAATTAAAAGAAAGAGTGAGAGAAAAGTTCAGATGGCGGTACTGAATATACTCGCTGATTTCGCGCATGCGTACTCCATTTTATATATCAAGAAACTGAGAGAGTTGCGCTACTGTATATACTGTGGTAGAGGGGTGCGGTTCTTTTAATTTATCTATATAAGATGTATACTCTGGAGAGAGGACGTTAGAATAATCGACACATAGTTAACAATAATTAACAAATATATTTGAAGACGATTACAATTGGTACTTATAAAATCGAGTATGTATTGCTACGGTGCCTTTTACAAGGACAAACGGATAATACAATACCTAAGAATCGGGCTAAAAAATATTATTGGACGGCGGTAATCAGGATTCGAGATAAACACGATACAAAAACAAAATTCTTTGTGGAATTCGGTAGGTACGCGGAACTACGATTATTCGATAGCGATATAACGAATTACACTCTAACCTTGACGGGAATATCGTCCCAACGGAAGACTACGGTAAATTATAATGCGGTAAAAACAAAGCGTAACAAACATGCTCGACAAACAATTCGATACTTATCCCGGCGAACTCGGAACTCGCTCGTTCCGTCGCAAAGATCAAGTAAACACAAATTTTGGTAAGAGTGCTACGAAAACACCGGATTAGCTAATGATAATTTCGTGACTATTGCGACTCTCGCGGAGTTGCGTTCGGTACGGTAACGTTAACTCGCCGAGAACGACATCACGCCAATTCCATTATTAATCCATGCGACTTTAATTAGATGAAGCCCACATTATTTCGCTTCTAACAACTATTTAAGCACGCGAGACACTGCGGTACAGTATACGATATACTACATTACATACGTTAAATACAATGATTGTCGGCGACAACTTCCCTGACAGGAACCTACTCGCGGTATCCGAAGTCAGCTGGTCTCGCCCGGAATCGGTAACTAATTTTTAGACATGGATATAATTCCAAGACACTCACTTTACGACACGACACCAGCTTAGTCCAGGCCTTATTTCTAGCGACTACCTGAGAGGCGGCGTACAATAATGGTGACAAAGTCTCTGCGTTGCCGGTTCCGGTTCTGGGCTTATCCGCTCGTTTCAATTGCTCGCCGAACAGTGAACAGTAACGAGAAAGCCTTCAGGTACATTGAGTCCCGCGTCGATCTCCCGCGCATCCTGTCGATATTCGGTCGCTGTGGGGGTTTGCTTTGATCCGCCCATCGATCTCCCATCGCCCCCGGTATTATAGCCGCGAATTTCGAAAACTTGTTTCCTCGATCGTCGGTATCGTCATGATAACGTACAGCTGATTTAGGGGTTGGACTTGGCAGGCTGGCCGGGCCGTACTCCAGTCCTGCCCGACGGGGCTTGTTGACGAACACGGGTCCTCCATTCATTCTGCAGCATGGTGTGGGTCCGGAGGTGTTCCTTTTAGTTCTCGGTATCTACAACAGTAGGTATCTTTAATCGGTTATTACACTGGCGGAAGTGACGGGAACTCGATACTTGACCTGGGTGAAGGGAGGTCCTTCTATCCCTGACCCCCTCGATACTTTCCCAATGCAGTCTCTTCTTCGGATTCCAAGAATCTTGTTTCACACTTCCACGATTACCCTCCGCTCAGGTTGTCGCAACGCGACTAAGTAAAAAAACTCGCATTCTACGGATCTCGCAATTACGAAATTACGCGGTACGCGAAAATATAATTTTATTTAAGGTCGCTCCCTCGCAGCCCCAGAACTACCCCCCCCCCCCACCGGTCGGGCCTTTGCCCTTGTGATTGCGCTCAAAAAGCGTCACAAACAATAATCTTCGACAAAATTCATCAACACAGGGAAATGGGGAGACTCCCGAGAGAACAGGGGCGACTCCGGGAAAAACAAATTCACGCCCCATACGGATAATTTCTGCGGAGACGGAATAAAATTCAGAAAGGTAAATATAGAGTTTTTGGTAGATAGCGGATCAAGACCAAACATTATTAAAACAAATTCTCTCACATCAGAAATCGTAGTGGATAGAAATGAAATTCTAAAACTGAGTAGAATCACGGCGCATCATGTAACCACCTCAGGGCTGGCACAGATAGATATCTTAGGATGTCCAGTCGATTTTCGTTTAGTTGAAGATGATTTTCCAATACCACAAAACGGTATTTTTGGTTCAGACTTTTTCAAACAATTTCAAGTAATTGTCAATTATCAATAAAATCGTTTAGAATAGAGAAATATTAAAATACCTTTTAAACCAAAAAAATATTTAGAAGAAACATTAATTATACATGCTAGAAGTATTTCCCAGATGTATATAAATATCGCTAATCCTGAATTTCAGGAAGGATATGTTCCGCAATTAAATGTGACAAAAGGAATTTATTTAGGAAACGCTTTAGTAACTGTTCGGAATGGAAAAGCATATTTACAAGTAATCAATACAAATGAAGAGCGTATCCCGTTTGGACGAGTAACGATTGGACACGCATTATTGGACGTTTTATTGGACACTGCTTGATTGGACACCGCTCGATTGGACACGGCAGGATTGGACACTGCACGATTGGACACTGCACGATTGGACACGGCACGATTGGACACGGCACGATTGGACACGGCACGATTGGACACGGCACGATTGGACACGGCACGATTGGACACGGCACGATTGGACACGGCACGATTGGACACGGCACGATTGGACACGGCACGATTGGACACCGCACGATTGGACACCGCACGATTGGACACCGTACGATTGGACACGTATGGATTTATTACACTAATTTTTACGGGGTGCCAGCACATGCGGCGTAACTTGCGTAAACGTAACTTGCGTATTCTAGTAAATTTTATGAAAGTTATGCTATTCTGAATTCCGGAATTCACATGGAGCGTATTTCGCTAAAATTGCACAAAATGCGTAACTAATCAACCAATGGCTGATTAGCATTTCTGTTGTACGCTTTAAAGAAATGCTAAACGAATTTGCGATTGGTTCTTAAAAGTTACGCGTCTCGAACAGTACGCGTCATGGGGAACCGATACTTTGGATACGAGTGTGTGTGAAGCGGAATATATGTAATATTTATAAAGTAGGGTTAAGTAAATACAAAACATAACCTTGAAGTTCTTGAAGCACAAAAGTAAAGTGGAGCCCAGCTAGTTGCCACAAGAAGTAAAAGAAGAAGAAGAAGAAGCACAAAAGTATAATGGATTCTAATCTAGTATTATTAATTATTTGGAAACGATTTCAAAAATGGAAAAAGATGAAGCAAACATTTAAACAACAAAAAGTTGGAAAACAACATACCTATATTAAAACAACAAAAAGTTGGAAAACAACATACCTATATTAAAACTATTTGCAATATGGAAACTGATGGTATGTAAGGAAGAACAAGCTTGTCGTAGAATGTGGGTGCGCTCGATATTCACTGAAAGACGAAGGATATTACAAGGTGTCAGTGACAATCTGGTCAGAGAAATGGAACTTGAAGATCACGAAATGTTCTACAATTATTGTAGAATGTCCACAGAGATATTTCATCAATTATTGGGCATTGTTGGATCATCTATTGAAAAACAGTTCGTTATTCGAGACCCAATCTCAGCCCGTACCCGGCTTTTAGTATGCCTGCGTTATTTAGCGTCGGGGGATAATATGGCTTCAATAGCTTATTCTTTTCGAATTGGAGTAAACACTGTCTCAAAAATTATTTCCGAAACATGCGAGGAATTGTGGAATACTCTGCACAAATCAGTTTTTCCTGAAATAAACGAAGAGAATTGGCTGAGAATCGCGAATGATTTTGATACAAAGTGGCATTTTCCGCACTGCATAGGTGCGATAGATGGGAAACATGTACAAATACAGGTAGTTGATGTTTAAATAATGTACTTAATATTTATATTTACTTTGAGAGATAAAAATAGTTATTTTCTATTTTAGGCACCTCCTCGCAGCGGTTCAACTTTTTACAATTACAAGGGGAATCATAGCATTAATTTATTAGCGATTTGTGATGCCAACTACTGCTTTACATTAGTTGACATTGGTGCGGAAGGCAGAGCGACGGTGGAATCTTCGCACATTCAAACTTCGGCCAGCGATTCGAAAAAAATCAAATAATTTTACCAAAATCGAGACCAATTGAAGTTTCCGGGTCCGCATTACCGTTTGTGCTAGTAGCAGATGAGGCATTCGCTTTGACTCCTTACATGATGCGACCATATCCACGAAGCGGACATCTAAATCGTCAAAAAAAGGTATTAAATATATAAAATATTAAAATATTAATATATACATATATAAAAATGTAAGCTTTTAAGATACTTCTATGTGTTTATGTATACTTATTATTTTTAAAGATATTCAACTATCGTCTTAGTCGAGCACGAAGAATGATTGAAAGTGCATTCGGCATTTTGGCAGCAAAATGGCAAATTTATCGTCGACCGATAATTACATCTGTCTCTACTGCAGTTAAAATTGTTCAAGCGACTGTATGCTTGCACAATTTTATAATACAAAATGAAAAAAAATTGCCACTTTCTTCAAGACGTTATACACATATCATCAATGAAGAAAGAGAGAACCGTGATAAACGATACATTGCAACCAATAAATAATGCTGGCAGAACTAATGCTCACTCCCGACTTGCCTCTAAAATCCGAGATGACTTTGCTTCATATTTTGAAAACATCGGAGCAGTACCCTGGCAGTGGGAAAAAGTTTTGCTCAACGATTTTTAATCGACAAATATTTAAATATAAACAGATATTATATAAACATATATTATTTTCTTTATTTACAAACGATTGTTCACGAGTATTTTTTTTATATAAAAACTGTTTAATAAAAAATAAATATATATGAACTATTATCTATTAATAAACTATTAACTATTACCTTATATAAACTATTACCTTATATGAACTACTACCTATATTATTGCAAATAAAAATAAAAACATTTCCAACTAAGCATTAACTAATTATTAGCACAAAGATTTTCCTTTTCGAAAAGTAATGTTAAAAATTGTATTTCAAGGCGAGCTCTTTCGCGGTATGGCAACCTTCGCATGCCTTCTCCTCATCATCTAAGTCCTTGACATCTTGGCAGATGTGTGGTGACTATGCTTGTCCTTCCATGTTTCTGATAGCGTCCCTAATAGTGGTGCGCCATCTGTCTCGGTTGATGGTGGCCCTCACTGCCTCCTCCATGTTGGTATTAAGGAGCTGTTTAACTGTATCGGTCCATCGGGTTGGTGAGCGACCTCGTCGTCGCTTCCCTTCCGGCTTCCCTTGGATTATCAGGTGTTCGATAGTATTGCTGCGATTTATGTGTCCGAAGAACTTGAGGATGCGGCTGTACACGTAGCTGGACAGTCTTTGGGGCGGATTTATTTCTGCCAGTATAGACACGTTTGTCCTCCTCGCTGTCCAAGGGATTCGCAGCATCCTTCGCCAGCACCACATCTCAAACGCATCCACATGTCGTCGGTCGGCTGCTCGTAGCGTCCATGTTTCGGAGGCGTAATGGAATACCGAGAACACCAATGTTCTGACCAAGTTGATTTTGGTTTGGCGTGTGATGTTGGGGCTTTTCCATACCTTGGTCAGTTGGGACATTGCCACTCTTCCCAGCTGGATACGCCTGCGAATCTCCTCCCCGCAGTCTCCCCGGTTATTTATTAGTGCGCCCAGATATACAAATTTATCGACTACTTCGAAACGACCAATGCGTGACGTGCCAGGGATGTTATCATGTTCCCGGTCGACTGTCATGATTTTTGTCTTGGTGTTATTTATGTGAAGTCCATAATCCAAACTGGTGTTATTAAGCCTATCCAGGAGTGCAAGGAGCTCCTCTTTGCTCCTCGCGACCAGCAGCGTGTCGTCCGCATATCTAAGATTCGAGATCTTTTCACCGCCTATGGTCACGCCACCATTCCAGTCCTCCAACACCTGCCTCATTATATATTCACTGTAGATGTTGTACAGAAGTGGTGAGAGTATGCAGCCTTGTCTGACCCCTTTTCTGATTACACTCTTTCCAGAGGTGGTACTCTCGAGTCTTACGACAGCTGTGCTATTTTCGTATAGATTTTTAATTAAATATATGAGGTGCAGCGGAAAGCCCATTTCCCTAAGAATGGGCCACAGTAGGTGCCATTTGACGTTATCGAACGCCTTTTCATAATCCACAAAACACAAGAACATGGGTATATAGTACTCTCTAGCTTTTTCGATCAGCTGTCGCAGATTCAGGATCTGCTCTCTTGTACCTCGGCCACTGACAAAGCCAGCCTGCTCTGGGGCTATCTGTCGGTTGGCAAACGGCTGCAGTCGGCTATGTATAATGTGTAGTAGGATTTTGCTGGCATGCGTGATGAGTGCTATTAGTCGATAATTCTCGCACTTGCAGGTTGGGTCCTTCTTATGAAGTGGAACTATTATGGTGGTGGTCCACTCTTTGGGCCATACTGTGGTGGTCCACACTCTCTGACAGATGCGATGAAGAATTCTTGTTCCGGTAGATCCCATTACCTTGAGTACCTCTGCTGTTATATAGTCTATACCAGCAGACTTGTTATTGGCCAGTCTTCCAACAGCTCTTTCCACCTCCTCTATCAAGATGTGTGGCTCCTGTTCATATTCTTCCCGCCCACTGGCCACCACCAGCTCATCCTCCGCATACAATCTCTCACAATATCTTCTCCACGTCTCTATTATGCTGTCGATTTCCGTGACCGGGACGCCATTCTCGTCAGAGATAGTCCATGTGCGGGGTTTGAATTTCCGCGTGATCTGTTTGATTTTGTGGAACATGTCTTTCGATTGAAATCGGTTTGCATGAAGTTGGATGTCCGCACAGATATCGTTTAGGAAGTTATTTTTATCCCTTCGACAGTTTGTTTGGATGGACGACGATAGCCTGCGGTATTCGTCTACCGCTTCGGTGTTATTTAAGCCGGTTGCTAGCAATTTTCTTCTTTCCTCTATTATCTTGAAGGTATTGGCCGAAATCCAGTCACGGTTTTTTGCTCGATCTTTTGGTTGTTGTTCAATTAAAGATGTCTCGATGACGCCCTTGAGTCGGTTCCACAAATCATCTGGGTCGGTCAATTCCTCCATGTCGGTCGATGCTATTTCGTGATTAAGTCTGCTAAGGAAAGCTCTTTGGTCAGTAACTGGCGGTAGTTTGGCCTTTACTGCGGCTCCTTTACACCTTTTCATTCTTACTCTAAGTTTGAAAGCCAGTAGCTTGTGGTCCGAGCCACAATCAGCCCCGCGAAGTGTCTTTGCTGAGAGTATGGCCGATCTCCATCGATTGTTGATCAAAATATAATCAATTTGGTTTTTGGTACGGTTATCTGGTGACGTCCAGGTGTATTGTTTTCTTATATGTTGTTTGAAGACTGTATTGGCAATTGTAAAGTTATTATCAATGCAGAACTGGATAAGCCTGTCACCTCTTTCGTTTCGAGACAATTCCTTGCCTTCTCCTAATCTTGTTAAAAATCCATCTAGCGGATCAATAGTTTGCACTGTTGGCTCTTTCAATGCTTCCATTAAAGCTGTTTGTAAAGCATCACTTTTTGGCTCTAAAAACATATAATATATTTTTAATACACTAACCATGTTATATGCTTACGTGAACATGCAATACAAACATACTTCTAGCAAAAACATTTAACAAATTTATTAATCTACTGCAAATAAAAGAGGCTCATCGGTTTTTAAACTTCTCTACTCATAGCAGACAGATTAACAAATTCGAAACACGCACGGTGTAATAATCTTTGAGAAAGTAAACTCGTTATATTACATATTTTTTAACAGGGCTACTTTCGCGATAAAATCAAAATAATCCAGACTAAAATGATCTTACGTTGTGATTGGCCAAATCTAAAATTTCATGGAGTAAAATTCAATAAAATTTCAGATTTGACCAATCACAGTCGCGAAAGCAACCCAGATTACATTGCAATGACTTACTTTTGGTTACGGAAGATTTCCCAGGTACATCTAAATTAGCAGTCTGCAATGGTCCTGTAAACAACGTAGTAATATTATTGTAGCAATACATATTTCAATATGTGTAAAGTTATTATGGTCAAAGAAAACGGAAAAAAGCATATTAATAAACTACCAACTTTTTGAATTTGTGGCCGGTATTTGCGAAGTTACATTAAGAGCTCGTGGCAGCGTTTGTGGAAGGACATTGTCAGGTGTCGAGATCTGCAGAGGAACGTATTAATAGTAATCGACGTCTGCGAAGAAATATCGGAGGATCCCGGAGATAAAGCAATAGCATCATCCTCATATTGCTCGAACGTTTCACATACTTCGCTTTCAGCAACGTCGTCTGGCAATGAACTCACAGTGCTAAAATAAATATATTTATTTATACATATACAGCATTCTATGGCCGATATTCATATTTTGTTCTTATATTTAAAATCATCTTGAATACAGTCTTAAAATGTTGCAATCCAATTACAGTGTTGCATTAGTATCTCAACACATTATTTAAGACAACACATAAATAAGAATAAACAAACAGAAAACTGAATTCCAGCCTGTATGAGTATGTACAACATATGAAACAAGCTGTCTTCAATCTATTACTTTTGACAAATTGACAAAAAAATATTAACAGTACAATTTTGTATATTGAAGAGAAAAAATTTACTGCCGTGTTTCTAAAAAATCGTTTAAGAATGTCATCATAAAATCTGAACTTTGGTTTTTTTACACCAGCAGCTTTGGCTGCCGATCCGCTAGGAATAACTCTTAAACGGGGGATGGGGAGGGGTAAAGGTAGGAGGAAGAAAAATATACACCTTGGCATATGCAGACGATATAGCAGTTTTGGCGGAAGATGAGGAGGGGATGAAGGGGGTAATAGGAAAATTGGAAAAATACTTAAAGGAAAAGGGATTGGAATTAAATATAGGGAAAACAAAAATTATGAGATGTAGGAAGGGGGGAGGAAGGTGGAAAAAGGTTAAATGGAGATGGAGGGGAAGGGAAATAGAGGAAGTAAGAGAATTTAAGTATTTAGGGTACGTATTAAAATATAATGGGAGACAGGAAGCACAAATTAAAGAAAGAGTAAAAAGAGGAGCTGCTTTGTTAGGACAAGTGTGGGGAATTGGAAAGAGAAGATTTGGAAGGGATTGGGGAAGAAGAATATGGCTGTTTGATAAATTGATATGAGCGGTAATTAATTATGGAGTAGAGATATGGGGATGGAAGGAAAGGGAGGGGATAGAAAGAATCCATGAAAGGTATCTGAGATGGGTGCTAGGAGTAGGAAGACATATACCAGGCTATATGGTGAGAGAGGAATTACAAAGGGAAAGGTTGAAAGGGAGAGCAGGTCTGAGGGCATGGGGATATGAAAAGAGGTTAGAGGAAGGAAGAGGAGGAGAATTGGCAAGGGCATGCTGGGAGGAGATGAAGAAAAGAGCGAGAAAAGGAAAGGCAATATCAGGATGAGAAGAAGAGATAAGGGAATTTTTTGAAAGGAGGGGGTGGAAACTGGAAGAGGTAGAAGAGTTAAGGGAAGTAGGACAGTTGAGGGGAGAGGATATAAGGGAAAAAGAAAAGAAGATACAGAGAGAGGATAGATGGGAAAGAATAGGAGAATCGAGGTCAAATGAATGGTATAAGATGATTAAAACAGAAGGAATACCGAGCTATTTTTAAAAAAATGGGGAGAAACTAGGTGGCAGAGGATAGCCAGATTTAGATTGGGAGAAGAAATGAGAGGAGGGAGATTCTGGGAGGAAGAAGAGAGAAGGAAGTGTAGGATATGTGGATGGGCTATGGAAACGTGGCAGCACGTATGGGAAGAATGTATGGTAAAGGAAATAAGGAAACCATGGGGGGAGAGGGTCAGAGAGATATTAGGAGAAGAAGGAGAGGGAGAGGAATGGTTAAAAGAACTGGAAAGGGTAAGAGAGAATGAAGGAGTGGTTGAGTGAGGGATGAATGAAGGAACGGATGGAAAAATGAAATATGTAAACGGAAACGGAAGTCCGATTAGGGTTTAGGGATTAGCTTAGGGCGGAGATGTGTGTGTATGCGTATAGTTAGGAGGCGTGTTGTAAAAGATTTACTTTGTTGCGTGGCGAGTAAGCGATGTAATGCGAAGAAATAAGAAGCGAGCGTTTAGTTATAGATTATTTATAATTTTTTGTATTTTTGTATATTTTTTAATTTTATTTTTTACTGTTATTTTCTTTGTATGATTATTAGTATTATCATTTTATTTTTATGTTTATTTCTTTTGTAATTTCCACGCGGGGAAAAGAATTTGTACTGATAACGGAGATAACTCCCTTATGTAATCTCTTTGGAGACACAATAAATATATCTATCTATCTATCTATAACTCTTAAACTTTTTGCGAGTTTTTGTATAGTTATCACGTAAATATTTCCAACGCGCTTTAGCTTCCTCTGGACTGAGAACCCCTAACAAATTAATTTCATAATTGATTTATAATGTATAAAATAGCTACGTATATTTACAAATTATATATTTACAAACGTAGATATGTAGTACCCCCTAGATTGTTTGAAACTTCTGCCCACAACGCATTTTTACGTAAATTACTTCTTTCAGAAGCAGGTATCCTATAATCATAAAGCCCTTTCCTATCCTTCACCGCTCCAATTAAAAGTTCATCTATAGTATCTTTAGATGCAGGACTTTCCGCAGTCTTTGTATTGTCTTGAATTATAAAACAAATAAATGCATTTAATTATTTTGATACAAAAAAGGATACAATAAAACATGCGTAAAGAATAGAAGAAAAAAGTTTCTAAAAATACATACATATTGTCACAACATAATTTTCGTCAACATTAATGCGATCTTCACCCTCTACATAATGTTCAAAGCATTCATGCTCAAGAAAATTTGTGGTAAAATTGAAGAGCCACCCACAATACCCACATTTGTGCTAAAAAAGTCCAAGCATGCAATGCAATGCAATGAAAAATGTATTCAGAAATAAAAAGGTCAAAGGAAGAACATGTTCGTGTTGCTTAAATAAATATGCATTAAAGAAAGAGAAAGCGAATATTCTAAATACAAAAAGCAATACAGATAAACCTATTGATAACCTAAAATTTTTTTTCCACATACCATGAGCAGTACAGTTATATGATAGAACGCTATTATATAAAATATATTTATAGCTATTATATAAAAAAATTCGACATAAAATATTTGTTAACTTACTCTGATTTGACTCTTATTCATTTTTATTTTCTTTCTTATTAATATACCAATACACATACATTAGCGTTTCTTCCGCTAGAAATTGGATTCGGCGTAAAGATAATAGCGTAAAGATCGTAAAATAACTAGGCGGAAACTGATACTCAAATTAAAGGATGTAATTGGTCGGCGCAAGTTACCGCAAGTTATGCTTACGCAAGTTATGCCGCATGTGCTGGCACCCTAATGCGAATAATCGTCCGATGTTTTCAGTGCAAAACAAGGTCTATATTTACAAAATTCCACATGGGTTTGCAACTTTTCACGCAAAGCGACGTCCACCCCCATCACCCGGTGCTTTCAGTGCGAATCGAGGTCTATCTTTGCAAAATTCCACATGGGTTTGCAACTTTTTATGCATGGCTAAAATTTTATTTAGGTGGATTTCGTTTTACTTACTTTTTAGATACAATCAAGTAACGATTTATATTTTAATTGTTAGACCATATTATACGTAAAAATTAGTGTAATAAATTTAAACGTGTCCAATCGTGCGGTGTCCAATCGTGCGGTGTCCAATCGTGCAATATACGTGTCCAATCGTGCAGTGTCCAATCGTGCAGTGTCCAATCGAGCGGTGTCCCATCGAGCAGTGCCCAATAAAACGTGTCCAATAAAGCGTGTCCAATCGTTACGTATCCAAACGAAGGTCACCCCAAATGAAGAAGATCATGAAGTATATATTCCTACTATCAAAATATATGATTTTGAAATAAATAAAAATCAAATTCAAAATCAAAATCCAAACTTAAATCCAAATCCAAATTCAGATCCAAACTCAAATACAAATCCAAACTCAAATCCAAATACAAACTCAGATTCAAACTCAAAAACAAATTCAAAGTTAAATCTATTAGATTCTAATAGAAATTCTAATACAAATGCTAATTCAATTTCAAATTCAAACTTTAATTTAAAATTTAATAAGTGTCCAGAATGAAAGAATTTAATTTTGAATATTAAAACAAATTCAACTATAAAAATAGAATCAACAAATTCAGACACAAGTTTGAATCTCCAAATTGATAGAAAAAATAAAATAATTGATGCCTTAAGATTGAAACATTTAAATGACGAAGAGAGAATTTATGTTGAGAGATTAATTGAGAAAAGTAGTGATTGTTTTCATTTAGTGGGAGAAAAACTTGAATACACAAACGTATTGCAACATCGAATAACAGTACGAGACACCAATACATACACGACAATATCGATTTCCAACAATTCATAAGGCGGAAATAAACAAACAAATAAACGAATTATTAGATCAGCATATCATTAAACCGTCAAAATCTCCGTATAATACACCTGTGTAGATAGTTCCAAAGAAAGCGGACTCAAAGGGGAATAAGAGATGGAGAATGGTGTTGGATTTCCTTGACCTAAATGATAAGACAGTAGGAGACGCATATCCACTTCCAAACATAATAGAAATACTCGATCAGTTAGGCGGTGCAAAATATTTTTCAGTGTTTGACCTTGCTTCAGGTTTCCATCAGATAAGAATGCATTCAGAAGACAGTCATAAAACAGCCTTTTCAACACCACATGGGCATTATGAATTTGATCGTATTCCTTTTGGCCTAAGAAACGGCCACCAGCAACATTTCAAAGATTAATGGATTTAGTACTTAGTGGAATGCAGGGAAGTGAAATTTTCGTGTACTTGAATAATATCGTATTATATGCTAGCTCACTTACAGAACATAAAATTAAATTTGAAAAATTAATTACACGATTACGGGAAGCAAATCTTAAATTGCAACCGCTTAAATGTGAGTTTTTAAGGAAAGAAGTTACATATTTGGGATATATAATAGAAGATGGAGTTTGTCCAGATCCTAAAAAAATTGAAGCAGTAGAAAATTTTCCAATACCTAAAAATTCAAAAAACGTCAAACAATTCCATGGATTGGCAAGATATTATCGTAAATTTTTGAAAGGTTTTTCAAGAATAGCTAAACCATTAACTAATTTATTAAAGAAAGAAGCTGAATTTAAATAGGGAGATTAAGAACATGCATTTAATACATTAAAAAATGCACTTTGCCAAGAACCAATATTACAATATCCGGATTTTACAAAATCCTTTCTTTTAACAATTGACGCATCAGGAACAGCAATTGGTGCTGTTATAGCCCGAACTATAACCAGTAGTTATTAGGAATAAGAATTTACTAAATATTTTTATAGAATATTGTAAAACATTTTTACTTATAAAAGAGCGCTCTCGCCAAACGCTCGTCGCGCGAGAACGCTAACGCAGCGAGACACGCGCGAAGCATCGAAAATCGCGAAATGCAAGCGAAGACCTGCGACTTCGACCTGCTTCGCTTGCAATTAGAAGAAAAACACGTGAATATTACTAACCAATCAGAGACCTGTTTCCAAGGGCCTCTCCCGTTGAAAATCCAAGAACAAAAGAATATATAAGCCCGAGACTGAGCCCGCGGGGCAGTCGCTAAGAAGAATCCGAAACATAAGGACGCGAGTCGCCAAGAAGAATCCGAAACATCAGGACGAGACTCGCTAATAAAAGTTCGAATCATTCACTACCTAACCACCGAATACTGCACGAATAATTAAGTGGAACCGAGAACTAAATCAAAAGTGTAACACCAAATCCAATTTAACGGAAATATATATTCTTGTAAAAGAAAAATACATCTTCTCTGCAAATATCCTGCGCTACCCCATATTCTGCATTTGAAAAAGTATCCATGGATAGTACGACCATTACCTAAAACTTCAAAAGGACATTCCCATATATTAACAATCCAAGATCACCTTACTAAATTCTTATCTTAATTTGATTATTTCGAGAGGCTACTCTTTTAAGGGGGTTTTGATGGTTGCCCTCCTCCCAAGAAGGTGCCCCAGGGGGACCCCAACTCAAAAATTTTTAATGGAATCACCCATATTGTAGTATATCGTTTGAAAGGGCATAAAAAAGGAAAATTTTTGGCGCAAACCGGAAATTGATATGTTGACCCCTTCAGAAGTTATTTTGGATCAAAGTTCAACAAAAGCCAATTTCAAAAAATTATTACTATCATTTGGAAAATCCTGAAAAAACGTTTGAGGTGTAAATGTATTCGTCTTTTTAAGTCCTTTTCATAAAAAATTCAGATTTGATCTTGAAGGTTTTTTTCAATTTGAAAAAGAAATCCAAGCAAGACATGAATTTAACAAGTTGTTTAAATTTCTTTTTTGAACTGAAAAAAACATTAAAGTCAAATCTGAATTTTTCCTTCTTGGAGGGACAACCATCAAAACCCCCTTAAAAGAGTAGCCTCTTGAAATAATCAAACACGTATTTCGCGGTTTTTCATAATTTTGAGCCGTTTCCAAAATAAAAAGGGTGGACGGGTGGTCTGATACACCCTGTATATCTCGCCTTAAATTGTTATATTCAAAAAATATTTTATGCGCAGTATTTAAATTATAAAAATATTTTTTGTAATAAAAAGTAATAATAAAAAAAATATATTGTAATATAATTTATAATAATATAGTAATATAATTTATAATAATATATTGTAATATAATTTATAATAATATAGGAAATGTGAAAGAGAACAAAATAATTACAAAACTGACGGGGTGCGAACCGGCAACCTTCGTACTTGTAGTCTAACGTCTAGTCCGCTACGCCACGCTGTGTGACTTGAAAAGACGCTTTAGTGCAACGGTACTAAAGGAGCGTGCTAAACTTCACACCGCGATTTCTCGTTAATGCTTGAGAGACGCATCGTCTCCGAATAGTATATGTTACTCTCTTCTGTATGAATACTACATACCTGCAAAAGTTCGACGAAATCGGTGACCCGAAGGGTTGAAACTCCCCTTCTCGGTTACAAACATCGAATTTATCATTATTGTATGTATATTGTATACTATTCCTTATTGCTCTCAAGGGAGTAATCCCAGAGCATAAATAAATACATTCTCTCTCTCTCTCTCTCTCTCTCTCTCTCTCTCTCTCTCTCCCTCTCCACCCCCCCTTCCAGTACCATGTATGCGACCGAGTATTATATTTCCGCACGTGCACGTATTAATTTCAGTAACAGCATTCTTATAATGTTATAATTTTTTAAATGTAGTTGACTGTGGATTGATTGTGGTTTGAACGTGGTTGATCATGGTTCGAAAGTGGTCGAGCGTGGTTCGAAAGTGGTCGAACATAGTTCGAACGTGATTCGAACATGGTTCCAACATGATTGATCGAGGTTCGAATATGGTTGATCGCGGTTTAAATGTGGTTCGATTATGGTTCAAACGTGGTTGATTGAGGTTCGAACGGGTTGATCATGGTTCGATTATGGTTTGATTATGGTTTGCGACCACAATTAAATGAGTGGATGGAAAGGTCGCACGGCGAGGTGTCATTCCACCATGCGCAGGTGCTTACTGGACATGGCTGTTTCAGTGAGTACCTGTGCAAGATAGTCAAGGAACGAACGACCGATTGCTATCACTGCGAGGGAGGCAGGGACACGGCGCAGCACACGTTGGCTCACTGTACAGCGTGGGCCGACGAGCGCCGTGTCCTCACGGATGCGATCGGCGAAGACCTATCGCCTCCAGCATTAATTGTCAAAATGCTGGAGAGCGAGGATAATTGGAGGGCCGTGTCCTCCTTCTGCTCCACAGTTATGCGGCAGAAGGAGGACGCGGAGAGAGAACGGGAAAGACTTCCGTTGAGCGAGGACGATAGTGGAAACGACGGGGGCGGTCGACCTATCCGACAGAGGAGACGGAGACGCCCCCGACGCCAAAATCCGCGACACCCTCCGCAAGGAGGGGGAAGCCAGGGGGGAAATGGCGGCGGCAACTAACTGCCGCCAAGTCCCTCCTCTATGTGCCTCCGAGATGCAAGGGTACATAGTTACACTCACACGTATACACATTAGAAACATCTGTACACACACACACACATACACGCACAACAACACTTCTACACATATACACTATGTACCCTTACCAACAGGGACCCAGTCCACCAGTAGTTAAAACCTCCCCGCTCGACTGGAGGGATTCCACAAATTGGGCTCCCTCCTCAGCCATGCGGGGAGGTTGGGACCAGGATTAGAGTGGGAAACTCGAGTCCTGGTCCTGCCCCTTGAGGAGGACAATCTCCCCGAGTGGGCGCGGCGCGGGAGAGCGACCCCCCTGTGCCGCAACGTCGGAGACGACAAGCCCTCTGTCAAACAACAAGACAGAAGGTAGGGAGCGGCCCAACACAACGGCCGCTCCTGCGGGCAGTAAGGCGGGAGCCCACCGGAAGTAGTGCAATTGCCAGATTCCCGGTGGGCTCCACACAACGCCCGAGAAGGTCGCCGTGTGGGTTTTAGTGGGTATACTCGATGAAGCCTCGCGCCACGCTGGTGCGGGGTGGAGAGGAGCCCCACATAACCCCCGTCACCTTTCCCGAGGAGCGGGGGTATGCGTAACGCATTTCCCACACGTTAATAAAAAAAAAAATGGTTTGATTATGGTTTGGTCGCGGTTCAATCAAGATTTGCGAACTATAATTCGTTGTATGAGAACATGACAACTTTAGTTTTCTCACGAACCGTTGTCTGGAAATAAGCTAACTTTTGTTTTCTTATCAAATGTTACATTATATGTTATCCCCTACTTTTCTACTGAGAGCGGGTCTGTCTCCGCGATGTTCGTCTTAGTCTCGAACGGTTGTCGTCTGAACCTTTGACTATATAAGAATGGACTGATAGTAGCTAACTTCACGCCTGTTTCAAGATCTACAGCGACACCAGTACGCAAGAACTAAAAAAGTAAACAACAATGTACAGTTTGTGCTATCATGGCTTGGAAATTATAGGTTAGCTCAAGGTTAATTTTAGTCCGTTGTGGGTGTATGTAAGATCAAAAATAAAAATCTTTAACTGCAAAGTCGGACGCATTTTACATCGCAGTCGCAACTGAAATTTGTTGAAACGTATCTGTAGGAAAGAAGCAAGAATGCCTATTTACTGTTTTGTTGAAGGCTGTAGTAGTAGTACATATGAAAGCCAAAATCGACCAAAAAATAGAGAACGTATCACATTTTACAGGTATACAATAATATAAAATTTTAAAAATATAATTTCTGTGTATGTTTCATTGTTCTCTACAAATTGAATATCATGAAAAAAAATATAAGAATGATATGTCGCAATATTTTGTTTGTTAATTGTCTAAAGGCAATACGTTGTTTGTTAAAGTCACTTACATATAATCATGTGAAATATATAGGTTTCCAAAGAATGTAGAAGAGCATAGCAAATGGGTGATGGCTCTTTCTACAATAAATAAACAAAATATAAAGACACGTTTATGGATATATTAATGACTATTTGAATTTCGCGCGTTTTTGGGTACTGGAGATATTGGTACATGTTGGCTCGCAGTGGTGCTATAGTTTATGCAGACTGCTAGCAGTCCATACTTATATAGTCAAAGGTGTGAACAGTGCAATAAAGTAATGGCTTCTGCACACAGGACGCGGCAACGCTTGCCGCGCAAGAAGCGACGCGGTAGCCAATCAATCTTCTGCTTTTCTGGAAAGAGTATATATAATCTTCCGCCGCGCGGAAAAGTTGAACTCGATCCAACTTTTGCCGCGCGGTATAGTTATTTCTAATGAATCTTTCACATATCGTGTATGTTCTGCCAGCGAAGATTTGTAGAAGCGACTGAAGAAGAAAAATGGAGAATGAAAATATTGAAATTGTTAGTAATGTCGGCATATATTCTATAAGACGGAATATCCGTCGAGATTCTGTTGTCATGTATCGTGTGTCATTGTCGGGTATTGTCCTTCGTATTATTCTGTATCCGTTATATTTACATTATCTTTCGTCGTTTCGGAGACTTGGCTAAAATGTGTCCTCACGCGATTGGCTGCGTTTAAAAGACAGTTATGTTTTGAGAATTATATATAAGACGACCGCCCGGTCGAGAGACGCTCTCTCTCAGTACTGATTTCGCGGAAACAATAATAAAGGCATTTAAGTGAGAATTATAAACGCAGAATCTATATCTCTCTACTCTCTCTGACTTCCTGAGCTAACAGTAAAAATAAAAAGAATTTATATATTAATTAATACTTTTATCATAGTTGTAGTGTGGTACGATCAAGTAATTGTTTTTATAATTTATGTACTTAATAAGATTATGTGAAATAATAGGTTAATTATTATATTTATTGTACAGATAGTTTATGTTATTTATATATATATTTTTATTTGCAGTCGTGCAGGGATTGCAATAATATATAATTGTTATAACAGAGGAACATGACTGCTCCACTTCTAATAGCAATAATATAATAGATATAACAGAGGAACGTGATTGCTCTATTTCTAATAGTAAAAATGATTATACGGATTATATGGAGAGATTAATTGCTGCAGTGTTCAAAAGAGAACCTTTATGGAAATCAAGTCTGCCATATAAACTTAGAGGTCCATCAGTTATAAAAGTACTATGGACTGATATAGATAATTGTTTAAGTAAGAATGTATGATTACGAACATACACTATATAATATATAAAAATCTAAAGATGTATTTCTTCAATAAGTTATATATATTATAATAAGGGTAATATATGTATATTGTATATATAGTGGGTGTAAAAAGTATTCGTACACTAGGCATTTTTACAAAAAATGGTTTATTTCTTTGTAACAATAAATAATAAATAAATAAATTATTTGTTTATATTACAAATTCTTCTTTTCTTAATAACATTTTTAAAAAACTCAAATTATAACATTTTATATTTCAAAACAATAAAATAACAAAATGTAGCGATTTTCGAAAGTACAAAAAGTATTCGTACACTCTAATTGTTGAATAATAGAAACAAAATTAATACTTTGTCGGGTATCCCTTAGAGTCGATCACCGCCTGCAGTCTTCGTGGCATCGAATCAACAAGATTTTTTTATAACGGCAGGTGAAATTTCATCCCATTCTTGTTGTAAAATTTTAATAAACTCTATACGATTCGATGCTTGTCTTTTCCTCACTGCATTTTCAAGAATACTCCACAAATGTTCAATGGGATTCAAGTCCGGTGATTGTATGGGAGTATGTAATTGTTGGGGTACATTATATAACAGCCAATTTTTGGTATTATAGGCTGTATGCTTCGGGTCGTTGTCCTGTTAAAAGATGAATTCATTTTCGAGTCCAAGTTTTTCCGCACTGACGGCTAGATTGTTTTTCAAAATGTCAATATACATTTGATGATTCATTGTACCCTCAATAAAATGTAATTTTCCAACACCTCCAGCACTCATACAGCCCCACACCATCACTGAACCACTGCCGTGTTTCACAGTGGGTAACAATTATTTGGATTTAATTCACAATTTTATTTTGCCACACTGTGCGTCTCCCATCCGAACCAAAAATATTAAATTTACTCTCATCTGAGAATATGACTTTATTCCAAAAATCACTATCCTTATTGACGTATTTTTTGGCAAATTAAAGTCGTTTTTCCCGATTAGTCTCGTTGACCCACTTTCTTATTGCTTGATCGTGATAACCATTCTTGCGCAACATATTCCGAATAGTACTGATTGAAACATGTACACCTCGTTTTTCCATTATAGCCACAATCGTCGGAGCAGAAATTTTGGGATCTTTTTTGATAAGATGCACGATAAATCTTTCATCGGACTTTGAAAGAACGTGTGGTCGACCACTTCTAGGCGCATTTTTTACGGTTTTTTGTGTACAAAATCGATCAATAATAGATTGAATCGTTGAGCGGGCTCGACCAACAATTTTCGAAATTTGCGCGAGACTTTTACATTGATTATGCAGCCTAATGATAATTTTTCTTCTTTCTTCGGTAGTCTCGCTTCCTTTTCGATCCATTTTCGCAAAATAGAAAACAAGGACTAAATGAAACTATGGAATTTCACGTCAATATATAAAGAGAAGGTCAATCGAAGAAATGTAAACAAACATACGAACTATGTTCCCTACCTAAGATCAGTTGTTGTCATTGATATCACAGTGTACAAATACTTTTTGTACTTTCGAAAATCGCTATATTAGTAGGTATACTATGCCAATTCTAACCCATGGGGCTCCGAGGGGAGTGCGGGGTGCGGGGGTATCTCTCGGCGCGGGGTATGACGTCACGCGGGGCGGGGGAACTCGTTGGCGCGGGGGCTGACGTCACGCGGGTGGAGGGGATGTTTCGACAAAGGAGGGAGGAGAGTTTTCTGAGTGCAATATTTGTAGATGGATATCTTTACGACTTTTTTTTTTTTTTTATGAGGGATCCTAGACATTTTCCCAAAAAGGTATAGAACAAGCGCCGACGATCGACAATTTTGTACCCTCATTAGAATAATTTTATTACGGAAGCGCCGATGTCCGGCTGCTCGAACTTGTCAACGGAGCGTTCTAGAATCCATAAAACTATGTTTTTCATTTTATAGACATTTTATCATTAGGAAAGAAATGAAGATTTTAGGGCCAACGCTGCGACGAACATGTTGAAACGTGATTAGGTGCAAAAGCGTTGACGTTCGGCAGCTTTGTACCCTCGCGGAAAATCTCCCATAAAAACGAGAGCAAAACATTTTTTCTTAATATTTATATAAGTGCAAATGTAAAAGCGTTGACGTTCGGCAGCTTTGTACCCTCGCAGAAAATCGGTCGTAAACAGATAGCGCTCGATTTTATTACTATGATATTCCTTTGCGATAATTTTGAGAGGGATGGGGGTTGAAACTTATGGAGAGAGTCTGTCTCCGCATCAAACAGTCTTTAGCATTCGTATAGCACAGATCAGAGTAAAAGAAATGGATGAAGATATTATTATGACTGAGGATAGTGATAATGACATAGAAATTATAGATATTGCGGAAGATAGTGATAATGACATAGAAATTATAGATATTGCGGAAGATAGTGATAGAGAAGAAAATGATATAGTGAGTGAATCAACAGACTCCGATTATAATAGCGAGCACGGCGGGGACTTGGATATAATTGAACAATTATTGGGAGTGCCTGTAATCAGCAACATAAATGTTGTAACGAAGGTGTGCGCTATATATTCATATTATATACCTGAAGATTATATTAAATTATGCACTGCTTGTGTAGTACGAAATGCGGAACTATTTGTAAACATTTGTGCCATACGCGTGCATTGTACCACTTCTTATGAAGTGATTATAGAAGAGTGGTGCAGCAATTGTCACGCTCCGCTGCATCTGATATTCATGCGGAACATGTGTCCACTTTGTAATCATTGTAAGTATCCGTTTTTATATTTATAATAAATTAAAAATTTGAAAAAACAAAAGTAAAATTCACTGTTTCTACTTTCAGTATAAGACGCAGCCTCCACTCTACTACCTCACCAGTCATCGCTGCAGTCACTGTAACAACCTCTATCGCCCGACCACCTCACAGCTGCCGTTGCCGCTAGCATTTTTTTTTTAAATTTTATATTTTATATTAATTTTTATTCATATATTTTCATTTTTATTTTATATTTTCTTTTATCCATTCAATTTCATACTTATATCTTTGATATTGAGCCGATAAAAATATTCTTAATTTTCTTTTATATTAATTTATATTTACATTTTATTGTATTCTTTTATATTCTTTTATATTATATATATTTTTAAATTTTACATGCTTTTATATATTTTTAATCACACAAACACACACACACACATTTTATGAATAAAAAGGAGGATCAATGTGACGAGTGTATCGGGTTGTTGATGGAAGAGCAAAAACAAATTGAATGTGAACATTTGGAAGATTATTATTATGCGTTGCTTCGCGCTCGAATCGCACGCCTCGAGGGTTTGAAGTACTCATTACGCAGACTTTTCGAACCTAGTGTCAGTGTACCAGCGATATCGGGAAATAATCCAGTGAGTTCGATCGTGCAAGCGATACAAAGTCGTGAAATCGGTTTAAAAAAAAAAATCTTATACAGAACGTCTATAGTCACGCTGGGGGACTTCATAATTTCTGTGTAACAGAACTCAACCTACCATCACCACCATCACCACCATCACCACCATCAACACCATCGCCACCGCCAGATGAACTTTTCGGACTCGTTCCCGAAGATTTTAATGATTGGTAATATTGTAAGTATATTTAATCTATTTTTATAATATATATTAAAATTAATAATAAATTTTTATTTTTTTTTTGTTTCAGTAGACTGGCAGACCACTGTATAATGGTGACCGTAAGAAGAAGGAGCGGCCACCCTTCCCACTTTTAATTTTATATTCTTTAATTTTATATTTTTAAATTTTATATTCACATATTTTATATTCATTTATATTTTTAAATTCACACACACACACACACACAAATGTACAATACACATGATACATATTAAAATTATTAATATTAAAAGAAAAAAATATATTTATTCTAGAATAAGATGTCCTTCTCCTCTCCCCCATCGCGACATTATTTAAATTATTAAAAATTATTATTAAATATTATTAATAGAAAAAATTCTCTCTTGCGAACACCTCACGCTCTCCTAAGCGCTACCTCTCTCGCAGTCCCTAACCTCGCGCTATCTCTTTCTTTCATGTACCTCGACGCAACATCTCTCTCCTTCACGTTCGCCTCGCGCTATCTCTATCTTCTCTCGCGGTCCCTAGCATCACGTTCCCCTTCCCTGCATGACGTTATCCCTCGCAAGGACCGCTACAAGCTTCGTATGAGAGCTGGGACTGCTTACGGATGGGGAGAAAATGGAGAATGGAAATGCGTGTGAAGAAATTATGTCATGATTTAAACTTAAAATCTCTTTATTCTTCTCTCTTTTACATTTTCTTTTTCATGCATATTATGGAGTAAAAAACTAAAGCTACCAGCTCGCAATCGATGAGCTGATGCTTAGTGAAGACGTCGCTAGCGCGTATTATATTTGATACTTTTTTTTTTATTATCCGTTACATTAGACGCGATAATGAAAATTGTGTAAATTTAACATCGACTGTCTCGGTAATTTTAACCAATCGATCAAAAGATACATCAATGCATGGATCGAGATCGAACATACGGTGTAACGTCGATTCGATCATCATCATGCATACATTTGAAGATTCGAGACTTATGAGTTTGACGTTGTTAATCGTATGAACTCGCATTGTTAGCGGTACAACGCTTATAAAACTGTGGACATCATTAGAGTCATTCCGAAGAAAATTTTAAAGTATCATCGAATATGAAATTCTTATGCTTTTATTCCATATATTTCTACAATTTTTGAAGATCTTACATTGAAAATTATTGTACGGAATTCACAAATTTGACATAATAACTTTATAAAAGCGTATTTATTTCGTTCTTAAATCGGATTTTTTTTTTTTATGCAAAGAATAATATAAAATCATAAATCCCCTTACTAATCTTGATCATTGAATAAATCTCACCATTTATCTACATTTCCCTTCAATCAGAAATTTATATAAATTTAAAATCATACTATATTATCGTATGCAATTAATTACAACTGCGATTTAGTGCGATTATATATATATTTATAATAAAAATGGAAAAATGTTTATATTTGTTTTATTTGAATATAAATGCATAATGAGAAGACTAGAGGAGACCGGGGCTAGTAGGCTCAGTTCAAAGATATTATAAAATACCTCTTTTGTTATAAAATATTTTTTTTTTTTGTTTTGAACACGCGTTTAGATTGGTCATCACTAATTAAATAAAAATATATTATATAACTAATTTTTATCAGATCTATATTGATGTTTTATTTCTTCTAATATAACAATATTGATATGTGTGCAATTGAAAACTATTAAAATCATCAAAAAAGCTCGATCTCTAAAAGTTAATAAATTATATAATTTTTTCCGTGATTCACGTATATGGCACCACTGTGCGACATCTCTCTCGCGCTATCTCTCGTAAACACCTCACGCTCTCTCTCTCTCTCTCTTTTAAGCGTTCTCATGGTCCTTTCCGCAGGTATAAACAAAACAGCGTATGGCGTATAGCATTACGGTGAGCGCTGATGTCCAACCGCTCGAATTTATAAACAGATATTTATTACTACGATTTATCTGAGGGGATGGGGCTGAAGCTTATGGAGAGAGGGTCTGTCTCTGCGATGTTCATCACAAAGTTTAAAGCAGTCGCTGAGCTAAGTATCGCTAAGTGTCATCGAGCTAAGTTATTAAGTGCAGTGCAAAATGCCTTTTGGATCGGGAGACATTTTGGGCCCAAATTTTTTTTTTAACAAGAATATCCTTAGGACTTCATGAAATAATAGACATAATATCTTGGAAGATCCACCTGCTAGAAAATTTATTGAGGACTCTGTTCCTTATATTCACAATGCCGGTAAGTTTTTATTATTATATAATAAATTTGTTTATTAATATTATCTACCAAATTTGTCGATTTTCAGAAAATAACCGAGGAATCCATCCAAATCGGTGGATACCTTAATCATCGGCATATAGAACAAGTACGAAATTATCGGTGGTGCGATCGGCGGGAATTGGCCGAGCTATGGGACGACGCGGAGGGGATCGTGGAATGGGCACAGGATTACTAGTGAGATGACGTCTTCTGCCTCAGAAAATTGTTCGGCGAGGAATCATATCCTCCCGAACCTGTCAGGGAGGAATTATGGGTCTAGTGAGTATCTCTTTTTAATTTTAAATATTATTAAAATAATAAAATAATTAATAAAAATTTTAAATTTTTTAAGTTGTTTTTATATCGCTAGTACAATAATCAAAGGGGTAGTTGTAAATTAATCGACCAAACTAGCCAAAATTTGTTTATTTAATAGAAGTTACAACGCTTCGACCATATGGTTGTGGTCCTTTTCAAGTATAAACTGAAATAATAATTAATTAAAAAAAAAACGGTTTGAATTCAAAAAGCAGTCATATACATAAATGGATTTGCTATAAAATTTTGAGTACACATGTTCTTATTGAAACACTTCACAAATTTGAATTAAAACAAATCATTAACATCTTGTTGAATTTTAAAGAGAGAGAAACATTGTATCAGTATGAAACTTTGTCAGTGAGTGAAATATAAAAATAGGAAACCAAGCTAAACGACCTTTATTATTTTGTCATAGATTTTATTTAAGCTATCTGTGTCCTTTGTAGGTTGATTGTATTATTAAATTTTTTAATATACATTTCCGCGATTTCTCTCTTTTTCACATATTTCTCATTATGTAATATATTAGGTTTTGCCCAAATCAAATTCATGTCCGAATTCCAACTTATGTTTACTTATAACGGAATGATTTGTTTCATGCAATTTTATATTGTTAAAATGCTCTTTCACTCGAGTACGTAAGCGCCTTTTTGTTTGGCCGATATATGACGCATTACAGTTTTTGCAATCTAATTTATATACAACATTAGTTCTCTGATCATTATGTAAACTATCTTTACCACGTTTAATCAATGTATTTAGTTTTTTTTTTTTTTGTTATTTTATAGACGTTGAATGCCACGCATAACACGACATAGATCATAACTCACATCTTTAGCATATGGCAATGAAATAAAAGATGTTCTGTCAGATTGTCCACGATTCATATCACAATCATTATTGTGATTACGATTTTTTTAATACATTAATTCTTTTTTTTTTTGTATATGTCGTTTGATGATGGGTTTAGGGAAACAATTATTAAGTAAGATATCATTCACCATCTCAATGCTTTTATGATGGAAAATGTCATTGGATAGTAGAATGACATGATCAACCAGTTTATAAATAGTATTAATTTGATATTTTAAAGGGTGGTTAGAAAAAAAAAGTTTATATATCTTCCTGAAAATGTAGGTTTCCTGTATCAATTAGTAATGAGTCTATTGTCAGAACGAATGATCGTTGTATAATGGAAGAACTGACTTCAATTTCATATGTGAAATTCAAGTAATAATTCAGGTAATTATTAAAAGTCATTAATATCTCATCTATTTTTGTACGTGGCAATATAGCAAGAACGTCGTCTACATATCTATAATATATGGATACAGTGACACTTAACTAACATAAACATTGTGTCTCCAAATCATCCATCACAATATCTGCTAGGATAGGTGATAAAAGAGAACCCATCGGGCTGCCAAATATTTGTTCATAAAACTGACCATTGAAGCTGAAACTAGTTGAATCTAAAATTAATTCTGTTGCATGTAAAAATTGAGCTAAATTGAAATTTGTGTTCTTAGCAATGTCAGTCCAACGTTTTTTAATGGCATTTAAAACCAACTCTTTAGGAATATTTGTGAATAATGAACTAACATCTAAAGATATCATTATATCATTATCATTAATAAAAGTATCTTTAATATTTTTAACGTTTATCACTCGTTTATCGCAGTCTGTAACGCTAACTCAGAAACGACTACGAACGGCTCAGAAACGACTACGAACGGCTCAGAAATGGCTTTGAACGGGTCAGAAACGATTACGAACGGCTCAGAAACGGCTTTGAACGGGTCAGAAACGACTACGAACGGCTCAAGAACGGCAACGAACGGGTCAAGAACGGCTCAGAAACGGCTTTGAACGGCTCAAGAACGGCTACGAACGGGTCAAGAACGGCTCAAAAACGGCTACGAACGGCTCAGAAACGGCTTTGAACGGGTCAGAAACAGCTTCAAACGGGTCTGAAACGGCTTCGAACGGGTCAAGAACAGCTATCTTACGATAGCGGACGATAAAGAACGGCTATTGAAGAATGACAACAGGAAATGTATGATAAAACAAACAACAAACGGCGATCGGGAAAGCAAAGAAGCAACATAGTTTGGAGATACGGCAGTTTGTGAACGAACTGCAGGCTCCGTCGAGAAAAAATTTTCCCCGAAGACATGTCATAGTGCGGGATATGATGACCTGTGACAAGCCGACATCGTCGAGATGCGTCCGTATTCTCGCTTTTGTCTTTACTCTTGAGTGGTAACCTCTATTGAAACGAGAATACGGACGCATCTCGACGATGTCGGCTTGTCACAGGTCATCATATCCCGCACTATGACATGTCTTCGGGGAAAATTTTTTCTCGACGGAGCCTGCAGTTCGTTCACAAACTGCCGTATCTCCAAACTATGTTGCTTCTTTGCTTTCCCGATCGCCGTTTGTTGTTTGTTTTATCATACATTTCCTGTTGTCATTCTTCAATAGCCGTTCTTTATCGTCCGCTATCGTAAGATAGCTGTTCTTGACCCGTTCGAAGCCGTTTCAGACCCGTTCGTAGTCGTTTCTGACCCGTTCAAAGCCGTTCCTAGTCGTTTCTGACGCGTTCAAAGCCGTTTCTGAGCCGTTCAAAGCCGTTTCTGAGTTAGCGTTACAGACTGCGATAAACGAGCGATAAACGTTAAAAATATTAAAGATACTTTTATTAATGATAATGATATAATGATATCTTTAGATGTTAGTTCATTATTCACAAATATTCCTAAAGAGTTGGTTTTAAATGCCATTAAAAAACGTTGGACTGACATTGCTAAGAACACAAATTTCAATTTAGCTCAATTTTTACATGCAATAGAATTGATTTTAGATTCAACTAGTTTCAGCTTCAATGGTCAGTTTTATGAACAAATATTTGGCAGTCCGATGGGTTCTCTTTTATCACCTATCCTAGCAGATATTGTGATGGATGATTTGGAGACACAATGTTTAAGTTTGTTAAGTTTCACTGTCCCCATATATTATAGATATGTAGACGACGTTTTTGCTATATTGCACGTACAAAAATAGATGAGATATTAATGACTTTTAATAATTACCACCAACGCTTGAATTTCACATATGAAATTGAAGTCAGTTCTTCCATTAATTTCCTAAATACAACGATCATTCGTTCTGACAATAGACTCATTACTAATTGGTACAGGAAACCTACATGTTCTGGAAGATATATAAACTCTTTTTTTTCTAACCACCCTTTAAAATATAAAATTAATACTATTTATAATCTGGTTGATCATGTCATTCTACTATCCAATGACATTTACCATCATAAAAACATTGAGATGGTGAATGATATCTTACTTAATAATTGTTTCCCTAAACACATCATCAAACGACATATACAAAAAAGAATTAATGTATTAAAAAATCGTAATCACAATAATGATTGTGATATGAATCGTGGACAATCTGACAGAACATCTTTTATTTCATTGCCATATGCTAAAGATGTGAGTTATGATCTATGTCGTGTTATGCGTGGCATGGGCTTCAACGTCTATAAAATAACAAAACAAAAAAAACTAAATACATTGATTAAACGTGGTAAAGATAGTTTACATAATGATCAGAGAACTAATGTTGTATATAAATTAGATTGCAAAAACTGTCATATATCGGCCAAATAAAAAGGCGCTTACGTACTCGAGTGAAAGAGCATTTTAACAATATAAAATTGCATGAAACCAATCATTCCGTTATAAGTAAACATAAGTTCGAATTCGGACATGAATTTGATTTGGACAAAACCTAATATATTACATAATGAGAAATATGTGAAAAAGAGAGAAATCGCGGAAATGTTGTATATTAAAAAATTCAATAATACAATCAACCTACAAAAGGACACAGATAGCTTAAATAAAATCTATGACAAAATAATGAAGGTCGTTTAGCTTGGTTTCCTATTTTTATATTTCAGTCACTGACAAGGTTTCATACTGATACAATGTTTCTCTCTCTTTAAAATTCAACATGATGTTAATGATTTGTTTTAACTCAAATTTGTGAAGTGTTTCAATAAGAACGTGTGTACTCAAAATTTTATAGCAAATCCATTTATGTATATTACTGTTTTTTGTATTCAAACCGTTTTTTTTTAAATTAATTATTATTTCAGTTTATACTTGAAAAGGACCACAACCATATGGTCGAAGCGTCGTAACTTCTATTAAATAAACAAATTTTGGCTAGTTTGGTCGATTAATTTACAACTACCCCTTTGATTATTGTACTAGCGATATAAAAACAACTTAAAAAATTTAAAATTTTTATTAATTATTTTATTATTTTAATAATTTTTAAAATTAAAAAGAGATACTCACTAGACCCATAATTCCTCCCTGACAGGTTCGGGAGGATATGATTCCTCGCCGAACAATTTTCTGAGGCAGAAGACGTCATCTCACTAGTAATCCTGTGCCCATTCCACGATCCCCTCCGCGTCGTCCCATAGCTCGGCCAATTCCCGCCGATCGCACCACCGATAATTTCGTACTTGTTCCATATGCCGAAGATTAAGGTATCCACCGATTTGGACGGATTCCTCGGTTATCTTCTGAAAATCGACAAATATTTAGTAGATAATATTAATAAACAAATTTATTATAATAATAAAAACTTACCGGCATTGTGAATATAAGGAACAGAGTCCTCAATAAATTTTCTAGCAGGTGGGTCTTCCAAGATATTATGTCTATTATTTCATGAAGTCCTAAGGACATTCTTGTTAAAAAAATTTGGGCTCAATATGTCTCCCGATCCAAAAGGCATTTTGCACTGCACTTAATAACTTAGCTCGACGACACTTAGCGATACTTAGCTCGGCGACTGCTTTAAACTTTGTGATGAACATCGCAGAGACAGACCCTCTCTCCATAAGCTTCAGCCCCATCCCCTCAGATAAATCGTAGTAATAAATATCTGTTTATAAATTCGAGCGGTTGGACATCAGCGCTCACCGTAATGCTATACGTCATACGCTGTTTTATTTATACCTGCGGAAAGGACCATGAGAACGCTTAGAAGAGAGACAGCGTGAGGCGTTTACGAGAGATAGCGCGAGGCATTCATGAGAGAGCGTGAGGTATACGAAAGAGAGAGATAGCGCGAGGCTAGGGACCGTGAGAGAGATAGCGCGAGAGAGATGTCGCACACTGTTGCCATATACGTGAATCACGGAAAAAATTATATAATTTATTAACTTTTAGAGATCGGGCTTTTTTGATGATTTTAATAGTTTTCAATTGCACACATATCAATATTGTTATATAAGAAGAAGTAAAACATCAATATAAATCTGATAAAAATTAGTTATATAATATATTTTTATTTAATTAGTGATGACCAATCTAAAACGCGTGTTCAAAACAAAAAAAATATATATTTTATAACAAAAGAGGTATTTTATAATATCTTTGAAGTGAGCCTACTAGCCCCGGTCTCCTCTAGTCTTCTCGTTATGCATTTATATTCAAATAAAACAAATATAAACATTTTTCCATTTTTATTATAAATATATATAATCGCACTAAATCGTAGTTGTAATTAATTGCATACGATAATATAATATGATATTAAATTTATATAAATTTCTGATTGAAGGGAAATGTAGATAAATGGTGAGATTTATTCAATGATCAAGATTAGTAAGGGGATTTACGATTTTATAATATTATTCTTTGCATAAAAAAAAAATCCGATTTAAGAACGAAATAAATACGCTTTTATAAAGTTATTATGTCAAATTTGTGAATTCCGTACAATAATTTTCAATGTACGAGGGCAGTTCAATAAGTCAATGACTTTTACAAGATATGGCACTCAAATCGCAATCTAATTTTATTTCTGATATTTACCACCTTATTTAAGTATACACTCCAAGTTTCAAGTAGATCTGTCAAATGGAAATTTTTTGACAGCGTTCTAAAGCGGATAAGTTTGTGTTTTTTGCTAAAATGGAAAAAAGTGAATTTCGTGTGCTAATAAAACATTACTTTTTGCGTGGAAAAACCATTAAGGAAACTGAAGAAAAGCTAAAAAGTATTATGGGGACTCTGCTCCGTCGCATGGAATGGTTCACAAGTGGTTCACTGAATTTCGTTGTGGTCGTACAAGCACGAATGATGCTGAGCGCCCGGGACGTCCGAATGAGGTCACAACTGAAGAAACAGTCAATAAAATCCATGATATTGTATTGGACGACCGTCGAGTGAACATACGCGAGATAGCCAAGATGGTAAACATCTCAAATGAACGTGTTTTTAATATCTTGCATAAACATTTGCACAGCATGAAGAAGCTGTCGGCCAGATGGGTGCCGCGCTTGCTCACAATCGACCAAAAACCACAACGAAATTCAGTGAACCACTTGTGAACCATTCCATGCGACGGAGCAGAGTCCCCATAATACTTTTTTAGCTTTTCTTCAGTTTCCTTAATGGTTTTTCCACGCAAAAAGTAATGTTTTATTAGCACACAAAATTCACTTTTTTCCATTTTAGAAAAAAACACAAACTTATCCGCTTTAGAACGCTGTCAAAAAATTTCTATTTGACAGATCTACTTGAAACTTGGTGTGTATATATACTTGTGTGTTTGAGAGTGTGTATATACTTAAATAAGATGGTAAATATCAGAAATAAAATTAGATTGCGATTTGAGTGCCATATCTTGTAAAAGTCACTGACTTATCGAACTGCCCTCGTAAGATCTTCAAAAATTGTAGAAATATATGGAATAAAAGCATAAGAATTTCATATTTGATGATACTTTAAAATTTTCTTCGGAATGACTCTAATGATGTCCACAGTTTTATAAGCGTTGGACCGCTAACAATGCGAGTTCATACGATTAACAACGTCAAACTCATAAGTCTCGAATCTTCTAATGTATGCATGATGATGATCGAATCGACGTTACACCGTATGTTCGATCTCGATCCATGCATTGATGTATCTTTTGATCGATTGGTTAAAATTACCGAGACAGTCGATGTTAAATTTACACAATTTTCAAATATCGCGTCTAATGTAACGGATAATAAAAAAGTACCAAATATAATACGCGCTAGCGACGCCTTCACTAAGCATCAGCTCATCGAGTGCGAGCTGGTAGCTTTAGTTTTTACTCCATAATATGCATGAAAAAAAAATGTAAAAGAGAGAAGAATAAAGAGATTTTAAGTTTAAATCATGACATAATTTCTTCACACGCATTTCCATTCTCCATTTTTCTCCCACCCGTAAGCAGTCCCAGCTCTCATACGAAGCTTGTAGTGGTCCTTGCGAGGGATAACGTCATGCGGTGAAGGGGAACGTGATGCTAGGGACCGCGAGAGAAGAAAGAGATAGCGCGAGGCGCACGCGAAAGAGAGAGAGATAGTGCGACGCTAGGGACTGTGAGAGAGCAAACGCTTAGGAAAGAATGAGAGAGCGCGAGGTGAACGCAAGAGAAAGAGAGAGCGCGAGGTGAACGCGCGAGAAAGAAAGGGCGCGAGGCGAACGTGAAGGAGAGAGATGTTGCGGCGAGGTATATGAAAGAGAGACAGCGCGAGGTTAGGGACTGCGAGAGAGGTAGCGCTTAGGAGAGCGTGAGGTGTTCGCAAGAGAGAATATTTTCTATTAATAATAATTTTTATTCATAAAATGTGTGTGTGTGTGTGTGTGTGTGTGTGTGTGTGTGATTAAAAATATAAAAGCATATAAAATTTAAAAATGGATATAATATAAAAGAATATAAAAGAATACAATAAACATGTAAATATAAATTAATATAAAAGAAAATTAAGGATATTTTTATCGGCTCTCAATATCAAAGATATAAGTATGAAATTGAATGGATAAAAGAAAATATAAAATAAAAATGAAAATATATGAATAAAAATTAATATAAAATATAAAATTAAAAAAAAAATGCTAGTGGCAACGGCGGCTGTGAGGTGGCCGGGCGATGGAGATGGTTACAGTGACTGCAGCGATGACTGGTGAGGTAGTAGAGTGGAGGCTGCGTCTTATACTGAAAATAGAAACAGTGAATTTTACTTTTGTCTTTTCAAATTTTTAATTTATTATAAATAGAAAACGGATACTTACAATGATTACAAAGTGGACACATGTTCCGCGTGAATATCAGATGCAGCGGAGCGTGACAATTGCTGCACCACTCTTCTACAATCACTTCATAAGAAGTGGTACAATGCACGCGTATGGCACAAATGTTTACAAATAGTTCCACATTTCGTACTACACAAGCAGTGCATAATTTAATATAATCTTCAGGTATATAATATGAATATATAGCGCACACCCTCGTTACAACATTTATGTTGCTGATTACAGACACCCCCAATAATTGTTCAAATATATCCAAGTCCCCGCCGTGCTCGCTATTATAATCGGAGTCTGTTGATTCACTCACTATGTCATTTTCTTCTCTATTATAATTGGAGTCTGTTGATTCACTCACTATGTCATTTTCTTCTCTATCACTATCTTCCGCAATATCTATAATATCTACATCAACATCACTATCTTCCGCAATATCTATAATTTCTATGTCATTATCACTATCCTCAGTCATAATAATATCTTCATCCATTTCTTTTACTCTGATCTGTGCTATACGAATGCTAGAGACTTTTTGATGCGGAGACAGACTCTCTCCATAAGTTTCAACCCCCATTCCTCTCAAAATTATCGCAATTCTTCCTTAAAAAATATTAAGAAAGATGTTTCGCTCTCGTTTACGACTGATTTTCCGCGAGGGTACAAAGTTGCTGAATGTCAACGCTTTTTCATTTGCACCTATATAAATAACGTTTCGACATGTTCGTCGCAGCGTCGGCCCTAAAATCTTCGTTCCTTTCCATAATATCCTAATGATTTTATGGACATTTAATGGATATTTTGTCCATAAAATGAGAAACATAGTTTTATGGATTCTAGAGCGCTCCGGTTACAAGCTGCCGAACGTTGGCGCCGATACGTTGCAATTCTTCCTTAAAAAATATTAAGGAAGATGTTTCGCTGCCGTTTTATGGGAGATTTTCCGCGACGGTACAAAGCTGCCGAACGTCAACGCTTTTACATTTGCACCTATAAATAATGTTTCGACATGTTCGTCGCAGCGTCGGCCCTAAAATCTTCATTTCTTTCCATAATATCCTAATGATTTTATGGACATTTATTGGACATTTTGTTCATAAAATAAAAAACATAGTTTTATGGCTTCGGGTAGCCATAAATCACAAAGATAATCAGTTGCCGAACATGCTTAGACCCCCCCCCCCCGATTCTGCGATAAGCGTCCCCCGCCCGCGTGACGTCAGCCCCGCGCCTCCGAAATACCCCCCGCCCCGCGTGACGTCATACCCCGCGCCACCGAGATACCCCCTCGCCCCGAACCCCCCTCGGAGCCCCATGGGTTAGAATTGGCATAGTATCCCTACTCACGCATTATGACCTGAAAATAAGTATTATGTTTAAGTTGTTTTTCCTATGGAGGGAATTATTTATCGGGTAAAACGAACCTATCACTTTAGAAAGTGTATCAAATGTCTAAACTATTGATAGTTATAATTAAAAAGTCGTTTTTTCGAACCTCTATTTTGTACCTAATTTCGTCAGAAAAAACGGTATCATTTTTAACTTCGTCACTCCGTGTACGTAATTCCGTCATAGAATATTCTGTAGTTTTCAACTTCGTCACTACGTAATTCCGTTAATTGGACTAGGGCGTTTAAATATGGGGTGTATAAAAGAAAATTAATTTTATCACAAATAATGACTCTTTATTAATCAGTCTTGTTTATACTTACTCACAAATAACAGATTTTTTTTCTTACATCTATTATCACCGTTATTTAAGTATCATTAATCAACGTTTAAGTATAAAATTTATAAAACAAATTATTATATGTAAGAGTTTTTATATTAATTTGTTACATTATTTTGATATTAAAAATTTTTTTAATGGTTACGTAATAGATTCCTCTACTATTCAAGAGCATGGATAAGTAGTAAGATTTTTTAAACAATTTTTTCTCTTTCGTAGACTGAATTTTTTTTCTTACATCTATTATCACCGTTATTTAAGTATCATTAATCAACGTTTACGGAATAGATCCCTCTATTATTTAAGAGCATGGGTGGCAAGATTTTTTAAACAATTTCTTCTCTTTCGTAGACTAGAATATCATCCTTATCAGGCCATTTCCATTTGTTCTGTATACCTATATCACCCATTGCCATTGTTTTTATTTTAAACTTTGGTCCTTCTTCAATATCGAGTACCAGCCCTGGGAATTTCTCACCCTCATACAGAATTACTACATAATCACCTTTGGTTATTTCTGTAGAATTCGCATCAGTCATACTATTTTTGGCATTTTCATCTTTATTCCCATTTGATTTTTTCTTACCCTTTTTTTGTTTTTTTTTGTTTTTTGTTTTGTGACGCTGAGGAAACCTTTTATAGGTACCACGCACCTCCGGGTAGAGAATGCGGGTTATGCGGGACTCCTTGTTCCTTAGCTTTCGATTTTGATTTGGATAGTTTTTCATCCTTTTCCTATTTTAGTTTTATTTGATATGCCATAAACTCATCAGTAACAGCTACTGATGGAGTTATCTTCCGTTTAACTTTAACAGATTTGATTGTTGAAACTGGGGTGTCTAGCCAAAAAAGTGCATTTTTGAATGGAGATGGAAATATTTTTTTTTTGAGTAATCGATGTTTGTTTATCAAAATTTTCGAGGTTGGAAGTGCATTTTCATCTCGTTCTGTTATGTTGGAGATCGGTGAGTCATCAAATTGTCGGAAAATCTGTAGACTATCTGCACAGCTTGATTTTGGTGTCGAAATCACAACTGAACCATCTGGATTTATGTCCAAGTCGATTACATCGTTCGCAGCGAAATTCTCATCAAGTTCAAGGGCGGAAAAATTTATATTTGTCTCGAGTGTTGTATTATGCTCTTGTTGATTATTTTCTGAAATACTCATATTTTGAAGTGATGAGTCGGATATTTTTTTTTAATGACTAACCAAAAATTAAAAAGACCCTCATCTTTCGTTTGGCCATTCCATTGAGCCTTTTCACATCTCTTGAACTCTTTTAATCTTTCGACTCCTATCGTACTTTCAATGAATGACAGAATTAAGCGAATATCTTCTTTATTTTTTTCTCTTGACTCTGATTCTTCACTTTCTGATTTTTCTGAACCATCGACTGTAGTTTTTAATAGTTTTTCAAAAGGCACTGCATTTACATCGAATGGGTATAATCCACAGATCCTGAAGCCATTGCGTATCGTTTCTGGTTTAGCTGCTCTTTGCAAACATTCGTTAACTAAACCTGAAAAATCCTCCCTTTTCAGGCGTTCACCGTTATTATTGATCCTCCATTCATGAATTATTATTTTCCACACGTTCTTAAGGGGATGAAACAGGGATACATCCATAGGCTGCAGAAGATGCGTTGCATTTGGTATCAAGCCGATTAAAATAATGCCCTTTTCTCTGCAAAATGTACTTATTGTTAGATGCAAAGAAAAATAGGATGAGTGCCCATCAAGGAACATGACAACAGGAAATTCGACGTTATTTTGTTGCAAATATTTTTTTTTTTTTTTTTTTTTGTCATCCTAATTTTATTACAATCTGTCCATGTATGTAGGACATTTAGCAATATTTATGTCTTAGAATTGAACATGGGGAGGACGTTTCCAGTGATACGACCTTATATATAGATTATACTTTGTATAATTATATGATTATTAATACTTGAAGTAGTTTTAAAGTTTTTAGGGTAGATTAAGTTATGTTATCTCACATATTCATACAATGTTGTATATTAGTATATTTTAGGATATGAAGTCTGTTGGTATTTTTCTCTTAAGTCTTCTCGTTTTAAAGAATTTTTTCATGAGGTTTACTGTTAGAGAGTTCGGGTGATCTAGAAGTCTGTTGCAATAGTTTACACAACACTTAACAATTTCTTCTTTGATGCTCGGTATTTGGAGGTCGTGTTGTATGGAATCATTAGTTACAAACCATGGAGCGTCTAGAATCATTCTTAGGACCTTGGATTGGAAACGCTGCAGTATTACCACGTTGGAGTTAGATGCTGTTGCCCATAGCTGGATGCCATACGTCCATACTGGTTTTAATATTGCCTTATACAACAGTAGTTTATTCTTCACTGATAGTTGTGATCCTCGTCGTAGTAACCAGAACATTTTACGTAGTTTAAGTCCGAGCTGTTTCCTTTTGGTGAAAATGTGTGATTGCCAGTTCAATCGACGATCGAAGTGAATGCCTAGGTATTTAGCGGACTCTGATTGTGGAATTGGTTGGCCATTGAGTGTCACCTGAGGACAGGTTTCTCTTCGGGTAGTAAAGGTCACATGGACTGATTTGGTTTCATTAGCCTTTATACGCCACTTCTTCAGCCACTTTTGAATGGCATTAAGATTTGTTTGTAGCATCTGAGAGGTTGTTACAGGGTTTGTGTGAGAGGCTATAACTGCAGTATCATCCGCGAATGTTGCCGTTGTTACTCCAATTGTTGTAGGTAAGTCAGCCGTATAGAGGAGGTAGAGCACTGGGCCTAGCACACTTCCCTGCGGCACTCCCGCTTGTATTTTGTAAAGATCCGTGGTTACGTCTTGATTTTTTACAAAGAAGTGTCTATCTTGAAGATACGATTTTAGGAGAATGAAGTAGTTTATAGGTAGATTTTGTCTGATTTTGTATAATAGGCCATCATGCCATACCTTGTCAAAGGCTTGAGTGATATCCAGAAAGGCAGCCGAGCAATACTTTTTCTCCTCTAATCCTGTGTGTATCTTTTTATAGATACGGTGAGCCTGCTCGGTAGTAGCGTGTTTTTGTCGAAAGCCGAACTGATGGTTAGGAATTAGTCCTTTTTTCTATTATTGGTCTTAACCTTGAGAGCAGTAATTTTTCAAAGACCTTTGACAAGATTGGTAGAAGACTGATTGGACGATATGATTTGATATCTTCCGGTTTTTTCCCTGGCTTCAATATGAGTATGATCTGAGACACCTTCCATTGTAGTGGAAAGAACTTGGTTCTCATTATAGCATTGAATAGTTGAGTTATAAATTTCCACCCTTTCTCTGGTAGATTTTGGAGTATTAGTCCAGTAATCACGTCATATCCTGGAGCCTTTTTTGGGTTTAGGTTATTTCTGATAGTTTTGATGATTTCGTTCATCTTAAAATTATGCAGAGGTGATTCCTGTTGGTAGGGTTCGTTTATCGCACGACAGATTACATCTTCTCTTTTTTCTGATTGCGCTTCCTCAGGATGTGGTGTGAAAACTTCGTTTAGGTGTTGAGCAAATGCGTCCGCTTTTTCCTTTGCACTTCTCGCCCACTTTCCATCTGGTAAACGTACTGGTGATATTGGGATTTCAGGTTGCTTAAGCCGCCTGGTCGCCTTCCAGAGTGAATAGTTGCTTGCGTTGCACTCAAATTTTGCAGGTACTCCGTTATACCTTGATTTCTTTCTGAATTAAGCATTTTACGTAGGCTTTTAATTGCTTTATTTAACTTAGCTTTTAACTCTGGGGATCTAGTTATCTGCCACTGTTTCCTGAGTTTTCGTTTTTCTTCTACTTTTAATCTTATCGTTGTTGAAGATTCGTTAGCATTGACCTTTGTTGAGTTGAGCGGAGTAGCGTTCCATGCTGCTTGCTGTATGCATTGATTGAAGTGCTCTATTGATTCCGTGATTTCATTTTCAGTTCTTAGGGCTATTGATGTGTTTAATGTTTCTTCTACTTGTAGTCTGAAATATTCCCAGTCGGTTCTTTTATTACACAATGTGCACGGTTTTTCTTTTTCGAGCATTTTACTGCTCAAGATGAGCAATACTGGCGAGTGATCTGAAGACAGTTCCAGACATGATTTAGCCTTTAAATAACGTTTGTTTATGTTTTTGGTGATGTAGAAGTCGATAATGTCTGGGATCTTTCTTCTGTCTGTAGGCCAGTACGTCGGTTCTCCCGTGGACACTGATTCGAGCTTTAGGCGCTCCATAGCTTTATGGAGTTCTTTGCCCTTTGGTGTCATTAATCTTGAACCCCATTGTGGGTGTTTGGCGTTGTAGTCTCCTCCGGAAATAAATCGGTTACCCAGTGTTTTAAGATAGAGCACAAAGTCACTTTCTTTTGTGTTATGCTTCGGAGGGCAGTACACTGCTGAGATAGTAAGAGGGCCAAGCCAGTCCTCTACAACTACATTCGTGGCTTGTATTTGCTCTGTTTGAAATCCGTTAATTACGTGATGTTTTATGTTGTTTCTGATGATAATGGCAGATCCTCCGTGGGCAGTGCCATCCGGATGCATGGTGTGATAAATTGTGTATCTGGGGATCTTGATGTGACTCTTCTTAGTGAAGTGAGTTTCAGATATTAACATAATATCTATGCTTTGATCTTTCAAGAAGGTTTGTAGTTCAAGTTTGTGTTTCACTAGACCATTGGCATTCCAGATTACTAGCTGTAGAATTTTTATCATTGTGATATTTTAGAAATTAGAGTGGTTAGTAGGTTTAACATAGTACTCAGTTGTTCCGCGAGACATTTTATCATGGATTTTAGTTCTTGAAGATCATTAGTTTGATGACCTTGAAGTTGTTGGTTTGATGCTGGAATGCTATAGGGGTGTCCTTGCGTCCTTTCTGCAGTTGTAGCCTGTGCATAGGAGGGTCTTGAGCTGTTAGGCTGAGTTTGCTCCGATATTCGTTGCGAATGTACAGTTTGTTCCATAGTATTTTGTTTTGGTATAATTTCTTTATTCCTTAGTGCCGGAAATTTGGCTTTTTGTAGTTGTTTGTAAATTATGCAGCCTTTATAGTTGGCTGGATGATTCTCGCCGCACAGAACGCACTTTACTTTATCAGATCTTTCTTTATATGAGCAGTCTGAGGTTTTGTGTTTACCTGTGCACTTTACACATCTCGGTGGATGAAAACAGAAATTTTTGTGTGACCGTATCGTTGGCAGTTTATGCATTGAGGTATTTCACGTTTAAAATGCGGCGCTTCAAATTTAATTTTTGTGTTTAGCAGATATTCGATTGTATAAATGCTTTTGTTGTTTTCGTCTGGTTTTAGATCTATAGAGAACATTGATAAGGGGTTTTTCGTTATTCTTTGGCGCATATTTATAATGTTTAGCACCGTGTGACCGTGACTTTCTATTTCCTCCTTTATACTATCAATTTCAGTCGAGTGGTGCATGTTTCGTAGTATTACTCTGAAGGGTTTGTCTTGTTTTTTCCGATAGGTGTGACATTCGGTGTTTTTTTCTTTTAAGGATTTGATAATTATATCATAGGCCTCGATAATTTTAGCTTGAACCTTAGCTTGTTCTTGATTTTGAATTTTAATAATATAATTGTCTTTAGTAATTACATTTAGCATGTTCATTAACGGACTAATATTATTGACTCCTGAAATAAATATGGGTGGAGCTTTTATAGGTTTAGCAGTATTTATATTTTCTGTTCCTTCGAATTTCTGGTTTTCTAGTTGCTTGTATTTGTTTGTTACACTAATTGGCGCGCTTAGCCAGTAATCGGCGATACGTGTTTGTTTTGAGTTGCGCCGTATATTATTATTATTATTTTCAGGACTGGATCTAGGTCGTTTGTTTTTGCTTTTAACCTCTTGCCATTCATTATGTTTATCCGTGGTATACTTTTTCGAAGTTATCTCATCATTATTATAAGATACTTGATCTGTCACGACTGCGGTTATCTGTTCCATTGCATCTGATTGACTCCGTTGCGGCATCGTATCCGTCTGTATATGTGTATTGCTATGGGTCGTTGTCTGCGCGAGTTGCGCGGTAGTATTATCACGTCCGCTGGCCATAACGGCCGCGGATTATTTTAACTGAGCAGCAATGTGTTTTATTGTTTATTGAATACTTTAGCTTTTTACACACAGATGTTAAAATTTAAGTGATAAATATTAGCACTATCAAATTATTGAAAGTTAGCAACACTGAGATATTTTATACTGAGATATTTTAGCGCGTTCGGAACGGCAGCGCGATATAAACACATCCGACCCGTACGAAGGCTCGAACGAGACTTGTTGCAAATATGGATAAAAAATATTTGTTATGTATTCATAAAATGCTTCGCATGTCATCCAACCTGAGTCGGTTCTCCCTATTCCCCAATTTTTGGGCATTTTCGCAACAATATTCTGTGGCATGCGTTTGTATGAGAACAGAGTCAATGGTGGCATTAAACATCTAGTAGCTGATGCTCCAATAAGAACTGTCAGGCATTCCTTTTCGTCATTAGTTGTTCTACTATAAATCTGTTTAGATCCTTTTTTGGCGGGAATAAATTTATTTTTTGGACAAAGGTAAAAAGCTGTCTCATCGCAATTAAAAATGCGATTGGGACAAGTTAAAACCTGTTTGAGATCACCATATTCTTCAAAAAAGTTCTTGATTTTTGCATGCCAATTTGGAACTCCTTCTTCACTTATGTTTGCTCTAGCCGTCGACAAATTTTGAGGTACTCTTTTGGATATTTCTTTGTGGCGATTTAAAAAAGCTTCATACCATCGGCGCCCTGGAATTCCATCCTTGAAATAATTGATTCGTCCGTTCTCTGCCATGTATTTGGAAACACTGTACAAGAGTTGATCCTTTATTACTGGAAATCCTTGCTTTCCCAGTTCGACTATCCAATTGATAAAAACTTTTTCCTCATCTTGTGTCAATATAGTAGGAGCTCCGACTGATCGTTGATGTCGTCCAAATTTTTTATCTTGAAGCGTAGTTCTGGGAATGCCAAATGCTTTCGAAGCGCTGCTTACAGACATCCCTTCGCTAATTTGTTTTAAAGCTAGTTTCATCGTTTGATCATTGTAATTCATGTTTTGTTGGGGTTTCTTTTTGACTTGGGACTTCTTCCCTTTCTCCATCTTCAAAATTCCTATATAAAAATGAGATACAGGCATAAATAGAAAAATAAACGTAGCAATTGAGTTGATTAAATTTATTATAATGAAAACAGTTTAATTATTTGTTATATTAAATAAAATGAAAAGTGCATGGCGAAATAGTCCAGTTTATTTAACACTGTCAGTATCTATTTGTGTCGAGTGACGAAATAAGGGGCAAGTATCATTTAGGTTGGATATAGTATCGTCATTCAATATTATTTCTTCTCCTCATAAATAAGGAGAACAAACAACAATAGTTGGTAGTATTCAGGATAGAATAAGTGAACGCTGGAATAAAATGACGTTTGTTTTCTTTCTTAGACTTTTATTAATAAAATGTATTTGACGAAGTTATATCCACCCGAGTAAAAACCACAATGTATCTAATTTCATCATACCGAATTGACATCTCAAAAATTAAAGATTACTTTGATAAGCGCAAGATAATTATAAATATGACGAAATTTAATCTTAGTATTGTAAACTCTATTAGCGTCTTTGAAAAAATTATTTTAAAAAATCAAAATATTGTTTACACATGTAAAAACAATTACTCCGTAAACATTCTCACTAATTTCGTCGGTGTGACGAAATAAGAGACAAGGCAATTTAAGGACACATAATTTCGTCACCCACTTTATTTAAATAAATAATGTAAAAACTTGAATGAAAATTTTTCTATACTTTATCCAAACTTAATTTATGTAAAATCATGAACACAAAACTGAATTTACTTACCAATCGAAATCTGAAACCTTAAGACACGTCCGCTCGTCACTAGGGGTGCTTTCCAGTTACGGAACACAGTGAGTAATCCAACAAAATTATTTTATTACCCATTTTCCTTTTATTTAACTCAATTATCTTTGTATTCAATTAATATGTACATTTTTCAGAAGTTAAGTTTGTTTACATTCAACAAGCAAAAGTTAAGTGTTGGCGTTAAATTGGCTCTTCTGAAATATCAATCTTCCTCGCTTCTATTCTACTTTCGGTGGAAACAGTATATTAAATTCGACTTGCACCGAAGCAGAATCGGATTGAAGGCTTCGGTGGAAACTAGACCAGTGTTACATAGTGTCGACTTGTAGCTGGAATGCTATTTAGCTATTTCATTTCACCACCAGAGTGCAGGGCAGTCACTTTACAATATTTGTCACTAAATTTACCCATGTATATGTACAATTATGTTTAACAATTTGTAATAATTAAAAATCGCAAGTTTTTTTCTATAATTATTTAAATTACATAATTATTTTCGTGCAAAGAGCGATTAAAAGAAAGAAACGCGCGTAAGCATCCATTCAATTTAAGAACTTTTAACTATTGTGACGTGACGCCTTTTGAGCGCCGTCACAAGGGCAATGGCCCGACCGAGGGGGGGGGGAACGGTTCTGGAGTTGCCCCTCACACCTGAGAGAGAGAGCGACTGTAATTAGAATTATATTCTCGTGTTACCGTGATTCCGTAATCACGAGACCCGTAGGATGCGACCTTTAGAAGGTCGCGGTGCGACAGCCTGAGCGGAGGGTAATCGTGAAAATGTGAAGCAAGATTCCTGGGATTCGGAGAAGAGACTGCATTGGGAAAGTACCGAGGGGGTCATGGATAAAAGGACTCCCCTTCACTCAGGTCAAGTATCGAGTTCCATCACTTCCGCCATCGTAATAATCGATTACAGGTACTAATTGTTTTAGATACCGAAAAACAAAATTGGACACTTCCGGACCCACACCATGCTGCAGAATGAGTGGAGGGCCCGCGGTCGTCAACAAGCCCGTCGGGAAGGACTGAAGTACGGCCCGGCCAGCCTGCCACGTCCAACCCCGAAAATCAGCTGTACATTATTATGACGCTACCGAAGATCAAGGAAACAAGTTTTCAAAATTCGCGGCTATCATACCGGGGGCGCCCGGAGATCGATGGGCGGATCAAGGCAACCCCACCGCGCCCGAACATCGACAGGATGCGCAGGAGATCGACGCGGAACTCGAGGGACCTGAGGACGCTCTCGCTACTGGGCACTGTTCGGCGAGCACGTGAGACGAGAATACCAGAATCGGGACCCGACTACGCCGATACATCGCCATCATTATTGTAAGCCGCCACTCAGGTAGTCGATAGATGTAAGGCCCGGACTAGGCTGGTGTCGTGTCGTGAGTTAAGTGTCTCCAAATTATGTCCGTGAGTAAAATTCAGTTACCGTTTCTGGGCGAGAATAACCTCGCCATATAAGTATCGTTACCACGAGACCAGCTGACTCCGGGTGTCGCGAGTAGATTCCTCTCAGTGAAGTTGCCGCCGACAATCGTTGTATGTAGAGTAATGTACCGTACCGTATCGTAGAATACCGTTTACGTAAATATTCGTTAGAAGCGAATTAATGTCGACTTCATTTAATTAACGTCGCGTGGATTAATAGTGGAATTGGCGTGATGTCGTTCTCGCGAGTTAACGTTACTGTACCGAACGCAACTCCGCGAGAGTCGCAATAAATTCGCGAAATTCTCATTAGTTAATCCCGTATTTCCGTAACATTCTTACCGCAATTTGTATTTCCGCGATCTTCGCGAAGGAACGAGCGAGTTCCGAGGTCGCCGAGGTAAATATCGAATTGTTTGCCGATCACGTTCGTTACGCGTTATCGCGTTGATTTCCATTGTCGTTGGAAGTTAGTACCGAAAGTCAATTTACCGCATTCTTCCGTTGGGACGATATTCCCGTCAAGATTAAAGTATAATTCGTGATATCGCTATCAAATAATTGTAGTTCCGCGTACATACCGAATCCCGTCAAGAATTTAGTTTTTGTATCGTGTTTATCTCGACTGCCGTTCAATAATATGTTTCGCCCGTTTTTCATACATTGTATTATCCGTTCGTCCTTATAAAAGGGCCGTAGCAATAAGTAACCGATTGTATCAATAACCATTGTAAACGTCTCTAAATATATTTGTTAATTATTGTTAACTGTGTGTTGAATATTATAACGTCCTCTCTCCAGAGCCTACCCCTTATATCGATCAATCAAAAGAACCGCGCCTCTCTACCATCTACCGGGCTAAGAGCAACCGGAAATTGTTACCGAACATACCGTACCGCGGCGCGAGAATTCGCGCCAATACTTGATACCGCAATACCGCGGGAGTACCGAGTGTGTTCGTTACCGAGATTACCGTTTTACCGCATACCTTAATATACTTTTATTCTATTACACACCGCCCCCTTGGGATCGGCGTTCCCGACAAAGGTAGCGACATCGCACTATATATCTCCTAACTATATGCTCTATTAATTTTTATTAATTATAAAGAAAATAATTATTTCTTAAATTATATAACATAAGACTATGGGTGCGGTCGAGAAGGTACTAGGAATGCTACGAAGCAATTCGAGTACGGTCGATTTAGCATTTAGAAACACTCCAGCAATATCAATGACGTCATTGAAACGTCACAGATATCCCCCTCCATTTTGCTTCCAATGCTGCAGCCGGAGAGGTGGTACGGCTGAAGCGTTATTTGAATCTTCGCAAAGCGCGGGAAATTGTGTGCTAATGGACTAATTGCGTACTAGTGTACTAATTGTAAAACGTAGTGTGAATTAACGTGATAATAGATACTAATACGAAATTGACAAACGCTCAAACGTTTGGAATCGCTTCAGATCGGTCGATATGACAGCGTTGATAGCGTTAGTAACGTTAATCGACCGTTTCATGGAAGTGTTGAAAACGAAAACGTTCAAAGCATTCGAGAGTGGCAACTCGACCGCACCCTATATATTCCTAAACTTGCTTAAACAATTTTTTAACGATTGCAATATTAATATTTCTAAAATTATGTTTCCTAACTATATGCTTAATTAATTTTTATTAATTATAAATAAAATAATTATTTTATTACTATATACCTAAACTTGCCCAAATAAGTTTTAAATGATTGCAATATTAAAAGTTTGTTAATTATGTCTGCTAACTATACGTTTAATTAATTTTTATTATTTATAAATAAAATAATTATTTCTTAAACTATGAGACTATTACTGCGTTTACGCGAGTGTTACTACTGTAGTAACACTCGCGTAAACGTAGTATATATTTCTAAACTTGCCCAAATAAATTTTCAACAATTGCATTAAAATTTTTTAAATTATATATGCTAACTATACGCTCAATTAATTTAAATTAATTATAAATAAAATAATTATTTCTTAAACTATATGAGACTATATTCCTAAACTTGCCCAAACAATTTTTAAATGCATAATAAATAAAAATAAGAAATATTAAATTTGTCTGCTAAGTATACAGAGATTACCTACGGATTGCAATCCATAGAAAATAAAATAATGGTAACAAATGTAAAAATGTAAAAATATAAAAAATAAAAATACTACACAAAAAAATTATTAAAACTAAAATGTACAAAAAAAATTAAAAAATTTTAAAACAAATGGGATCCTGTTTGCCACATCTTCGTCGTGATCCCGAGTAGTGCAAAGAGCAAACGCGATCGAGAAAGCTAGAATGGGGAGGGGAGCGACTTTTTGGTCCTTTGCCCGGGCGCCATAATTCCTCAGTCCGACCCTGTGTACGAATACTTTTTACACCTACTGTATAGATATATGTGTGTGTAGAAACAACTCCTGGTACAAGTCAGACAAAATGGAAAAATTTAAGGGATCGATTTGTAAAAGAGCATACCTTAGAATGCGCTTATATCGCAAGTGGTAGTGCAACTGTAAAAAAAAGAGTAATTCAACGATTATATTATTTATAATGATAGTAATAGTATCCCACTAAACACAGTTATATCATTGTTACATTATTATTACGAAACTCAATTATTAAGTAATGTTACATGGATGTTAGAAGTAACTTAAATGCAAGTTACAATTTCCGCCTCAACAACATAACGATCTAATATAACACGTTATGTAACAGTTATATTACACAATTTTATAAATTTAACAAAACTATAATAATACAATAACATTAATGTGACAGTAATGTGATGAATCTGTAATATATGCATAATCATTTTGTTATATTGTAATTACATAGGAGAAAAGGTATATGATAAAATATAAATAATATATAATTTCTATTAAAATTTTATTATATATTTATTATACATTAATATATTAATAATAGTTAAATTATTTTATTAAATTAAATTTTTTATTACAAATAATAATCCATAATATAAAAAGGAATAATATTATTTTTTTATGTCCTATCTTAATTAAATGCGTATATAATTATTTAAAAATACATATAAACTTAAACGAAAGAAACATAAATAATTGTCTTATACTTTACGCAGTCTTCAAAATTAAAACATACAATAAAATGCTTTGGATTATTTCGAAATATATAAATTAATACTATTAAATATTTTTTTTTTATGTCCTATATCTTAATTAAATGCGTATATATAATTATTTAAAAATACATATATAAACTTAAACGAAAGAAACATAAATCATTTTCTTTTACTTTACGCAGTCTTCAAAATTAAAACATACAATAAAATGTTTTGGATTATTTCGAAATATATAAATTAATACTATTAATATATTTAAATATAAAATGCGAGTCTATAAAAAATAAGTAATGAATCTTTTTAAGAAATCGTAAAATACATAAAAATGACAATAAAACACAGAAATTTAATACAGTGATATGTTCCATATATATTATTGCATTAATAAGTTTTTTCATACTCTGTATGTAAGAGAGGAATCACTACTGAACAATTTTTATCTAAAGAAATGCAAAAACATTTTCTACTAACAGTTGCAGCTTCAATAGTGACAGATTCAACAGAATTATTGATCATAAATATATTTAACTTTTTTGAGTCACATGGTATTGTAAAGAACGATTTGTATCTCAATACTTTCAATACTTTATTGCTACGGATGTACAGAACATTATTTTTAATGAAAAATTTTTGACAATTAATATTGAGTTTGATAGAAGGCAACAGTTATCATTAGTTTTCTCAGAAATTATAAATCCATTATATTCTACTTTAGAAATAATTAATGTTTTTTTAGATTGATGAATTATCGGATATTTTCTCTCATAATCTTTTGAAATTAGTAAAGAATTAATTTCCAAAGTGCGATTAATAACTTGTTCTAATGGTTTCGGTGAATGTTTAACTCTATTTTTAATTTTTGTTATGAAACTTTCAAATTTGAAACTACTAAATTTGTCTAAACAACCAAACCTTTTCACTTCATTGCTAAGATGTATAAGATTATGTACATTATATGTAATATAATGACATCCGTATAATTTTTTATATTCCAGTACAAACCATCGCAATAGAGTTTGCATAATTATTCCAAATCAAACAAAATTCCGAGTCACATAATATTCTAATCGCTACAGATAATGCAAGAAAATGATTATATTTAGAGTCTGATAAAATCGATTTTAGAACAATTGGTTCAGAGTATAACAGAAATTGGCGACATTCTGTTGCTTTCCATTTGTCTACAATATGTACAGCTCTTGGTCGTCTAGCAAATTCCGATGGAACTAATTTTTTGATAGCTAATAGATTAGTGTTCAATACATCAAGTGAATTTTTTGGTAGCTTATGATCCTTTGAACCTTTAATCCATATTTGAAGGAGACGCTTTATTACGCCTAGACATACCAAGTGCATATAATCTATTGTTACATTAGAAACCATACCAATTTTTAACCGTGTTAAAATGGACTCTCCAGTGTGATGCTCTTCTTGTTCCATAGTAATGAATGATTCATCTGTTCTCAAAGGATTATCAATTTCAGGAAATATCACTGTATTATTCCATTCGCCTTCCTGAGTGCATTTACCGCATGCAAAATATCCAGTATGATGTTTTGTACGAGTTATGTAAGCCTTTGCCGGGGCATCACAGATTATTGTGTTGAGAATAACAGTAATTACTTTTCCATTTACATTTATATCATTTTTAGCAATATTTTCCATATCATTAACAAATAGAAGAAGAAAGATGTTAACATCTTTTGGTTTTGAATAGCCATGAAAAATGCCTACTAAAAATGGTTCTGAATAAAAGTCAGCTTCAATAGCAACTAATAATGGTCAAAATTGACTAGTTGAACTTGTTGATATAGAAGCTCCATCGCAATTTAATTGAAGATAAATCACATCGGGATAAATTTTAAAATATCTAATAATTGAACGTTTTAATCCATTCTCTAATCCAAAATGCATATATGCACCACCATTTCCAAAATGAATTTGTTTACAAGTTGTTTTTGGAGTTTTTTTTAATGTTCTACCATCTTTAGGAAGATCAGAATGATTATTTTCACGTAAAATACTTAGTAATGCATTTATAGCAGACAGAGATATTTGAAAATTTGAAGCCCATACTTGTAAATCATTAATTAGATTTTTTGAACTTAATTTTGATGAAATATTTTCACTAGACTCATTTAAATAATTGTTTTTTTTCATTATTTACGAAAAATTGATTATTATGATTCGACCACTGTTTGATGTTGTCATTACAAGTATAATTTCTTTCAACATATTCGTTAATCATTAATTCCTGAGCTATTTGATTAGTCAACTCTTCATTATTAGTTCTGAAATTTGGTTCACAAGCTGTCTGCTCAATAGCATAATTACATGACTCTCTATTTACTTTTACAACCGAAGACAATGACGATGGCAGACTTTTAATTAAAGATTCATTACTTATTTCATTAAAATATAAAGAACTTAATTGTCGCTTTCTGCAATGTATTAAATACTAAATATTTTTTGACATTGTTTTATGTATAGTATGAAAATTATATTAATAATTAAATGTATATACTTAAAAATAAGAAAATTAGCGCAATCTAAATTCTAATAATATATTAATGCGTAGATATAAAAGTCCTCTCCTCAGAATAATATTCAACTTACTTCTTCAACAAACTTCTTTTTTTTTATTCTCTTGTTACGTCCTGTGGACTCCACGATTCTTTTCTTTCAAAGAACGCAAGGCGATGATTGAAAAATCACAGGCGTGGGAATAAGACTATGATCTGGCAGGCGAAGCAGCTGACCGGAGACGGTTAATCGTAAAAATAAAAAAAAGAGATATATACATACCAGATGTAACTCGCGGTGTCCGAAATTCTTGCTTTGACTAGTTGACAACTCGTGCTTGAAAAGCAATAAAAATTTTTCTTTTAAAGGAAAATTTTATTTAAAAAGTAATAAAACTTTTTAGAAGGAAATCTCCACTTGAAAATCAATAAAAATTTAGAAGAAAACTTACGTATACATACAATGTTTATTTACAATATATATAGATATATGTATGTACAATGTTTATTTTATAATACATATGTACAATGTTTATTTACAATATACCATATATATATATATATATATATATATGTATATATATATATTTCAAAGAATAATAAATTATGTTTTATAAAATAAGTAAACTTACAAAATTATTTCGGAATTCTACATTGTTTTCTAGTTGATTATTGATACGATTGAACTTTTCATTTGTCTTTACAGGTAATATAATATTGTATTTTTTTAACAACATGTTATCCGTATCCATGTTACATTTAGAACTAGCTTGATTTACCGTTTTATTTTTTATTATTTTCGTTTCATATAATAAACTTTCCAATTTTACTAATATTAAATCTAATTCTGTAAAATAAAAATAATTAATTAAGTTGCATATACATATATAGATACTTTGACAGCGATTTGTATATTTGAATAATAAATCTAATTTTAAAAATCTTACTTTTATTCGTTTTTACTGATTCATTTTCCAAAATTAACAATTTTGAATTAATTAAATCTATATCAACCGAAACCGGTTCTGAAAATAAAATTTTGTTAAATATTTGAATGCATATAATTAATGTCATTAATGTCATTAGTCTTTATACAATAAATTTAACATTTACGTCTTTATAAAAATATTGTATACCTTTGTTGTTTGCATATTCTATGAAATTGTTTTCATCTATAACAGATAAGTCTGCATCGAGCAACATTACCGTAGAGTTCTGGCCTAAAAATTTTACGGAAAAATGTAATATGTATGTATATGTGATGTTGAGAAATAAACATAATAAACAACATAACATATTTATTGATATAATAAAAATATTATATCAATAATGTAAATACCAGAAAATTGATGCTAATCCAATACATATGTGCAAATTGAGTATAATAATGTATAAAATGTGAATAAAATATGAATTAAAAATGTGAATTATAACACATTCATCAGAGAAAGCTTTCTTTTCTTTTTTCAGGAATACTGAATTAAAAATAAAAGAACTCACTATTCGATGGTTCTGACTCACAATCAGATGTCTTTGTAGCTGATGTGATGAAACTCTTTTTTATTAACTTTTTCTTCTCCGATGATACTGACCCACTATTCGATGATTCTGACTCACAATCAGTACGGGGATTCTGTAACTCTTAAAGACGATATCGCTATCGTTAACGTGTCGTTGCGCATATATTTTAACATGTCAAAATATATGCGCAACGACACGTTAACGATAGCGACATCGTCGTTATGAGTTATAGAATCCCCGTACTGATGTCTTTGCAGCTGATATGATGAAACTCTTATTTTTAAAGTTTCTTTTCTCCGATGATACTGACCCACTATTCGATGGTTCTGGCTCACAATCAAATGTCTTTGCTGCTGGTACAATGAAACTCTTATTTGTTAAGTTTTTTTTCTTTGATGGTATTGACTTGACAAGTTTATGTTTGTCTACAATATAATATAATATTGAAGTCTAGACTTTTAAGCGAAAGTAAATATTATTATTGTACATTTCAAAATGCAATCATACCTGGCTGACTACAAGATTTTTTTCGCAAACGCAGGACTTTCATTAAAAATATGTTTAATTTCTTCCGCATTTTTTTTCAATCTTTTTTGCTGATAAATTGCTTGCACTTTCTTAATTTTTTGTTCATCATCTTCCGAATCATGCGAAAAAGCAGTTTCCTTTCGATCAAGAAGCATCAAGCGATCGATAGCTTCTGAATATGTTTCTGAAATAAGATAATCGTTTTATTAAATTCATTGTGATTAATTTGAAAAAAAACTTATAAGTTTAATTGATCCATAAGAAAAAATTTTAACTGCATTAAGGTGCTTCCAGACCAATGCAATCCAATAGATTCAGATTTAGATTCTGTTGGATTGAGTCTGTAAGCATCTTAATCAGTTTGGATTTATTAGTTTCTTTCATTTGAAAAAATAAAATTATTTGTATAAAATACATACTTGCTTGACCAATAATGTCAATACTGTAGAACGGCCATGACTCTGGTGCTTCCAATTCAAATTGTACCATATCGTGGAGATCATTTATGCTTTCTTTTGTATATGGAGGTGGAAGAAATGGAACTTTCAATCGTTTAGTAGTGTTATCCCAATTAATCCAGGTTGAAGGAACAATATCGATCTCTTTTGTAGAACCTTTTCTTCCACGTTTAATAAACCTGACAATTTTAAACCGATGAACCATTTCTTCATTATCGCTGTCAGACATCTGTAAATATATATATATATATATATATATATATATATATGTATATATATCCTTATATATGATGCTGAAGTTGAGAGCCTTACAATTATTTACAATTAATAGCGAACATGTTCATATATTATATGTATATTTAGGACTATTCATTTATTCAATTTGTGTGTGTGTCTTTTACATAAATAATTACCAATGCTTATTTAACCTCAAAATTGAATAAAAGAATAGTCTTGAATATATAATACATAACGCGCGCGTGTGTGTGTGTGTGTGTGTGTGTGGTGTGTGCGCGTGTGTGTGCGCGGGCGCGCGTGCGTGCGTGCGTTAATTCGTAGTTAACATAATATTTACCGTGCAATTATTCTCTCGAATGGGCTGATATTGACTTGCAAAAAATCAAAAACATCTGAACTTGCGAAGAACAAAAGATGTGCGCACATGATTCACCGGCCGGCACACGTGGCCGAATCAACGGATCAAGTGAAATTGGCACAAAAATAATGTACAAACTATTTAAACACGTGTACAACAACAGACTTTATGATGGCACCGGATGGCTAATAATTTCCATTTATATGATCATCGTTCACGATTGTGAACAACTTTTTATATTTAATTTTCTCTACAGAAATTATTTTTTCTTCTTGTAAAGGTTCAAGTTTTAATTCGTACATATTTAAATTTTTTGAATCGCAAGGATAAATATATAATGAATCTTTAATTTTCCATATTTTAATTTTTAACAAAATGCCATTATTTATTTCTTTGAAAATTTTAATCACCTCACATACTTTATTATTTTCCAACAAAATCATATTATTTGGTGACTTTGTTGTTATTATTGTTTTATATTTTAACTTTTTAATATCTGCTCCATTTCTTTTTAAAATATGTACAGATGGGAGTGAAGGTGACTGGTTCAAATATGAATTAACTTCATGTAGCCTTCGAGCCAGTTGTGCCAAAATATTATGAGGTGATCTTATAATAGTTTTTAATTGCCCTAAATATGTTTCAAATGGAAACGCACTTAAAAAACTCAATCCACACTGCATATTTCTTACATCATCTGAAATATGCATTAAATTATGGATATTTAAAACTACAAATTGTGGACCATAAAGTTTTTCTCCTAGCACAATAAACTTGGTAAGTATTTCTTCTGTATAATTTGTATATTCAACTGCATTTTCCATCGATAACATTCGACAAGCTACATGAAGTAATAAAAAGTGTTTATATTTGTCACTCTCTAAAATGCCTTTTAATATTATAGGTCCGCAGAATAACAAGATAAAACGATAATCCGTGGCTTTAAATCTAGCATGGTGCTCAATATCTCTAATTTTTCGGTGGAATTCGTCGGGCTGCTGAAATTTTATTTTCTCCATTCGGCTTGATAATAACCTCTTCTGATTGCTACTAAGCTGCGTATTAAAATCAGGTAACATTCAAGCATCAATTAAACGTTTCATGACTCCTAGATAACACAAGTGCATCGAGTCGAGAAGGAAATCACTGACCATGTTGACTGACGGCTGTATGTATATTAAAGGTGATGCTGCTGTATGATGTTCCACATGAGAAAAATTTCGAAAACTTTCATCACTTCTTTTGGGACATTTAATGTCTAAATATGTGGCAACTTTATGATGAGTTTGACGCTCTACCAGACATCGTTCGCAACCATATTTTGCATTGTGACCTTTAATACATTTAAGGTATGCTCTAGCAGGTGTATCACAGATAAAACATTTTAGTTTTATATAATAATGTTTGTTATTTATAATTATGCCTCTATTTTGCAGGATGTTGACTTCAGCAATGAAATCTTTCATAAATAAATTGATTGATTTTGGTTTACTATTTCCCACATAAGCAGCAGCTACGAAAGGCTTATAAATGTCTGGCTTAAAATGTATTTTGACTAGAATAGGCCACATAGATTTTATACTCGATTTAAATAATTTCATTCCATCAATATTAATTTGTAATTCGATAATGCTATTGTCAGGATGGATTTCCGAGTTGACGCAAAATTGCAATCCTTGTTCTATACCAAAATACGAATATTCTCCATTAGTAATGTTATCGCAGTCATCTATTTTGCGTATTTCATAACATGAAATATTAGTTTTCAAAAACGTTGACGATGATCTTGGTAATGTAGATAAAAGTCTTGGTTGAAGGATTTTGAGCAATTTATCCAGATGTACGAATAGAATTCTACATTCAATAGCCCACATTCATAGCTTGGATATTTCTTCGATTTCTTCGATTTCTTCATCACTTATATTGTCATCATTATACTCGTCAACATCACTCTGATCAGAAATTGATAATAATGATAGTAATGATCGATCGCTATCATTATTATCAATTTCTTCATGTACAGTGTGAGTTTCTGAATAACTTGTATCGGAGTCACTCATCAACTCTTCTCTTTCTACGTTTGTATTATCCATATGATCTATATCAGAAATAATAAAATACCTTTTTATCACTGCTATATATATATATATATATATATATATATATATATATATACTTGTCTCGATATTATTCACATTGATTAATATACCTTCTGATGTTGCACCACTACAACTTGCTTTATTATTATATCCATCATGTTTTTCTTCCTCTTCTGTGAATTCTTCATATAAATTTTGTTTAAATTTTTTTATTTGGCGATATTTTTGCGCCCGAATTTTTTATTTTATTTTATTAGCATCCATATCGTTATATATAGGTTGTAGTTTATTAAAAAAAAAAGTTGATTAAAACCGGCAGTAATTTGTTTAAATTTAAACGCATGCGCAGATTGCTCTAAAGTCGCGACAGTATTTGACGTGGCGCAAATATGGGCCGCATTAGAAGCCTAGTCAAATCCAGACCTGCGCCCGTTCAATTTTATAGTGAATGCCACGCCATTTATATATCACGCGCAAGCATGGCCCTGATATGTATCTTTCCAATTCTTTTGGATAAGGCTGTGGCCTTGTTGACGCCACGACACTTGTCAGCACCATGCAAACTTGCATGGTGCTGACAAGTGTCGTGGCGTCGACAAGGCAATTTCTACCAGGGATATTTAAAATTAATAAACTATTTTTAAAAAATTGAACCTAACGTCACAAAAGAAATAGTAGTAAAAAAAATTAATAATTTACGATGTTCTTATAAAAAAGAATTAAAAAAAGTGCAAGCATCTACAAAGTCAGGATCAGCTACCGAGAAAATATACGAACCAAAATTGTGGTATTACGATTTATTAGAGTTTTTAAATGATGAAGAAATACCTAGACGTTCTTTATCTAATATAGAAACGCAAGATAATCTTGACGAACAAAGTGATTTGGAGGTAAATAAAAAAAATTATTTTGAATTTAAATTTTTAAACTAAGAATTTTTAAGACTATAATATACATACATATTTATAATATATATAATATTTATATATATTATAAAATTATTTATACATATTGTGACGTGGTCGTCACGACGCGCGTCCGCCCCAGCCTAATCGCGGGGCAAAAAGCCAAGCGGTCACGTCAATCGCGAGAGAGCGAGAGAGAGAGAGCGAAACCGAAAATCCCAGAGAGACTGAGCAACACAGTATCAATTGTTACTAATTCGCGTGTATTTTACTTTATTTTTGGGAGCCTGACCGAGAGAGAATATTGTCGCTGGAGAAAGAGAGAGAGAGGTGTTGTCGTCGCAGGAAAGAGACAGCCGCGGTTGGAGAGATTAGCGAGATAAACATACCGCCGAGAACCGTAAGAACTGCCCTTCCTAACAACAAAGAAGGAAGCAAATACAGAGCGTCACGTAGGAATTCGGCCTTGACAATCTACTGACAGGAGATCCAGTGAGGCGCCCGACAACAGGCGCCGGAAGGGCCCAGACCGGGAAGATAACTTTCCTCCCGCGGGTTACCGCTCCGTCAGATACTGGACACAAGGCCACCGCGGGGAGGCCCGCGGCGCGAGGTCGCGAGGGCCTCGAAACCCCACGCAAATACCGCGCGAATAAATATATTTTGTCACCATCACGAGGGGTGCTGTGAACCCCCGTACGGCCTTGCTAATCTCGCGCGACGACGGTAGACGGCACGGCGCCGTAATTGGTTATCGCGTACGCACCCCGCGTGCGCAGCATTGATCCAGCTGTCGATTTTCGGGCCGATAGATCCGGCAGATTGGTGCGACCGCTCAACTTGGCGAGACGGGTGACGACCTAAGATCGATTCTGGCGATCAAGACGAGCTCAAGAGGGACCAAGTCGAAGGGAGAAGTACCGGTGAGGCTACCCTTTCGTAAGCGTATCGAATAATTATCACGTCTGTCACGGTGTTAATCCGAGTCTCGTCCGTTCTGACGCGATTGTCTTATTTAGTGAAGTTTTGTCGCGTGGGCTCTGCCTTATTCGGGAAACTATTTGGTGTACGAGCGATCGACGTCAAGCGGCGAGTACTTTCGCACCTTCGGGCAAGTGAATAATATTAACGCGAAATCTTCGTCTCTCTGGGATTCGATCATATATGTCGCGTCTCATATTACACGGTTGTCGCGTCTTTCTCTAATATTACTTCTGTTAGTGCGTATGTTTGTCGGGTCTCGTTGTTGTATGCGCTATCCGGCTGTGTCCGGACGTCACCTTGTGTTAATCTCATCGCGGAGGAATTCGACATAAAGAGAGTGATAACGCAGTTCGCGACCACCGGCGAGCGCGTTAGAGAGAGATTACGAGCGAGAGAGCGAGCGCAGTCGAGCGCGCGAGTGAGAGAGATTACGAGCGAGAGAGCGAGCGTAGTCGAGCGCGCGAGTGAGAGAGAACGCGCGCGAGTGAGAGAGATTACGAGCGAGAGAGCGAGCGTAGTCGAGCGCGTGAGTGAGAGAGACAGCGCGCGGAAAAGATTCCGGCGCTCTCGATTCACCGGTGAATTTCGCCCGTCGGATCGCGAAAAATAGATTAATCCAGATATTGTATCACTCTCCAGTCTCGTCGCCGATATGAACTTCCGATTGTTCGCGATCTAAGTCAGTTCGATAATGTCTATTTGTATGGTCGCGGTTATTCTTTCGTATTCGTCTATGCTATCGATGCGCGTATCTCGGACTTAAGCTTGTCGCGGATATAACTCTGTGTTCAATCGTCGAAATATTTTCTTTTGTATAGAATTTTGGATTTACTGTGTCTTGTATATTATCTTCCGTCTTTATAGTCATTTCTTTATTACTTTCATAGTTTTCCATTATACTTCATTATTAATATCGGTTCCAGTTATATTTTGTTATCTTCAACTTTTATTTATTATCTTTTGTTATATTAAATTTATTCTCTGATTATCATCCGCTATTATGTTTTTCTTTTATATTTATGTCTATTACATTGGTTTATAATAAACTTCATTATTTTGCTTTGTTTAACTAAATCGCGTACTGCTTTTCTTTAGTACTGTCAACTTAAATGTCTGTGTCGTCATTTCTGTGTTCATCACATCGCGAAAAGAGTGTAAGTTCCTTCCGTTAGAGCAATTTCGGCAACCCCACCCTGCCCCTCTGCCGTTAGGCGAGCTAGTTAGCCCGTAGCGGGATTCCCGGCCAAAACTTTGCGTTGGGTTCGCGATTTGTGGTTTGACGCGTGAAAGACCGCGTCTGGCGCCCAAAACTAGTCTCTCGCGAATAGCACGGCTGGCGTTCTGCTGCGGCACGCGCGGGACGACCCCGAGCTTAGTTCCGCCGCGTGAAACATTAAAACCCCTGTGTTTTGACGGCCAAGTTCCGTTCTTCCGGCTTTTAATCGAGTCGGGAGAAAAAGACGTCGCAATATATATAACATTTATATTTTAAATTTAATAAGTTTAATTATACACAAATAATAAGGTTTACAAAGATAATAAGATTTTTCTAATCAATGAGTAAAGTTACTTTGCCATGGAATTCGACCCTCATTAACAAAATAATTCATGAAGTCCTCTCTGACTTTTCTGGCCGCATTGAAATATTTCCCGAATTTCTTCGATCTAATCACTCCATATTAGAATTTATTGAAGTGTATCCCTGTGATACAATCCCATCCTCTAAATTTTCTCGATCAAAACATTCTGGTGGAGAATAAGAATTTGGTACTGATTTAATTAAATAATTATGCAATGCACAACAAGCCATAACAACAGATTCAATTCTCTTTGGCTCAATATTGATTTCTGTATGAAATATTCGAAATCGAGATGCCAAAATGCCAAAAGCATTCTCAACAATTCGCCTTGCTCGTGATACACAATAATTATATTCTTTTCTGTCTTGAGTAGTCAAATCCGACTGTCTAAATGGTTTGATCATATCTGTTCTCAAGGGGAAAGCATCATCTGCTACGAAAACATAGGGCAGTCTTCTTGAACTATTTCTTATATGTTCTTCAGGGGGAATATTCAAATCGTTGTTTTGAAGTTTTTCAAAATAAACTGTATTTTGAAGTACACCGCCATCGGAAATTCTGCCATTTGTACCAAAATCACACAGAATGAATTGATACTGAGCATCCACTATTGCTAATAAAATCATGCTGTGTCGATTTTTATAGTTATAAAATTCAGATCCGCTTCCACTTGGAGAAATAATTACAATATGTTTACCGTCCATTGCCCCAAGACAGTGGGGAAAATTCCACCTTTCTTCAAACTGTTTTGCTGTATTTTTCCATTCAATTTCCTTTCGTGGAAACTGAAACAAAAAATATTGTTACAGAATACCGATAACTCATCAATTTATTTATTATTTATTTATTATTGTTTTTTTATTATTTTTATTTTTATTATTATATATATACACTTTTGAGTACCTCATGACATATTATTTCACTTTGTCTATTTAGTGGGGTATCGATCGGGGGGCTCACGGCTTTTTGCGCTGCGTGCGTCAGTATGTAGATTCCACATTATAACTTATTGTATTAAATTTACTGAAGAAGGTCCAAAGAAAGGGCCGAAACGTTTAGATTTAATAAATTTGTTATTCCAACAAGTTTGTTTTTAGTATTTGCGTATCTACACCCTACGCGTGGCTCCATATAGCCTCCTTCTGAATTTGTAATTTATCAATGCAGGGAGCCTACATTGTTGACTTATTATTTATTATTGATTTACTTATTTATTATTTATTTATTTATTTATTTTTTTTTTTTTCGTAGAAACTGAAACAAAAAATATTGTTACAGAGTATCGATAACTTATCACCTTCATCCCCGCATCACTTTGCTGCTGCAGAAGATCAAAATTTAGAAGCACAAGCAGTTCCCTCCCGTTCTATTGATTTGTCACAATCAGTTCCCTCCCATTCTATTGATTTACCTCAACATAATCATCCTAGACCTAGGCCATCAAAAAAATCTTTATCTGATCAAGACTTAACAAATGATGTCCTATTATCAGTTAAAGATCATTTTAGAAAACCAATAAAACAAGATGACCGTTTCGATATTTTCGGTACAAATGTCGCAATTCAATTGCGTGATCTAGAAAAAAATCAAAGAATTTTAGCCGAAAAAATCATCAATGAAGCTTTATTTGAAACTGAAATGGGACAATTAACTACATCACATAAAGTAATGAATCCATTCATCGCTGCCTCAAATCCTACACCAATGCGTCAACAATTATATCAGCAATATAATCAACAGCATACATACGCTCACCATTCCGCATCACGCAGTCCAACTCATACACCATACGCTCACCATTCCACATTACGCAGTCCAACTCATACACCGTACGCTCACCATTCCACATCACGCAGTCCAACTCATACACCATACGCTCACCATTCCACATCACGCAGTCCAACTCATACATCATTATCAACACAGCAAACCCAGCAACAAATAGATTCTCAATACCCCGAATCAGAAAACTCATATTTATCTGATTTTAATGAATTTCATACATTATAATATTTTTAAGATTTTTATATTTTAATGAAGTTTGATAAAATGTTAAATAAAGTTAAAAGTTAAAAGTTTTAAAAGTGTTAAAGTGTTTTATTAAATTATGAATAGATTAATTAAAGAATTTTTTTAATTACCTTCAAATAATCCTTATATAGAATTTTATATATGGCTTCACATGTTTCGGGTACAATATAACTGAGAGCTTGAGGTGAAATTATTGTAGAAAATTTTAAATCTTCATAACTTCGTCCAGTTGCAAGAAATCGCAAAGTTGCGGTAAGTCTCTCATGAGGCGAAATAGCGTTTCTCATTAAAGTGTCTTTCTTTTTTATTAATGGTGTAACTAATGATAAAAGATTTAAATAAGTATCCTCATTCATTCTGAGATAGTTATGCCAACCTTTAGGATGCAATTTTAGTTCCTTTAATAAGTTTATATGAGAATAACATTCTCTTTTTTTTAACCATTCCTTGCACCAAATGTTTTTTATGTTTATGCCGTTTGCTTTTAATAGAAAGCAATAAACCGACCACCGCTAAAATGTCGTCCGTCATCATCGTGATCTAACATTGAACTGATAAATTTGACTGAAGGTGTGTGTGCACTTGTGAATCCGACCGATCTGTGCAGTTTGAACTGTACAGTTAGATCGCTCAGTTTTAACTGCGTGTGTGTAGCCGGCTTTATTGTCTTTTAGATATCTTTAAGATATTTTTTAACCTTTCTGTGCTATCTGAGTAATGTATTAACTTCATCATTATTATGTTAACTTTACATTGGAATGAATAAGGTAAAAATCATTTGTACATATACTAATCAATTTATATATTTCTGATTTTTTTAATCATTACAATTTTTATATATTTTTTATTATATTTTGTACTTATAATTTAAAAAATTTTTCTTTACATTTTAAATCTCCATAAACATCATTTCTTAGGATTTATTATTACAGATCTCAGTCGTATTGTGTATTTCCAAATTTCTTTACTTTTTTTAAATTTAACTTTGTTTTTACAATGTTTCCTAGGATTTACCTCTACATATACAACAATTGATACATCGAATGAAAGAAAGAAAACCTACAAGTCCTTATCCAGATCATTTAAAAAGCTTTGCAAGAAGCCTTCATTTTCTCCATCTGCCTATAGATATGTCCGTGAAACCTTCTTAAAATGTTTGCCATGTGTTCAAACTCTAAATAGTTGGATTTATTCAAGAAACTATAATCCAGGTATTTCAATAGAAATGGTTGAACATGTATCAAATATGGTGAAAGATCACTTAGATAGGCAGGTTAAAAAATTAATATTTAACTTAACATTTGATGAAATGCACATAAAAAAAGGAGTAAGCTGGAATAAAAATATTAAAAAATGGGTGGGAATTGTTGATGCGGGTGGTCAATTGTCGGAAAAAGATAAAAATGCCCGTTTTCTTGAAGCAATAAAAGTCTTGGTTTTTATGGTAGTAAATGTCAATGGACATTTTAAAGCATCAGTTGCTTATTATCTTATAAATTCTCTGAATGGTCATGAAAAATCAATATTCTTACGAGATCTATTAATTTAATTTGATGAAAAAGGCCTTGACGTAGTCGGTACTACTTTTGATGGCGATAGTGCTCATAGAACTGCTTGTGAATTATTAGGAGCAAATTTTGATTTTGATGACAAAGAAAAATTTAAACCGTATATTGATCACCCGGTCACAGGAAAGCCTGTACATATATTTTTTGATCCATGTCATAGTTTGAAATTAGTACGAAATTATTTTGGATCAAAAAATAAACAATTACGAGGGTGGTTTGAAAAGTCCGTGCAAAGTCAGAGAGATGGCACCACTGGTGCGTATCGGGGTTATTTTTAGTTAGTAGCATCTCTTGGAAGAACACACACCAAGTTTCAGCCAGATCGGTCTATTTCTTTGTGTTTGGCGTTCGTTTGAATCGAGAAAGTCGAGTGATTTCCAAAAAATGGATGAAAAAGAATTTCGTGTGTTGATAAAACATTACTTTATGAAAGGAAATCGCCTCAGAAGACTAAGGAGAAGCTTGATAAACATTATGGTGAATCTGCACCTTCGATTAGAACAGTTTATAAGTGGTTTCAAAATTTTCGGAGTGGCCATATGAGCACAAGTGACGCTGAACGTTCTGGACGCCCTATTGAGGTCACTACTCCAGAAATCATTGATAAAATCCATGATATGATGATGGATGATAGAAGAGTGAAGGTGCGCGAGATTGCTAGTGCTGTGGGCATCTCGAGTGAACGGGTACATAATATTTTGCATCAACATTTGGGCATGAAAAAGTCCTTTTCCATCACGACAATGCACCAGCTCACTCATCTGTAGTTGTAACCGCAAAATTGATGGAATTAAGGTTCCAACTCGTTCCGCATCCCCCCTATTCTCCAGATTTGGCTCCCTCGGACTACTACTTGTTCCCCAATATGAAGAAATGGCTGGGGGGAAAGAGATTTTATTCAAACGAGGAGGTGATTGCGGAAACGAATGCCTATTTTGCAGAGTTGGACCAATCTTATTATTTGGAAGGGATCAACAAACTGGAGCAGCGTTGGACGAAGTGTATAAGCCTAAAAGGAGACTACGTTGAAAAATAAAAAAAGTTTATCCCGAAAAATTAAGTAGTTTTCATTTTTGCACGGATTTTTCAAATTACCCTCGTAATATATGATAAAACAGAAATAATAAACTGGAAATACATAGAAAAATTACATGAAAAACAAGTTAATGAAGGCTTGCACTGCGCTTGCAAAATTCGTAAACGACATGTTTATTTTGAAAATGAAAAGATGATAGTCTTTCTTGCAGCCCAAGTTTTAAGCAGTAGTGTTGCAAATGCGTTACATTTTCTTGAATTTGATTTGCAAGATCCAACGTTTAAAAATGCTTCTAGTACAGCTAAATTTTGTAAAACTTTTAATGATATGTTTGATATGTTAAACACAAGAAATAAATTTAGTAAAACTCCAACGCGGAAAGGTATAACTACAAAAGATTTGTCAGAAGTAAAACGAAAAATTGACGAATATATTGATTACATAAATAAATTAGAAGTTGAGGTACGAGTTTGTTGAAAAAAACAAAGTAACAATAACGAATTAAACAACAATAAAAATAATGACGAATTTGAGATATTAACTATGCATCATAAAGTAATACAAAGTAAATACGTTAGAGTGGGATTTCTTGGTTTTATTGTTTCTTTAAGTAGTCTATACAATCTATGTAATCAATTACTTTCAGAAAATATATGTGAATATGTATTGTCTTATAAGATTTCACAGCAATACAATGTTAATTCTACGTACAAGGCATGTTGCATTTGCACGTACATTGCAATTAAATTGTCGATTGAGTAATTATAATGTATTGAATGTTATTCTTACTTTGTGGTTTGCTGGATAATATATAATAATATGAGATAGAGATAGATGTATATATGTCGTAGCCAGATTACAAAATCCGTCGTTTTAAAAAACGTCTAGGCATTTTATAAAGTGCGGCCACATTCTCAAATTATGGTTAAAAATGAAATGTTTTACAATCTGGCTAAGAATTTTAATCTTTTTATAAAACGCGGTACCAGATTCGCTACATTGTCAAACTCAACGATTTGTACATCGATTTAGATTCTGGCAGGTTCACTTTTATTCAGTCATTTTATGAACTGTCTTTATAGAACAGCTATTTAGAAAATTAATAGGTAATTATAGATTTTATTATAGAAAATTAATAAAATAATTATAATATTAATAGGTAATTATGTGTATTTCTAAATGAGAAAATTCAGGCTTGTATAAACACATTTATTACAATTGAGATTTTATAAAAAGTAACATCAGCTATTTGTTTATAGAAAATTAATAGGGGTAAAAATGCGCGTTCATAAAATGACTATATAAGTGAACCAGCCAGAATCTAAAACGATGTACAAATCGTTGCGTTTGACAATGTAGCGAGAGTCTCTTTTGTTACCGTTTTATAAAAAGACTAAAATTTTTAGCCAGATTGTAAAACATTTCATTTTTAACCATCAATTTGAGAATGTGGCCGCACTTTATAAAATGCCTAGACGTTTTTTAAAACGACGCACACACACACACACACACACATATGTAAATAGAAATATATAATATTAATTAATTACTAATACTTACTCAACTTTTAATCAATCTTCTATAACCAGAGAGATCTCTGCTATAACTGATGCTGAATGTGAACTGTTTCACAGTCTCGGATAAACTGCCAAGCGGAGTGCCAGATCATACTATACACTTTTATATGATATATATATATATATATATTTTACAAGTTTTTTTCCCCTGATTGTCGAGAGTGTTATAGCCCTAAAAGCTATAACTATAATTATTAAAATCACTTAATATAATTATTATTATTTTGTATATATTACACAAAAATAAGTAAGACGCATGCTTGCAAAAGCGCTGAGGCAATAAGAATTTCGACAAGCATACGAAATCCGAAAAACGAGACTAACGCTGAGTAAGCACTGCGCTAATTAAGAAATTACCAAAATCGCAAGCAAAGCGTTCCATTAACCTCCTTCGCTTGCGACTAGTAACCCAATTATTAGATATAAAAAGGACCCTAAGACAACTCTCGAGGTCCCAGTCAAGCTGCAGTAAAGCGCAAGTACGTTAATAACAAACCACGACACGATTGTGAACAAGTGACCTACGCAACAACTGTGTAAGCATACTTTATTTTGCGTCATCCCAAGACGCTCATATACTTTGTACAACTGACTATTTATTTTGAATATATTGTGAAACCACAAACGGAAGTGAAATTCCCCCTGACGTTCCCGAGCTTCCTAGTTCTAATTCGGTAACGATCCCTTAACTATCCTGTGCCTCACAAGGGCATAACAAGAGCAAGAACATACGAGCAACATGATCTATCATCAAAGAGTTTAGAACTTTTGTCGGAGATGATTCGCGAGCTTGCTTATCTTTCCGAATCGTTTATGACTTGCCGAGTATGAAAGCAAGGCGAGATGAGAGCTATTATCAAAGAATTCCGAAATCTCTTACACACTAGGGATTTTTTCTCATCCATATAATAATTCGCAATTCAGTATATGTGTTAACATTTAATAAAATAAAAATTAAAATTAAAGGAAAAATAAATTTTTTAACACAAAAAAATATATTTTTAATTCATTATAAAACGTATACGCGTGATAGAGTATTTCTCGTATAAAAATAACTGTCGAACAAATTAAATTAATTATAAAAAAATTAAAAATTAATTATATAAATGACTTATTGTTAGATTAAATAATAATAATAAAACATTTTATTAAAAAACAGATTCAATAAATAGGTACATGTTTTATACCTATATATATATATATATATATATATAGGTCAGGTTAAATTTTTATTTATTTATTTATTAACGTCATGAAATTTTCCGAATTACGCGAACGCTACGCGTAAAAGGCGAAACCTCGTGCCTGCCGCCGCACGAGTCCACGAGACGCTCATCGTCGGTGAGACAAAGCCAGAGCGACGGATTGTTTTGTCCTTGTCTGACTCATCTGTTTGGTTCTCAACTCGGTTCTTATCTGAGTAGTTCGGACATGAACCATATCACGGATTCGAACCTTACGTTTTTTTACCGATCGTAACGTGGTAGTTTATGTCCACTTTCTCAGGGGGCGCATCAGTACACGCGTCTGTGGGGTTTGTTGTGTTCTTTTATACGTAATGAAGGAGAATAGCCGTTCTAACATATATTTGTTTATTGTGTATTCTTCCAACGGCTTCTTGGTGCGTAGCCATTACTTACATGAACTATGCTAAGTCTAGAAAGTGAACTCAGAGTTGTACATGGAGGGGAACACACTGATGGTGCTGCTACAATACTCCCCTTTTTAGTAAGGTCATTTTAAAAATAAAATATTATATAAAATGTAATGCGCTACTTGAACTGTCTTAATCTAATACTACTTGTAATAATACTGTAAGTTGGACTGAAGTTATTATTTTAATCTTTATAAATTTTTTTGAGTAACTATATTAAATTGTACTTTCTTTTTTGATCCCAAATATTGTCGTATTCCGGCCTGTCGTTGTGCCTCCTCGTTTTTAAGACTAACTTGCGTGTCGGATTTTTGTATTTGTTGAGCGTTTCCTGCACTCCGTGCGTCCGAATTTTCGGCAATATTTTCGTTGCTGCTTTCTTCGGTTTCCCTGACTTCGTCCGTTGGAAGATGAGCTGGTTTTAGTCGTTCGATCGATATATTCGTCGGTAGACCGTTCACCTCCACTGTAAATATTCGGTCGTTTAGTCTTTCTATCACGCGGTGTGGGCCCGAATATGGGCTATCTAGAGTTTCTTTTCGGGTGCTCTCTCTCCGCACGAAAACGTGTGTGCAGATGTGTAGTTCCTTAAAACAGAACGTCTTTCTTCGCCCGTGGTGTGCCGCAGGAACGGGTCTGAGTTCTCGCATATGAATACGAAAATCTTCTAGGAAGAAATTTGGATCGTCGGGCGGTTCTTCTTGTGTGAAAAATTCGCCTGGAATTCTTAAGGTTGTTCCGTATAGATATTCCGCTGGTGATGCTCTTAAATCTTCTTTGTAACACGTTCTGAGGCCTAGCAGTACTGTTGGAAGTATATCAATCCATCTTTGATTTTCGTGGCACTTAATTGCTGTCTTCAAACTGCGGTGCCATCGCTCGATGAGTCCGTTCGATGCCGGATGGTATGCCGTAATGCGTATTCGTTTTCCACCAATTAGTTGTACTAGTGCTGTAAAAAGTCTGCTCTCGAATTCTGATCCTTGATCCGTAGTTACTATCTTGGGTGTACCGTAGCGGGCTATCCAATTTCTGTAGAAGACTTTGGCTACCGTTTCTGCTTGATGATTCTTGATAGGAATTGCCTCAGGTCACCTGGAGAACCTGTCGATCATTGTGATACAGTATATAAATCCGTCACATGGAGTCATTGGTCCGATTATGTCGATGTATACGTGATCGAAACGTGCGTCTGTATGTGGAAAAATTGCTGGTTGTGTATGGACATGTCGACCTACCTTTGCCCGTTGGCATTGTACGCAATTTTTGGCCCACTCCTTGATGTCTTTTTTCATGGATGGCCATACGTAACGTTGACTGATTACCTTCGTGGTGATTTTCCCGCTAGGGTGATTTAAATTATGAAATACGTCGAAAACTTGCCTCCTCAGTTTCGTTGGAACGAATGATCCGGTAAGGGTGCGAATATCATGGGCTGAGACGTCGCAATACATTGCCTGATGATCCGGGCCAAACGTAAGCTTTTGCAATTTCAGACGATTGATTATCTTTGAGTAATCTGTTCAGCTCTTCATCCTCCAATTGCGTCTTTGCCAATTCTTCGAAGTCGATTACTGAAGGGATTCGTAGGGCGTCGATCCTTGACAGTGAATCTGCGACGATATTCTCGTGGCCTTGAACGTATGAGATTTTCGTTGTAAATTGTCCAATTAGGTTCAGTTGGCGAAGTTGTATTGATGAGGCCTTATCCGATTTCTGTGCAAAGGCATAGATCAATGGCTTGTGATCCGTTCTCATTTCTAGCTCTGTGTTTCCTTCGACCCAGGGTCTGAAAAATTTAATTGCGTAATAAATAGCTGTCAGTTCCCTGTTGTATGTACTGTAGTTCGTCTGTGCTGGTGAAAATTTTTTTGAAAAGAATCCTAATGGTTTCCAGTCCTTGTCTGTTTTCTGTTCCAATACTGCTCCCATTACCGCTCCTGAGGCATCTGTGTATAGACGTAATTTCGCGTGCAGGGCTGGATGGGCCAATAAGGTCATTTTTGTCAATTCTTGCTTCGTTCTTTCAAAAGCTTCCGTAGCTTCCTCTGTCCATTCAATTGGTCTTTTATCATTTTTCTTTGAATCCTTAAGGTATTTGTTCAATGGAGCTTGCGTCGCTGCTGCTTTGGGTAGAAATCGCCGGTAAAAATTTATCACTCCTAAAAATCTGCGAAGTTCTTGGATATTCCTTGGTTTCTTGTATTCTTGAAGAGCTTTTACCTTGTCCGGTAAGGGTGCGAATCCTTCTTGAGAGATCTTGTATCCCAGGTATTCTACAGTTTCCGCTCCGAACACACATTTCTCTACGTTGATATGTAATCCATGTTCTTCCAATCGTTTCAGGATTGTCCTAAGATGCTGTTTGTGTTCTTCGAAGGATGAAGAAGCAATTATAAGGTCGTCTATATATGCGTATGTGAAATCAAGGTTTTTGATGACTTGATTTATAAAACGTTGGAACGTTTGGGCTGCATTTCTGAGACGAAAAGGCATCACCAGGAATTCAAAAAGTCCAAAAGGCGTTGTGACAGCGGTTTTTTTATGTCTTCTTCTGCCACCGGAATTTGGTGATATGCCCTCGTTAGGTCGATTGTAGAAAAAACTTTTTTTTATGTAGTACCACCGGAAAATCCTGTATGTGAGCTATTGGATATCTATCCGGTTGTGTTTGCGCATTTAAGCGACGGTAATCGCCGCATGGACGCCAACCTCCATTTTTTTTCTTGACTAGGTGGAGGGGACTGGCCCATTGACTATTTGATGGTCGACAGTATCCTTGGTCCATCATGAATTGAAATTCTGTTTTGGCGACCTTTAGCCTATCTGCTGGGAGGCGTCGTGGCTTCTCGAATACTAGTTTGCCGGACGTCTCAATTTGATGCTTAACAGAGTGACGAGATTTAACTATGTACGTCGCAGGTTTTGAAACCTCTGGAAATTCAGCTAAGATACCTGCTATTGGTGTTGACTTGTCGAAGCTCGAAATTCCTGTTATTGGGATTTGTCCACCCTTGCCTTAGTCGTCAATCCCGTCTCTGTGTCCTTTAGTGTTTTTCTTCGAAGGTTGGATGTTAAGTTGTGTCGGTATATTACATTAGCTCCTAGAATTGCGTAGGGCACTTCCGCAACTAGACAAACACAGTGGATTGGTCGCCGGAGACCAAAATCGAGTGCCAATGCACGCTCGCCAAATGTCATGATGTGTGAACCATTGGCTGCGTACAGTGGTCCCTGAGCTATCTTTGGATCTGACGGACGTGGTGGCACTACTGATACATCCGTTCCTGTATCTATTAAGAAACGGAGTCCAGTTTTTCTATCTGTAACAAAAAGTCGGCGAGAGGAATTAGTGCCGTCCATTGTCGCCGCTGCCAATGGCGGCTGTTTTAGTTTAACGCTTTTTGTTCCTCCGGTTTCTTCTGCTTCCAAGTACAGGATTCTTCGCATTTTTTTGCTTGCTCTTTGAACCTCCGATGATAATAGCAAACCTTAGCTCCACGTGAAGAATCTCTTGATGCTGCCCTTGAGTGTGAACGATAACGTGCGCGTGAGCGTGATGTGTCGGTTTTATCCAATCGCTTCTGCATCTCGTCAAGTTGTTTGGTGATTTCTGCTAATTGGCTAGCAAGACTGTCTCTTGGTTTCTGGATTGCCATCAACTCTTGACCTGAATCTGCCGGTCGGTGTTCTATAATTTTATCTGCGACTGCGGCCAATGCATACACATCCCCTGGTACTACCTGTAAGGTCATGCGTACATCGTTAAGTAAGTATTCAAGGAAGAGAGTCTTTAGATCTTCGTTGTCGAATCTTCCGTGGCCTGCGAGTGATTTCATTTCTGTCAGAAGTCTTGAAGGCCTTTTTCCTTTAATCGATAATCCTGACAATAATTTTCTTAACTCCTGTCTTCTTGTTAACGAATAATGCTCTATTAATAGCGATTTCAATGTTTCGTAACGATTTCTAGGAGGAAGTCCCGCGATTGCGTTGCTCATACCGTCGTATACTTCGTTGTCTAAGCTGGCTATCAATGCACTGAATTTGTCCAACTCAGAAGTATCTCGCGCCATAAATTCGTTGTCGGCGATCTCAAACCATGCTTTTATATTATTACCCGGCTTGAATTTACGTAATTTGACTCTGGACTCGACGTACCTGATTGGTCCCGTAAATCCTGTCATGCGTGTTGGCGTGTATGCCTGTTCGTATGTTACCTGCCTCGGTGGATACGTAGACACTCCTGGCATTCCCGTCATCGTCGTACCTATGCGTTGTATCGCTGGGTCCGTCTTGTGTTCGTCGCTTCTTTCGGTGAGGTTATCGTTGCCACTTGCGTTGTCTTCTTGTCCGTCCTGCTTATAACGTTCGCCGTCCTCGGCCCTCTGCGTGCTTTCTTTTTTCATCGTTCCTTTTGTTGGTTGTGATGGATTGTACTGGAAACTGGATCCTTTTATCACACATGAGCACGTGCTAGCGTTTTCTTTTTCGCCTTTGTTGACGTTACTTTTTTACTGCTTTCGCTAATCGACTACTCTCCCAGAACGTCGGGGTCACCACTGTGGGGTTTGTTGTGTTCTTTTATACGTAATGAAGGAGAATAGCCGCTCTAACATATATTTGTTTATTGTGTATTCTTCCAACGGCTTCTTGGTGCGTAGCCATTACTTACATGAACTATGCTAAGTCTAGAAAGTGAACTCAGAGTTGTACATGGAGGGGAACACACCGATGGTGCTGCTACACGTCCCCTGAACCGCGATGGCCGCTCTCATGTTTCTCTCTGGTCGTACACTGTGTTACACAGTGTCGCCTGTGTACATAGCTGGAAACCACCCTATATCTTCTCTCTGTTATAGCCATGAAGAATAGAGATAAGGAGGCCGAACTAGCATGGAGGAATTTTCGAAAAGTGCGACAGAATGCCAAGCCTAAATGTAGTTTATTAATGCTCCGCAAGGTTGCGCTTTTGCCTCACGGGACTCACACGTACACGGTGGACTTCTGTGTTAGTCATTCTCTATCCTTCTTACTATATATATAATATATATATACTTTAGTTATTTTTTTAAATTAAATTATTTTATTATGGCAAACAATTACATTGAGACAACGCAATTCATTTCTTAGGCATAATTTAACAAAAACGATTATTTTTAGTGATCAGTAAATGTATCTGCATATAATTATATATAAGTTCTTTATGTTTTATAAATTTATATTATTACTTACTATTTATTATTATGTTCAAATTTTAAATGTATATGCAAATAATTATACAAGTTATTTATGTTTTTATGAATATAATTTATATTACTATTATATACTTATTACTATATTATATGTGTACTTATTATTTATGTTTAAATTTTATATTTAAATACATTTTTTTAATACATTTGTACACGCGCGCTTATAGTGCTCTAGTTATCTAGTATATTAAAATGTATAATTTTTTTACATTATTTTGTAACTAAAAACTAGAAAATATAATTGTGCATTTAAAAAAATGCAGTTTATTTATTCAAATTTCCTGGTCTTTGGTCGATGGGGCGGGGCTTAAATCTCAAAGATGTTGGATTCATGACGATGCACAGAAATCATATAGGGAAAGTGGGGGACTAGCAGTCCATATTTTTATAGTCAAAGGCGCCAAGTGTCAGGGTGCAAACCCATGGAGCGAAACGGCGTACGCAGAAAATCGCGGAACGAAAGCTTCGACCAATCACAAGCATTTCGTGATTTTCAGCGACTTTCCGTGGTTTTCAGCGGATAACTTTTGTCCGCAGAACGGCAGAACTGCGCAATACGCAATTCCATGTACATGTGTTCAATATTGCGAGGTTAAGTATCTCGAAGTGTCAATATACACAACACAACGAATAAAACGAATATGAATATTACCTGGCAGTTATTATTATTTTATAATTTGCTGAAGACTTTTGTGGATTAACAGTTCGCTAACACTATGTAAATCGGAGATATTTTTAGGAGCGGTGTGCGTGCCACATTCGCAACATACGTTACGCGAAATCACATCCCGAGGTACCCATGGAGCGGAATGAGCAAAGCGTAACGACTAGTATGTCCCAATAATTACTTTTTAATCATTCTATTTACAAGTAATTATTATAATCATGTTTCTAAATGTTACATTTAATGGGTTTTCTGTTAGAAATATTTAATTTAATGCTTAAAACATTGAAATAAAGTTTGAACATATTTTAAATGAAGACTCGTGATTGGTCGCACGCAATCCGCGCTGCTCGTTACGCTTCATGAGTACATAGGGATCGTGAATCCGCGCAACGAAAATAGCGGAATGCCTGTGATTGGTCGAGGCTCTCGTTCCGCGATTTTCTGCGTACGCCGTTCCGCTCCATCGGTTTGCACCCTCATTGCTTTCAAATATCAAAAGCCAACAGAAAATAAGAAAAAATATAAATTTTATAAATAAATTTTATATGGTTCAATGTTGTTGCATATGCGGTGTGGAACATAAAAGCAATGTGTATCGATCATTTCACACGTAAGTCATTAAAATATTTTGAAATACAATAATTGTTTTATACAATATAATTATGTTGTTCGAAGATGATAATTTAATTCGATATGAATCAATTTTTTCAGTTTTCTCAAAAATGAAGATGTAAAAAAACAATGGTTTTCAGCTATTGGGAAAAAAGTAACATATAAGGTATTAATTTTATTGTTATAAATAAAAATACACACATATATATATATATATTTTATAAATAATATATATATACGTTTGCATAGTAACAGTAATAAAATATATTTTTTTTATAAACTTAAATATAATATAGGTATATATAAAGCTGTTTGGATAATGTTTATATATAAGTTTTTATTTAACTTTCGAAAACAATAATGACAATTAATGAATTTTTTTATATATGTTTTATATATATTTTTACATTTAAGATCCTACACAATAGAGGAAATATTAAAAATAAATATTAAATATTAAAAATAAGAATTATTTTAAAATAATATATAAAATCAAAAAACTCTGATATACAAATAGAAAATCGACCATAAAGAGCTAGTAAAATAGTAAGGCTCCTAGATACTAGTCTTTTTTACTCAAATTTGTATTTGTATATCAAAGTCTTTTCGATTTAAATATTTTAAAATAATTCCTATTCCTAATATTTAATTTTTAATTTTTCTCTATTGTGCGCAGGGCCGTAATTTTGAGATTATTAACCGTGCATACTGGTATGCAGATACGTCATAAGTCACGCCCACTAGAAGAAGACAGCAAGCCAGGTCAATTCATGCTATCTTTTTCCCTCAGGAGGATGCCTCCACTCCCGATTCCACAGCCTCATGAGCAGTCTATATATATGAATATGTCTGCATGTACATAAGGAGTTAGCAGTCTAGTTTATATATATAGATGTTCGTGGTGGGAACTCATGAAATTGATTAACCATTACCACTATATGTATTCTTGGTTTTGTTTTTCCAGCTTGTTAATAGGAAACAACGTTAATACGGATAATTATTATGCATTTGCGAAACTCTTTAACGTAGCGAGTCTCATCATTATATGATTTTTGTTCCTATCACATTCTACGTGCAAACTACTTAATGTTCAGTCACGTTGTTTGTAATTTCGTTTATTATTTTCTATGTAACGTCACTGATTCTGTTAATCTTTTCACCTTTTATATAAGTCTGCTGATTTTGATGTTTTTTTTTGTACGCTGAGGATGGTCCAAAAAAGGACCGAAACGTTCGCTAGCATATTTTTGTACAATGTCAGCAAGGTCTGTAGATTGACGGGCGGAACAGGGAAGGTCTTCCCACTCGTTTCACACACGTGGAACTAAAATGGCGGCCGCTAGATGCCAGATGTTCAAACTATAGTTTCTTTGCTCCCTGTCAGTTTAAAAAAGAGGTTAAGGATAAACAGGAGTTCTTCAAAAAGTTAAGGTTTGTTCTTTATTGCTGAACTTTCTGCACTAGTGTAAACTAGTGACACCAAAGCGTTCTTTATTGCAGTGCAAGATAGCACTGGTCCGTTCTTTATTGCAGTGCAACGAAATTTAGTGCAACAGTTCACTGTACTCGTTGCACTGGGTCTTGAGGAAGAACAAGCAGTGCAGGAACTGATAAGTTCAATAATGGTGGCGAATTTAATTTTATAAATAGTAATAGAAAGTAAAGTTCTGCACAAAATAGGGAAAATATTGAAAATAAATATTAAATATTAAAAATAGAAATTATATAAAAATAAAAGCTAATTTTGTGTATATAAATTTTTTGAAGAAATTTAATTAAAAAATAAAGAAAAATTAAAAATTAATGTATTATATTGACTTTTGAGGACGGACAGAATTTAAAGTTCTTTATAAAAAGATTGATTTTAATTGTGATACTGTAAATTGTACTGTGTAGCAAATAAATCAATATTTATTAAATTACATGAAGATGCAAATATGAATAACATTGAAAACAATATAGAAGAAAATATACAAGAAAATGAAAATGATAAAGAAAATACAGAAATATTTGCATAGACGGATGCTAGTATCAAATTATTTTTATGTTTATATAAAGAAAAAATTAATTTAGTTATAACTAGAAAAATTAAAAATAAAAGAGTCTTATGGCATAAAATATCAGGCATTAGATTTAGATCTTCATCTGAAGAATCTAATAATTCATTTATTATTACGTAATGCGCCATGTTGATCACTGCACTAAATGACACTGAAACGTTCTTTATACTTGTTTATACCAGCTTGTCCCCGCTTGCACTAGTTTAGTTCAGTGCAGTGCACTGTAAACTCAGTGCAGCAATAAAGAACAAACCTTTTAATATGATTGAAATTACATCGAAAAATGATAAAATAAAAAGAATTAAATGTATTGGAACTAACCTAACCTAACCTAACCTGAATCACTCACAACTCACAACCGGGTGCCCACTACTATCACTCTTTACTTTTCTCGTATGACACACACTCACACATACTTCGTGGATCCAAAATGGCGGCTCATGCGAAGACCTTCCCTGTTCCGCCTGTCAATCTACGGACCTTGAATGTCAATAGTGATATAAGGCGGGTTCTAACCCAGGTCCTCTGAGAGGGGCGCGGGGCGAGGGGGATCTGCGGCGCGGGGGAATGACGCCACGCGAGGATCCGCGAAAAACCGCGTGGAGCTTCGTGGGCGAGGGGTCCGCGGGGAGGGGAATCCGCGAAAGACTACGTGCGGAGTCTGCGGGAAGAGGGAAACGCGAGGCTAGGGACCGCGAGCTACAGGAAGAAGGGACTGCGAGGTACGCGAAGGAGCATGCAAGCAAAGATAACGGAGGAGGGAGAACTCGGAGTATCTTCCTCCCCACACAGATTTTTATAAAAGAGCAAAAGATAGATATATTAACTCTACATCAGATTATCTTCTCGCACAGGCTGGGCATAAAGAATCGTTGTACTTCGAACTTTATGGTTCCTCTTTCTCCTCTAAACCATGGTTTTCTGCGGTTGGGTTGGGACGAGCTGATTGTACTGACCGGTAGAATAAGGTCTAACCATTATAATTTGAATGGCAGTCTTTTCAGATGTGGAATCGTCAATTCGCCGGGTTGTGAGTGTGGGGCTGCTTTGCAGGATATAGAATATGTCTTGTGGGACTGCCCCACCGTTGAAGTTGGTCGTGGCGCTCTCCTGAGCTCCCTTCGTCGCGGCCTAGGCTACGGGCCTCTTTACAATATTTTTGCATTACTAAAATTCCCTTCATATAAAGTCCTATCACCTTTGATCGCTTTTCTGCAAAAGAATGATATAATGATCTGATCGGATTGACTGAGGATGGGGATTTGGCTTTGCTTTGCTTGTTGGTGTGGGCATGCATGAGGACGTTGCATTTCCTGTCTCTTGGGCATGAGCATCTGCAAAGCATATATAAGGAATGGAAACAGAGAATAGTGAGATGACCACTGATGTTTGCTGACTCTTGCAGAGGAAAATCTGGCAGCATAAGCAGAAATCACATCTACTAAGTGCCATCGAAATTGAAGAAGAAGAAGAAGCAAAGATAACGCGAAAGAGATAGCGTGAAGCGCACGCGAGAGAGATGTCGCGGCAAAGTATGCAAAGAAGAGAGATAGGACGACAAGGCGAGAAAGAGATATCGCGGCGAGATGACACAATGGGAAAAGGAGAGGAATTTTTAAGTACATATTATTTTAATATTAATAATAATTTAATTAATAATGTGTATTTATATGTGCATGTGTGTGCATGTGCGCGCGCGCGCGCGTGTGTGTGTGACTGTGTGTGTCTGTGTGTAAAATGTAAAAAATTATAATATAAAATTTAAAATTTAAAATATGTAAAATATAAAATATAAGAATATAATATAAGAATATAAGAATATAAAATATAAGAATGTAAAAGTGTTGCGGCTGCGAGGCGGCGTGGCGGCCGCCCGCGGCTGTGCCGACGATGGTGGGGCGGCAGGCTGAGTTGTGGCCGGGCGGGACTCCTGCGTAACACGGAAAAAAGATTAATAATCTTAAAATTTTTTTTTATTATAAAGGACCAAAGGCTCAAAGTTCGATAATAGTGCCTATGATACGTGTATTATCGAACTTTGAGCCTTTTTGGAACAAAAACAGCTCATAGGATTGACTTGTGACAATGGTAACTTTTGATCAGCATTACTTGAAGTACAAAATGGCAAAGTTTCAGCCAATTTTACCGAAAGCCATTTTCCATAAGGTTTGTGCGGGGTCCTTTATAAAGAAATACTCACTAGACCCATAATTCTTTCCTGACAGGTTTGGGAGGATATAGTTCCTCCCTGAATAACTTGCGGAGGCCAAAAACATCATCCCACTACGCTTCATACAGGGTATTTACGACAACTAATCGGATTTCTGATCGGACTGAGCAGTGGCACTCAATCGATAGACTTTAAAAATTTCCCTAGTCCAGGAAAAAATCGAGATCCGGATCCATGTTGTCTCAGCAGTGATCGGGTTAGATTAGCAGCATCGAAAAAAAAATAATGCTTAATAAAATATTCATATAATCAAAAGTTGTTATATAATAATATAAAATATAAAAGGTACGTTGTTATTTCTCTAATAATTAACGTTGTTGTGTTCTTGAAATATATATTAATAACCGAATGTATTTTGCTACTATAAAAGTGTAAAAGAAAAAACAAATAAATTGTAACCTCACTTTACTTTCATCATTTATTAAAGTGAATTTATTTAAATAAAGTTATATATATATATATATAATTAAAACAATATTTTTCATAAATAATTTTAATTCTAGGATAAAAAAACTACGATAATGAATTCACATGAAGAGCAAAATGTTATGGAGCAAGATGTTAAGAGCAAAATCAATTTGGTATGTGTATACTATAAAATTGCAAATTATTTTATTTTGTTATTATTGATGCATAAATATTGAGTCAAATATTATTCGTGTAATTCTAAATATGACAATATATAGGTTGTTCCATTGCACATATACTTAAAGCAAAACATTACTAAGAAAATATTTGAAGTAACAGCTGTGTTTGGGTAGGAAAAATTTTCTTTCGCTAAATAAAAATTTATAATAAAAAAATTATTTCTCTTTTAAAAGATAATTTTTTGAATTAAATAGTCTTTTATTTTAAAACATTTTTTATATTTTTTATAAAATAATATATACTTTGCACTCAAAATTTTTTTTCTTAATATATAATATAGTATATAATATTATTGCATTATTTTAATAATTTTTGTTTTTTTTACAGAAAATTGCAGATATCAGTGGAACATTCAAACTACTAAACTTTTAATAGAAGAGGTTAGAAATAATATGGCCCTGTTAAATAACAAAAATTGTCTACAAAAAAATATATGGAGGAGAATTGCAAACAAATTTATTGAAAAAGGTTATAACGTAATAGAAGAACAATGTAATGGTAAATGGAAAAATTTAAAACGAAAATATAAAAGTGTACGAGATCTAAATAATCAAACGGGTAGAGATGGAGAATCTTGGGAATTCTTTGATATGATTGATGATTTTATTAATACGAGACCTGAAATAGCACCTGCATCAATTGCTTCTAGCTCACATGGATTTAGGATAAGACAATTAAGTCCATCTACAGAGCAAAATGAAGAATCTAATGAAAATGACTCTGTAGCAGTCAATACTAATTTTTATGATGTAAGACGAAATAAAAAAAAACGGCGAAGAAGTGATGAACCTCAATGGCTCAAAACACTCTACAAACAAAGAGAGGTCGATCATCAAAACAATATAAAAATGCAAAAGAAATTTCTGAAGTTATTCAAAAAAAGCTTACAAAAAAATAACGCAGAATAAAAACAATAGAATTATCTAACAATAAGATTTAGTCTATATCAGTAAATGAAAGGATTTTTTATTTTTGTTTTGATGAAGTATTTTTTAATTTTTGCAATAATTAAACTGTGATGTAAAGAGACTATTAATTATTAAACAAATTATATGTGATTAGACAAATCTTTAAAATATTAAAAAATATTAAGTTATTTTTAGTTCTAATTTATTTTATTTTTTATTTAGTTTCTAGTTTATTATTTTTCATGCTACTTTATAATTACATTAATTAGTATTACATGTGATTATTTTTTTTATGTAAGAAAACATTAGTAATTAACGTTCATTTTTTTTATATCAGTAAATGAAAAGATTTTTCATTTTTGTTTTGTTTGAAGTATTTTTTGATTTTTGCAATAATTAACTGTGATGAAAAGAGACTGTTAATTATTAAACAAATTAAAATTATTAAACAAATTAAAATATGTGATTAGACAAATCTTTAAAATATTTAAAAATATAAAATTATTTTTAGTTTTAGTTTTTTATTTAATTTCTAATTTAGTTTCTAGTTTATTATTTCTCATGCTAATTTATAATTACATTAAATGTTAATGATTTAGATATATAGAATTGCCAAATAAGATTAAAAATCAAATGTTTATGATTATTGAATATTATACGAGGGTGGTTTGAAAAGTCCGTGCAAAAATGAAAACTACTTAATTTTTCGGGATAAACTTTTTTTATTTTTCAACGTAGTCTCCTTTTAGGCTTATACACTTCGTCCAACGCTGCTCCAGTTTGTTGATCCCTTCCAAATAATAAGATTGGTCCAACTCTGCAAAATAGGCACTTGTTTCCGCAATCACCTCCTCGTTTGAATAAAATGTTTCCCCCCAGCCATTTCTTCATATTGGGGAACAAGTAGTAGTCCGAGGGAGCCAAATCTGGAGAATAGGGGGGATGCGGAACGAGTTGGAACCTTAATTCCATCAATTTTGCGGCTACAACTACAGATGAGTGAGCTGGTGCGTTGTCGTGATGGAAAAGGACTTTTTTGTGGGCCAATCGTGGACGTTTTTCTTGCAGCTCGGTTTTCAAACGGTCCAATAACGATGAATAATATGCACCTGTAATAGTTTTACCCTTTTCCAAATAGTCGATGAGGATTATTCCTTGCGAATCCCAAAAGACAGTCGCCATAACTTTCCCGGCCGAAAAAACGGTTTTCGCCTTCTTTGGTGCAGACTCCCCGCTGGCAACCCATTGTTTGGACTGTTCTTTGTCTCAGGCGTGTAGTGGTGTATCCATGTTTCGTCCACAGTGACGAAACGATGCTTAAAGTCCTGTGGATTCCGCTGAAACAGCTGCAAACCGTCCTTGGAACACCTCACACGATTTCGTTTTTGGTCAACTGTGAGCAATCGCGGCACCCATCTTGCGGATAGTTTTTTCATGCCCAAATGTTGATGCAAAATATTATGTACCCGTTCACTCGAGATGCCCACAGCACTAGCAATCTCGCGCACCTTCACTCTTCTATCATCCATCACCATATCATGGATTTTATCAATGATTTCTGGAGTAGTGACCTCAATAGGGCGTCCAGAACGTTCAGCGTCACTTGTGCTCATATGGCCACTCCGAAAATTTTGAAACCACTTATAAACTGTTCTAATCGAAGGTGCAGATTCACCATAATGTTTATCAAGCTTCTCCTTAGTCTTCTGAGGCGATTTGCCTTTCATAAAGTAATGTTTTATCAACACACGAAATTCTCTTTCATCCATTTTTTGGAAATCACTCGACTTTCTCGATTCAAACAAACGCCAAACACAGAGAAATAGACCGATCTGGCTGAAACTTGGTGTGTGTTCTTCTAAGAGATGCTACTAACTAAAAATAATCCCGATACGCACCAGTGGTGCCATCTCTCTGACTTTGCACGGACTTTTCAAACCACCCTCGTATGTATATTGAAGATTAATACAACTTATTTTATATTAAACCAAAGATTAATGTTAAGTTACAATATAGTTTTAACTGCTATCTTAGGTATTTTGTATATTATACGTACATAATATATTGCATTATACATAAATATGTATCTTCATATTTTAAATAATAAAATTTGTTTGTCTTGTGTATTATATATAATACAATAATATATACATAATATGTACAAAATATATACATAATAATTGCTATTATAATAATAAATGTGCAATAATATCTCTTTTCTCATCAGGTCTAATAACTGCATAATTATGATTATTGTTATTATTTATATTTTCCATTTCCATGTCAAATGGTTCATCCTCATTATCAATGCAAATATTATGTAAAATACAACATGCAAGTACAACTAATGGTATCATTTCTGTATTATACATATATACATATTTTAATTTGCGAAATCGTCCTTTTAACATTCCAAATATTCTTTCAATAATAACACGCGTTTTGGATAATTTTGTATTATAATTACGTTGCATATTATTTAAGTGACCATTGTCGATATGGAGTGAGCATGTAATGCGATAATGGATACGCAGAGTCAGCAATAAGTGACTATTTTGTGGAAAGTATCTTTCTATATCTTGATCTATCATATTTTTAATATCGCTTAGCCGCCAAACTCGAGCATCATGAACACTGCCACAAATTCCAATAAAAACATCCATAAATTTTATTTTATTATTACAAATACCTTGTAGTAATATAGAATGGAATCCTTTTCTATTTATATAACTGTTTGGATATTCAGTAGGAGCACTGATGGGAATATGGCAGCCATCAATGACACCTACTATACCAGGAAAGTTACTAATAGCAGCAAATTCTTCTTGTATATTATATATTTCATGAACTTGTGGCCATTTAATATAATTTTGCACATGTTGCTCAAGTACGTAAGCTACATTAAAAACACATCTCCATATAGTGTCTTTAGATACTCCAAATCGATCTGCAACAGACCTGAAATACGAAAACATTTTCAATGCAGCAACAAAAACTTAAAAATAATCCCTTTCTAAAAAAGGCATGTTATTGATTCTCGAATGTATCGAAGTGTATTGTTGCTTCTTTTCCGCGGAAGTGATTGGTTCTTACGCTGATCATCGTGTCGCATGCTTCGTAGTGTTTGATCGTCAAGATTATTTTGACAGTTTCGAGTCAAATTGGTTAAGGTATTAAAAGTGTGCAAATTGTGCAGGAATTTTTATAAAGAATAAGGTAAATAATAATTATATATAAATTATTTGTTGCGTAATATATAACATACATATTTATTATATATATAATATATATATGTATATATATAATATATATTTATTTAGGTAATAAAAGTATGTTATCTAAATGTATGCTATATTGTATTAATTAGCCAGCTGTCGAGCAGAGTCGCACCGAGAGACAAGACAGAAAGAAAAGAAAGAAGAAGAAGAGAAAAAGAGAGGAAAGGAAGAAGAGAAAAGAGAAAGAAAAAAAGAGGAAGAGATGAACAAAAAAAAAGTATAGATGTAGGTTGCTTTCTCCATTTAGCAACACAATCCGACACAAGCGTCATTCTATCTTTGTTTCTACATTCTATGTGAATAAAGTTAGAATGACGCTTGTGTCGACTTGTGTTGTTAAATTGAAAACACTCATATTTATCACACGTGTATACATATATATTATACACATATGCGTGCATGCGTACGTGCGTTTATGCGTACGTGCGTTTATGCGTGTGTTAGTGTTTGTGTGTAATTACATGTAATTTGTGTATTATGTTTTATTATATTGTTATAATTATATTAATATATGTATAATATTAATTGGTTAGTTGTCAAGCTGTTAAGATAAAAGATAAAAAGAAAAAGAAGAAGAAAGATCGAGATCGAGAGAGAGAGAGAGAGAGAGAGAGAGAGAGAGAGAGAGAGAGAGAGAGAGAGAGAGAGAGGAGAGGGAGAGGGAGAGGGAGAGGGAGAGGGAGAGAGAGAGGGAGAGAGAGGGAGAGGGAGAGGGAGAGGGAGAGAGAGAGGGAGAGAGAGAGGGAGAGAGAGAGAGAGAGAGAGGGAGAGAGAGGGAGAGGGAGAGGGAGAGGGAGAGGGAGAGGGAGAGGAGAGAGAGAGAGAGAGAGAGAGAGAGAGAGAGAGAGAGAGAGAGAGAGAGAGAGAGAGAGAGAGAGAGAGAGAGAGAGAGAGAGAGAGAGAGAGAGAGTGAGTGAGAGTGAGAGAGAGAAGAAGAAAAAGAAAAGAGGAAGAAGATACGAACAAAAAAAGTATGTTAATAATGTGTTGTGCCTCTCAGGGTACAACGGGATTTGTAGGATACTGTGAGGGGTCCGTTCGTCTTAGGAGTTGGGAATTCGAGTGTCGAGGGTGGTGAACAGAACACTTTGGTCACAAGAGAAGAGTTTATTCCAACTCACGTGTACAATTCTTTGGTATATCGAATCGCAGCGCGTCCTCGCAGTAGATTATATGTAATTACTTGTCTTCTTCGGTTCGGAATACGGCCCCGAGGAGTTAATCAGGCGCGTTTATATTACCCGAAAGTAGGTTTTGTTTTTCGGTTAATGTGTCGCATGTATGCAATCGTTTTTGCATCGTCTGCGTTTTGCGATCTCGAATGTGTCGCGATGTCTTAACGCGTGTATGCAATCGGTTGCGTTTTCGATTTCGAGGCGCGCGCTATATCTTTCGAAATGCTGATTCTGCGTTCTCTTTTGTGGGTTTTTAGGTCATGGTTGTGTCATAGTGTTTACGGTTACAACACCCTTCCCCCGCGGAAAAAAGAAAACGGATCGAGTTTTTCTTTTCCCTATTCTTCACGTGGTGGGTTTTGTCTTCTATTTCTTCGGTACAATATTATAGCTATTATGCTTATAATAAGTATGGCTGTGTTACCTGATATTAGATATATAAATTGTTTTTGTAAAAGCGGGTTGACGCTGACATTATCTAGATCTTTTGTTAGATCTTGTAGTCTCGAGCTTAAATCTTTTAGTAGGGTTCTGAATTATTTTCTTTAACTATATTGTATTCAGGTTCGCTGGTATTTCGAATTTTAACCTTGAGATATTATACTCTGGTAAGTACGCTTGGAGATATGTGCCGTCTATGGTTCCCAAAGTTTTTACAATCATGTCGGCTGTTACTAATTTACAAGTGTTGCCTAGTGTGATTCGTCCTGTCCCCGCGATGGTTGTCCTATATTCTTCATGGTGTTGGCAGTTTATGGTTATCGACTGCTCGGTAAGTGTGGAGTACAACCATGAGTGCTGGTTAGTCAGCTCAATCCATATGGTATGATTGGAATGTATATATCGTGTGTCGCATAACTTTTGCCCTGGGGGGGTGTGTGTGTACGCTTGAATTTCGCAGATCGCATTGTCGTTTATGTGATAGATGGGCCTATTTTGTTCGCATATATAGTGATTGTCTACGTTAATACATTTTTCTAAATTACTTTGCGTTATTGTTAGATAATTTTGATTTTCGTTATCAATGGCTACTATCGGTTGGTTTATTTCTGCAAAGGTAAATAAATTCCCGTGGCTATAACTCGGTAGGGCGATAGCCTTCACTATGTTATATCTAGGCAGTGTTGCCACTTGTAGGGATTTTTCCCTATTTGTAGGGATTTTTATAAGTAAAATAGCGTAGGTACAGATAAATGAAAATTGATCAAAATGTAGGGACTTTTTTGTATTGACATATTGATCTATTGGCTATCGCGTCGCCTTCTCACCACGCGTCGACGCGTCCTGTGTGAAGAAGCAGAAGCCCATACGCACGTGCGGCGTGCGCAGTTTACAGCCGTTATTGTCGTAAACAAGAACGCAAATGTGACACGTATTTAACGTTTTTATTTATCTTTTGTTCGGATTCCTTATATTTCGATACATACCTATACCTCATATTTCGATTAAGTTTTATTTAACCTTTGGTTATGTCTATGTGCGTGTTTACTTGTGCTAATTATCACACACATTGAAAGGTAATATTTCTATTTATTCAATAGTATCCATTACTTGGATTAATGAAAATAGTATCTATTAATTCATAAAAGTATTAGAATTTTACTTTTTTTTACAGAAAAATGAACGAAAATAGCAGCAATAGACACAAACAGCAATAACGAATTGAGCGATGATAGTAACATTCCAATAAAAAAAGCTAAAACCAAATGGAGACGTCAAGCATTTTGTTCAAAATGGAAAGAAGAATTTAAGGATGCTGCATGGCTTACAAATGTTGAAGATGATAAGTACAAAATAAAATGTTCAGCTTGCAACAAAATTTTATCTGCAGGAAAAAGTGAAATACAAAAACATATAAATACAGCTCTCCATCAAAGAAATGTTAAGAGTAAGCAAACTATTAAAAATATAGATGAGATATTTGTTAAAAAACATTCCACTGAAAAAATAGAAGCAGAAATCAGATATGCTCTGCTAGCAGCTGAGCATAATTTAAGTTTCAGAGCAATGGAACATATTATTAGTATCAATAAACTTATTTTTAAAAATGATTCTCTTTCTAAAGAAATTAAAGTTCATCGAACTAAATGTACATCAATTGTGAAAAATGTCATAGCAGAAAACATAAAAAATAATATTAGCAATGAAATAAAAAATAAATATTTTTCTGATTTTGTTGATGAGAGCACTGATTCAAGTTCAGATAAAAATTTGTGCATTCTTGTCAAATATTGTAATGATAGCAACATTAAGATACAGTTATTAGATTATATAAAATTAAGTACAAACGGGGCCACTGCAATAAATGTATTTAACAGTTTTCATGATTGTTTAAAAAACTTTGATTTAGATATAAAGAATATAGTAAGCTTTTGCAATGACAATGCTAATGTAATGTTGGGTAAAAATAACAGCTTTGCTAGTCATTTATTATCTATGAATAAAAACATATTTATCTTAGGTTGTATCTGTCATTCAACACATTTAATGGCAAGCGCAGCAGCTGAACTACCTACAAATGTAGAAGAATTAATGCATTCTTTATATACTTATTTCTCTAGAAGTCCTAAACGTCAGGCTATCTTAGTAGAATTACAAGAATATTTGCAATCACAAAAACATAAAATTATTAATCCAAGCAAAACTCGTTGGCTTGCTCTTTTAAATGCTGTTCAAAGAGTTCTGGAGCAATGGAATGTATTGCAACAAGTATTTTTGTTAGCTTCAGTTGAAGAACGACATTCAAATGCTGATTTTATTTTAAATGAATTAAATAATCCTTTTACTAAGGCTTATCTGCAATTTTTGCAACATGTGTTGCCTATTTTTAATAATTTTAATATACTATTTCAGTCAAACAAAATTTTAGTTCCATATATTTTATCAGAATCACAAAGATTTTTGAAACTTTTATGTATTAATTTTTTAAAACCAGATATTATCAAGGAAGAAAATTTTTGTGATATAAATATTTATCATCCGCATAATTTACCATCAAATTCCATTTGAACAAATTAATATAGGAAAAGAAGCATTAGAAACTTTAAAAGATTGTAAAGATGCTGATATTACTGTATTTAAAACTAAATGTATAAAATTCTATCAAGTTTCTGTAGAACAAGCTGTTAAACGTTTACCATTAAAAGAAAAAATTTTGAGTGAATTTGAATTTATTATTCCCAAAATGTGTTTGAATAAAAAAGTTTCTATTACTAATTTATGTAATAAGTATTGCGATATTCTTGATAGTTTTAAGGTTTTACAAGAGTATGAGTTAATAAGCTCATATTTTCTGAATCAAGAGAAAACTCTTCTAGAAAATTTAGATATTTTTGAATTTTGGACAAAATTAAGAAATATAAAAAATTTCAATGACGAATATTATTTTACAAATATATGCAAACTTGCAGAAATTGTTTTGGCCTTACCGCATTCTAATGCAGATGTAGAAAGAATGTTCTCTATGTGCTCAGACATAAAAACTAAAAAACGAAATCAACTCTCAAGTTCAACAGTAAGCGCTTTACTTCGCGTAAAAATTGATATGAAAAATTGCAATACAAATTGTATGACGTATGTAATAGATAAAAAGTTAATACATAATTATAACAAAAATGTTTATGCGTATAAGAATAAAGAAAATAATAACACAATTCAAGAAGACTGGATTTTTTTAGAGTCTGATGATGAATAAATTTTTTAAAATCTATTTAGTTGCAAATTATTATTTATTCTTGATGAATAAAATAATTCAAACTATTTTTATTTTGTTTAATAAATAAAATGTATATTTTATTTTATTATTTTATCTGTCATTATCAATACGGATGTTTAAATATATGAATAAATGTTTATTTCTCCAAAATTTCTGGTTTTATTTTGTAACGTACCGTTTTCTTTCCGATACGGTCGGACTGCGCTCAGTCGGGATCACAAGGTTCGGGGAAAACGGTTCAGGCGAAAACACAAGACGATGATTTAATATTTAACTTAATAAACTGTTTATTCAAAAGACACAAAAGAAATTAATGTTTCGTCCGTTTGGTGTCCATATAAGAGAGAAACTCGCGATATAATAATAATACCATTAACATAAATAATTCGGGAAACGTCTCGGCTAAATACAGCACAAAAATCCGCGAGATAACAATAATACAATTACCAGAAATAATGCGGTAACCGCTTCGGCTACATAATGTACAAAAATCCGCGATATAACAATACTACAATTAAAAGAACAGAATTAATGCGATAAACGCTTCGGCTAAATAATATACAAAAATCCGCGATATAACAATAATACAATTAACAGAATTAATGCGGTAAACGCTTCGGCTAAATAACGTACAAAATCCGCGATATAATATCGATACAGAGAGGCGCGATCATATGTTTTCAATCGCGAGGTTATTATAGGCTCGGGTAGCTATACTTTAAAGGGCCACTAGTTCACGCGTGTTTATGTTATTGTGGCGAACGGTGACGGCGCAGGAAGCGGGGCGCGGCGGGGCCGAGCGCGTGGCTCCGGAATTCGCGTTTTTCTACGCGGACTCTCTCTCGCGCCCGAGAGAGCGTTCGATATATCTCGAAAGCCGCGCGGGATTATACGCGGGCTCTTTAGCGACTCGCGACTCGCGTCCGCGTGTAAGGATATAGTTGCGCGGAGGATAGTGACCGGCGACGGGAACTCCCGTCCAAGGCGGGGAACTCCCTACCTTGTGACTGATTGCCGGAACCGGGGTACGGAAGGACGTCAGCGTTTGTCCGCTAACCGAAAACTCTCGGTAGAGACCGGGCACACCCGACCCCTTTGGTCATACGCTTACAGCGAGAGAAGACGGAAGACACTAGAGCGCTTTCTAGATGGGAACACCCACCGGAGGCAGAGTACACCCGACCCCCGTTATTTGCGGCTTACTCGTGTTTTTATTCTGGAATCGGTTCGGGATGTGTGCTCGAGAGCGGATCGGGACCGGAATGAGCTTTCTCGCCTCGAATCGCTCTTTTTAAGCGTCCCGGCTTCGCGTTCGGGAATTTCCGCGCGTCTTCGGTAGCGCTCGGGTATTTTCGTGACGTCGTGGTTTTCGGTACGCCGTACGGATTTTGAATAACTGGCCCGATTCGTGTGTATTTAATAAATGATGGCGCATTGCGCCCGCTGCATCGCCCGGCCGGTGTTTGCCGGGCGCAGCCTTCCGCACGGTGTTCGGTCGGGTAACGGGGGTATCGTTACAATTTAATCAAAAGCAATCCTTACTACTGATTCATATAAATCAGATTATATAATTTTAATGCATGTGAGGCTCTACAAACAAGAATATTATAATATAATTATAATATATTATATTACGTTGAAATTATATTATACAGAAAATCATTATTACAGATATATTACTATACTATGTAAAAAAAATAAAAAATAAAAGTAAGAACTATAAAAATTAAATTAAATTATAAAAAAATAAAGCGTAGGGAAAAGTAGGGACTTTTTATAAGATTAGTAGGGATAAGATCTTTTAGACCGGTGGCAACACTGTATCTAGGATGCGAAATTAGTGGGAAGCGCAAAATAGTGTGTACGTAAGGGTTATTAAAATATGCGCTAACTGTTACGAATTTTTCAATCGTGAGCCAATTGTCTTCGGAGATTCCGAAGGGGAAGAATAGTCCTTGGGGCACTTGTGACGTGGCTTCCTTGAGACTTTCTATGATTTGATCTAACGGAATTAACCTCGGATGTGTAGGAATCGAGAATTTTTCGTTTGATTTCGTTTTCGTTTCGAATTGCTTTGTATGTTAAATTATTTCTCGGGCGTGTTGACGAACCGGTCGCGGCTGGAGTATTGTATCTTTATTGTCTGTAGGTATATTGTCTTGAGCTCGTATTTGTTTTGAGGCAGTTCTTGCCCTTGTTTTTACCGTGCGACAGTTAAGCGTGCGATTTCGAACACTCGACGTGTCGCTTCCTGATTGGCCCGCGCGGGGCATAGCGAGGCTATAGATCGTCTCTCGCGAGTTTTCAGGGAGAGCGCCGAATTCCGCGAAGGCAAAAGTACGTGTTATCTGAGTAGAAATAAAGTTATCTGAATCTGTATATAAATTCATCTTTTTAAAGACATTCTTCTCCCGTCTGAAATCAAATCCGTAAACCTACAAATTTTTGGGGGCTCGAGCCGCGATTGAACTGTGAGAGACAATAGCGAGCTGCAGTGGTACCGAGTGCGATAGCGTTGCCTGAGAGTGCTGAGTGCAATAGAGTGGAAGGCAAGGTTGACACTGAGTGAGTCGGCGAGAGGTAATCAGTCCTACAAAGAATGCCTCCGGTTTAACGGTCCCGGTGCTTAAGGAGAAGCTAAGGACTTTAGGGCTAAGTACGACCGGAGCGAAAAATGAATTGATTAGCCGATTATTGGAAGCGGATCCTGCGGGCGATTGGCTCGGCGGGCCGGAAAACGATGTGCAGAATAATCTGTTGCACGATGAGGAACAAGATGCATCCGTGGCAGCCGGCGTGAGTGAGACGGAGATAGCGCGGCGGGAGATGGACATGCTCAGGAGAGAGAGAGAACTCCTAGAGCGAGAGCTCGCGTTGGCGCGACGGGAGACCGAGCTTCTTCGGGCGAGAGAGAGAGAGCGAGAGACCGAGCGTGGCCAGGAGAGTGAGAGATGGACGGAGACGATGGGAGCGACGGCGCGAGTCGGCATAACAGCAATTGCCGAATTGTTGTCGCATTTCGACGGGGCCAACGACTCCTGGAGCGTCTGGGAGAGGCAGGTGCGTCTCCTCGCGACTACCTATAGGTTGCGAGATGAGATGGTTAAGATACTAATAGGTTCGCGCCTCAAAGGAAAGGCGGCCGAGTGGTTTCGTTCGAAACCTGAACCTGAACACATCGAATGTCAGCAGACGATCTTTTAGCTGAAATGAAGGGCATGTTCGACCACCGCCCGAATAAAGTGACGCGCAGAAAAGAATTTGAGGGACGAATCTGGAGGAAAGGCGAGGCCTTCGGCGCGTACCTCCATGATAAGGTAATTCTGGCGAATAGGGTGCCGGTCGAGGAAAGCGATCTCGTTGATTACGTCGTTGACGGAATCACGGATCTGAATCTGCAAAACCAAGCGCGGATCCAAGGATTTGAGACGACGGCATCCTTGTTGCGGGCATTCGAGAAGGTGACCCTCCGGCCGAAGGGGCAGAAAGATGGCACGGCCGCCCCGATGGGACAACCGGACGGCGACGCGAGATCTCAGGGAGGAGCGAGGCAGCGGAGAGGCGACGGCGAGGCGCAGAAACCACGACGGTGCTACAATTGCGGCGGACAAAATCACATCAGTGCGAACTGTCCGACAAAAGGAAGTGGAGTGAAGTGTTTTCGGTGCGGCGAGCGCGGGCACGTAGCGGCGAGGTGCACCGGAAAAGCGAGCGCTAAAGATAGTTGTGCGGTGAGCGAACTCTGCGATAAAAAATATTATAAAGACGTGCGTATCGGTGGTTGTGATATCCGGGCGATGGTAGATACCGGAAGCGATATGTGCTTGATGCGTGCGGATTGCCATAGTCGATTGAACGTTCCGTTAAAAGAGAACAAAATCTATTTCCGCGGTAATGGGACGGTAATGAGACATTAGGCGAGTTCGAGGCCGACGTTCATATAGACGATAGCGTGTATTTGATGAAAATACGGGTAGTTTCCGATGGGCTCATGCGATATGATCTAATTATTGGAGCCGATTTTCTAAGAACCGTAGAAATTTTAATAAAGAATGAGGCGTTAATTTTGAGGCCAAGTTCGGATTCGGAATTGTCAAAATTGCCGGAAGTGTTTCAGATCGACTATAAGTATGAAGCGAATAAATTTGACACTGTACACTTTGACGATAAAAATAAAGACGCGTTGGAGAATATGATACGAAATTATACGCCAAATAAAACACGCGGTGTGGATGTAAAAATGCGATTAGTTCTTAAGGACGATGAGCCTGTGTATCAGCGAGCGCGGAGATGTTCCGAGCGGGAGAAGCAAATAATAAAAACACAGATAGGCGATTGGATGCGCGAGGGTGTGGTGCGGCCGTCGTTATCGGAGTATGCGAGCCCCGTGGTGCTCGTGAAGAAAAAGAACGACACGTATAGATTGTGCGTAGATTACCGACGTTTAAATCTGAAAATAATAAAGGACCGTTATCCCCTGCCACTGATCGACGATCAGCTGGATCGCAGAGCGCGAGAATATTTACGACCTTAGATCTGGAAAACGGGTTTTTTCACGTTGAGGTGGACGGGGACAGTAGAAAATATACGGGATTTATTACGCCTGACGGGCAATACGAGTTTCTTAAAATGCCGTTTGGCTTATGTAATTCACCAGCCGTTTTCCAGAGATTCGTTAGCGCGACGTTCCGAGACTTTATTAGCGACGGGACAGTACTGACGTACATGGACGACTTGATCGTGCCGTCGGGAGATTGCGAAGAGGGCTTGGAGAAACTTAAACGGATATTCGACAGGACGAGTGAATCGGGGTTAGCAATAAATTGGAAGAAATGTCAATTTTTAAAAAGTAAAGTCGAGTTCTTAGGGCACGAAATAGAATCGGGTAGCATACGGCCGTCGGCGACAAAAACGGACGCGGTCACGAGATTTCCGGAGCCGAAGAATGTGAAGTAGGTTCAGAGTTTTTTAGGGCTATCCGGTTATTTCCGTAAATTTATTTGTAGTTATTCGTCAATTGCGCGACCCTTGACGAACCTATTAAGAAAAAATGCTGTTTTCCGATTCGAGAAGGAAGAGAGGAACGCGTTTAACGGACTAAAGGCCGCTCTGGTAAACAATCCCGTCCTTAAAATATATCAAATAAATGCGACCACCGAGCTCCACACCGATGCGTCAAAATACGGTTACGGCGCTATTTTGTTGCAATATGATAATAATAATTTGTTACGTCCCGTTTATTATGCTAGCGGTCGTACGACTGGTGCTGAAGAAAAATATAGCAGCTATGAGCTCGAGGTGCTCGCAGTCATTAAAGCCTTGAAAAAGTTTCGCGTGTATTTAATAGGCATTCCTTTTAGGATATTGACAGACTGTAAAGCGTTCAGCCTTACGATGAGCAAGAAAGATTTATGCATGCGCGTGGCGAGGTGGGCTCTGCAGTTGGAAGAATTTAATTATACGATCGAGCACCGCCCCGGGAAAGCGATGGCGCACGTGGACGCGCTAAGCTGAAATCCGTTGCCTGCGTGTATGTGGAATGAGTGCGAAGATAATATAGTAACGCGAATTCGGAAAGCTCAGCGCGAAGACGTTAGTTTGCGAGAAATTATTGAGCTGGTTGAGGCGAGAAAGACTGATAATTTTGTAATGCGAGCAGGAATTTTATATAAATTAACTAGCGACGAAGAGCGGATGGTGATTCCCCGACCGATGCACACGCAAGTTATCCGATACGTGCACGATAAAGGTCATATATCGGCGGATAAAACTGAGCGTATAGTCGCGAAAGATTACTGGATACCAGACTTGAAAGCGAAAGTCGAAAAAGTCGTTCGGAACTGCGTGTCGTGTATTCTAGCCGAAAGAAAGTATGGTAAGAGGGAGGGAATGTTGCATCCCATCGAGAAGGGAGAGGCTCCCTTGGACACGTTCCATCTCGATCACCTGGGACCGCTCCTTTCGACGCGGAAACAGTATCGATACATACTGGCGGTAATAGACGCGTTTTCGAAGTTTATCTGGCTTTACGCTGTTAAGACGGTGAACACAGCGGAGGTGTTGGCGTGCTTAACAAGACAGTCGCATGTTTTTGGAAATCCGAGGAGACTTATTTCGGACCGCGGGTCCGCGTTCACCTCCAACGATTTTCAAGAATATTGCAAGGCGGAGGGAATGCAACATGTCCTCACCACGACGGGAATGCCCAGGGGCAACGGGCAAGTCGAGCGGGTCAACCGGACGTTAATTCCGCTAGTGACAAAGTTGTCCGCCCCCCGACCAGAAGAGTGGCATAAACATTTGAATATAGCGCAAAAATATTTAAATGCCACGCAACATAGGAGCATTGGGACGACGCCCTTCAGGTTACTGTTCGGGACGGATATCAAAATGAGGGACGACGTCTCCATCCGAGAATTGATGGAGAAGGAGCTAATTTCCATATTTGAAGAGAATCGCGATGAAATAAGGAGACAAGCCAAGGAAGTTATCCGGCAGATACAGCGGGAGAATCGCCGAGGATTTAACAAACGAAGGAAGCCGGCTACGTCTTACACAATAGGCGACCTGGTTGCGATCAAAAGAACGCAGGCTAATCCTGGGTTGAAGTTCGCGCACAAGTATTTCGGCCCGTATCGAGTTAAAATATTGCGAGTTAAGATATTGCGGAATGACCGCTATATCGTCGAGAAGGTGGGCGCACATGAAGGGCCTTATGAGACATCCACCGCGGCCGAATACATGAAGCGTTGGATAAATGAAGAAGATGAAATAACAACCGACGACGATGCTGAGAATATCTGAGGACAGATATCAGCGCAGGATGGCCGAATGTAGGAATCGAGAATTTTTCGTTTGATTTCGTTTTCATTTCGAATTGCTTTGTATGTTAGATTATTTCTCGGGCGTGTTGACGAACCGCGGCTGGAGTTTATTGTATCTCTATTGTCTGTAGGTATATTGTCTTGAGCTCGTATTTATTTTGAGGCAGTTCTTGCCCTTGTTTTTACCGTGCGACAGTTAAGCGTGCGATTTCGAACACTCGACGTGTCGCTTCCTGATTGGCCCGCGCGGGGCATAGCGAGGCTAGATCGTCTCTCGCGAGTTTTCAGGGAGAGCGCCGAATTCCGCGAAGGCAAAAGTATGTGTTATCTGAGTAGAAATAAAGTTATCTGAATCTGTATATAAATTCATCTTTTTAAAGACATTCTTCTCCCGTCTGAAATCAAATCCGTAAACCTACAGATGTATCTTTCCTGTTTTTACTGCCATTAAGTGTTCGATGACGTCTTCCGGGTCTCTCATCAAATCCGTTATTATGGCATTAATTATGGAGAAGTATTCGTGTATTTCTTCTCGTTGTACTTGACTTGCCATCTGTTTTTGGATTTTGGTGGTAAAATTGAGTAGTAGTTGTTCGTTGTATTGTGTTGTTTTTTCCAGATTATCGATGTGGGCAATTGTTGTGTTTAAAATTTTTACTTGATTTTTCATAGTGTGATGCAGTGTTTGCTCTTGATTTTGTAAGAGGAGTAGTTGTTCCTTAATGACTTTTTCGTCATTGGCATCCATGGTTCCGAAGAGTGTTTTTGCTAGTGCCCCGATCCCGTCGAGTAGTCCTCTTCGTTTGTTTGTTGGTGTCCTGTATATGGTGTTTACTCGTTTTAAGAGTTGTGTTAATTTATCATTCTCCGTTGCGATAATCGTTTTTTGGATTTGGCAGTTTTCTTTATTTTGTATCTTGTGTAGGAGGTGTCCGTGATCAATATAATTTTGTAAATCGTGGAATCTTTTATTTAAGGTTCCTAGGTCTATATTAATTATTAACTTCCAGTTAGATTCTACTTGATGTAGATAACCGATTTTTTCGAAGTATATCCCTGGCTCTCGATTAAATTGTTCTACCTCGTATTCCTCTTCTAGGTCTTTTCTTGCGGTAGTAGGCTGCATCTTCCATGCCATTAGCGCTCTGGAATGGAAATAGATGTGCCGAAATTTTTCTTTCTTAATGTTCTATGAACGCTTTTAAACGGTTCGCATGTGTATTTATTATCTTTCGTCCTACTTTAATATTATAATTGACATCGGAGATTTTGTCGATGATTGTGTATGGTTCGGTCCATAATGCATCGACTTTTTTGGATCGGCCCCTGCGGACGGTTTCGTTGTGTAATAGCACTTTTTCTCCTACCTTGAACGTGGTATTCTTCGACTTTTTGTGGTAGTTATCCTTTGCTTTCACCTTTTCGTTTTTTAAGTGTTCCTTTGCGATTTGCTGGGCGGCGCGTAATTTTTCTTTCAATTCTTGCGCGTAGTCATCGTATGTATATGTCGGCTTCGGGGGTTGCGATAATGCCGTAGGTAGGGTCGCTTGATGCCCGTAAAGTAGTTCGAACGGCGTGAACCCCGTGGCTGTATGCGGTGTGGTGTTATACGCAAACATCGCGTATGATGTCCATTCATCCCAGTCTGTTTGTTCAGCATTAATGTAGTGGCGAAGGTATTCTGCTAAGGTACGGTGTGATCGTTCCAAGGCTCCGTTGCTTTCTGGATGGTAGGCAGTTGTCTGAATTTTCTCAATTTTTAGTAATTTACAGACGTCCTTGAACATTTGGCTAAGGAAGTTTGTACCCTAGTCGGTTAAGACCTTTTCTGGGATACCATGTTCGAAAATAATTTTTGTTACAAATTCCCTTGCAATTGTTGCGGCTTCTTGGTTAGTTATCGGAATCGCTTTACTAAATTTCGTTAGATTATCTTGGAAGGTAAGTACATATTTATTCCCATTACCAGAGATCGTTAGGAGTCCTACGATGTCTAAAGCGCATTTTTCGAATGGTTTGCTTGCGGTGTCTGTTATTACCAGCGGTGCTTTGTTTTTTCGCGAAAGTTTATTTTTTTGGCAGAGTTCACATTTTGCTACATAATTTTCTACGTCCTTAGTCAGTCCTTTCCAGTTGTGTAGTAACCGGATTCTATTAATGGTACGTTCTGTCCCTTGATGTCCTCCTAGGGATGCGTCGTGATACTCATATAGTATGCGGCGTTTCTCCTCTTCCGTGTATTTCCGCTCTGTTTTTGTGTCATTAATTTCTTCTTCATCGATTTTATTAATTTCTTCTTCATCGATTTTATTAATTTCACCTACGTGTCGGCTGAGTGCGTCGGCGTTTTTATTAACTTTGCCTGCCTTGTGTACAATCTCGTAATCGTATTCTTCAAGTTTTAATCGCCAACGCATCAATCGCGATCCAGGATCCATTACATTAAATAACCATACTACCGGTTTGTGATCGTTGATAATTTAAAATTTTGTACCATATAGATAAGGCCTGAAATGTTTTACTGCCCATACTATGGCTAGTAGTTCCTTTTCAGTAGTATTATAGTTATGTTCCGCCCGCGACAAAATTCTGCTTGCGTAAGCGATCGGGCTGTCTTGTCCTACCGGGCCTTGCGACAGTATGGCTCCGATGGCGTAATCTGAGGCATCCGTTGTTACGAGGAATTCCTGGTCGAATTCCGATATTTTAGTATGGGTGCGGTAGTTAATTAATTTTTTAACGTGTTAAATGCGTTTTGCTGTTCGCCGTTCCACTCAAATTTTTCTTCCTTTTTTGTTAATTTTGTCAACGGTTTAGCAATTTTTGAGAAATTTTCTATAAATTTTCTATAATATCCTGCTAAACCTATGAACGCTTGGATTTCCTTAGCTTTGGTGGGAGTGGGGAATTTTTGTACGGCGTTTATTTTGGAAAGATCAGGCATGATCCCTTTTTCTGTAACGATGTGCCCTAAATATATCACTTCCTTTCTAAGGAACTCGCATTTGTCTGGTTGGAGTTTTAAGTTGTGTTTGCGTAATCTGTAGAGAACCTCGGCGAGTCGCATGTGGTGGTCCTCTAGGCTGTTACCGTATATTAGTATATCGTCCAAGTATACGAGACATTTGATCCCTTGTAGTCCCGTCAGCACGGAGTTCATTAACCGTTGGAATGTAGCTGGTGCGTTCCTTAACCCGAATGGCATTCGATTGAACTCGTAATGTCCATACGGTGTGGAAAATGCAGTCTTGCATTTATCGGGCTCGGCCATGGGTATCTGGTGATAGCCCGACGCTAGATCCAAGGTGGTGAAGTACTTGGCATTTCCCAGTTGGTCTAGTATATCCGTTATGTTTGGCATTGGAAAAGAATCGCCTATGGTTAAATTATTAAGTTTCCGGAAATCTACAACTATGCGTAATTTTCGGTTTCCTTCCGCATCCACCTTTTTGGGGACCACAAGTAAAGGCGCCATTGGCTGTTACTAGGTCGGATTAACTTGTCCTTCAACATGCCCTCTATTTGTTTATTTATCTCTTTTTGTGTTTCTCCGGCAATTGGTATGGGCGTACATTTACAGGTGCACTGTCAGCTCGGAGTGCGATTTCGTGTGACGTAGTAGGAGTGCAAGTCAGCGCGTCTCCTTTAAGGTAAAACACGTCACCGAATTCCTCACAGATTTGAAGCAATGTTTTTACTTCTTCTTGATTGAGATGTTGTAGTCGGAGTAAATTTTTTATTTGCTCTCTGCGGGAGAGTGTAGGCACCTCCTGTGGGGGCGGGACATTATCTATTCGGGCCACCGTGTTCGTAATTTCCCCGACGTTTACCCATGGAATGGACATTTTAATGTATTTTTCGGTTGTATTTATAACGCTAATCGAGCATGAAAATTCTTCTGGTTCTACGAGACAGTGTCCGATAAATACTCCGGGCATCATTTCCTCGGCGCGTACCACGCCTACCTTATTCGAGTCGGTGGTGGCTCGGACGATTGTTTCGCTTCGCGGCTTCAGCATTAGCTCGCGGTACGGGCGTAATTTTAATATTGTCTCTGCTAGTTGTAGCTGTTTTTTGTCGTAATCACACGTTATCTTGTGCTTTTGCAAAAAATCTACTCCCAAGATTCCTTCGTAGTCCATGGGGAAATCGTCCTTCACGATGTAGATAGGGTGCCGTATTTTTCGGTCCTTCAAGGTTATTGTGGCCTTGATTTTTCCTATGGTCTGGATCTGGTGTCCCGTCACTCCGGTCAATGCCATTTTCTCTTCGTAGATCATGGCTTCCCCTTTCTTAATTTAATTAAGGTAACGGTTGCGCCGGTGTCGAAGAGTAAATTTAACCTTCCCTTCTTTGCCTCTTGTATGGGCAGAGTCACTAGATCTAGACCTGTAGTAGTGGGTAGTTGTGTGGTTAGTTGCGATATTTGATACTCGGCCGCGGGTCTCGGCCGTTTCGTGTTTTCCTCGTCTTCTTCATCCTCCGGTGTTGTATGTTTCTTTCGCTGTCCACTAGTGTTAGAATGGCCTTGGGCGCTCTTATTTCCGTTTGTCTTTGTCCGCGTATTTCCAGGGCGTCCGTGCAGACTTCAACATTCGTTACGACCGTGACCTGATTTTTTGCAGTAGGTGCAATGTTTCTCAACAGCGTTGATTTTCCCTTGTGGTTTTGGCAAGGAGAATCTGTTGGCGTATCTACTCGTGCGGCAATCTCGTCCGAGGTGTCCTGTCTTCCCACATTTGTGACACTGTAGAGTTTTATGGATGTGTCCTGCGTGTGAAGCAGTCTGGTCGGTCCGGAGTCGTAGTGTCTGCTCTGTCGGGCCCTTCACTTTCTCTTCCGCGCTGGCTTGTGCGATGGCGTCTTGTAGCGTCGTGTGATGCTGTGCTCGTACCATCAGCTGGATGTTTTCCTGGAGGCCTATCTGAAAGTTCTGCAGGGCTTGTTGTTGAAGAGTATCGAGTATAATGCGCTTGCGCTCGCTGCCGAAAGCCTACCCTTCGATCATGGATTCGTACAGTTCCATGGCTAAATTGTCGACGCGTAGTCCGTATTCCCGGGCGCTTTCGCCGGGTTTTTGCTTCAGGGTGTTGAATTCCACCTGGAGATGGGTAGTGCTCCTCTTGCTTAGATAGCAGATTTCCAGTTCCCTTTTAAGTTGTGCGAAGTTGTTTATGTCGCGTGTTTCAAAGTCGAGCATAGCCTTCCCCTTTAACTTGGTGCAGAGTATCGCTTCTAGTCTCTTTTCGTCTATAGGGTTAATATTTTTTATGGCGTAGGAGCTGGCGCTTAGAAATTCTTTAAGTCTGGCTTGGGAGGTTCCGTCGAACTCAGGTATCATGTCCCGCGCTTCTTTCAGCCGTAAGAAGCCATGCAGATGTGCGGTTTGCCTGCGCACATCGCTCACGGTTCGTCCATATGAGATTTCGGCATAGGGGTTTTCGTGTATTATTCGCGTTCTATTTAAGTCTTCCCGGTTAGTACGTAGGTCCTGCATCTGGTCGCGGAGGTGTCTCATTTCCTCTTGCATTTTTCGGAAGCTCTGCAAAACCTCGACTAATACCGCGTTGCTCGGATCTTCGCTAGGACGTCCGGCATCCTCGTAATGGGCGGCGGCGCCATGCCTAGTCTGCGTTCGCATACGCTCGATTTCTCTATCTATGTCGTCGGACGGGACCGTGGGGTGTGTCATAGTGTTTCCGTCAGGTATCTCAAAAATAATACTATCGTACGACACGGGGGAGTAGTTTCGTCTTACCGAAACGCGATCAACCGTTGTGCGATCGATATTGCTCGGTCCTGCTTCGTTATTATTATGCGGCGAAGACTGGTTGTCCGTTGCGCCTTGGGTTTCGGGTTCGCGAGCTTCCGGTTCGCGCGGCTTTACGCCTGGGTATTCGGATTCGAGATTCTTCCGTACGCTATCGCAAATATCGCGGGCCGCTTCTTCTACTACTTGCACGGGCGTTACGAAGCCGAATCTATTTGCTAATTTCGCCGGTGCGCTTAAAAAACGGGGTCGTTGAAACGTGACCTTCTTTTTTGACGGTGAGGTTTAGTCAGGTTAACAAGATTTTTTTCAGTGTGTGTGTGTGTGTGTGTGTGTGTGTGTGTGTGTGTGTGTGTGTGTGTGTGTGTGTGTGTGTGTGTGTGTGTGTGTGTGTGTGTGTGTGTGTGTGTGTAATTATATGTGTAATATTATGTTAAGATAATTATATATATAATTAATTATATCTCTGCTGTATTATCTTAATTGGTCAGTTGTCGAGCTGTCAAGAGAAAAAATATAAAGAAAAAGAAGAAGAAGGAGAGAGAGAGAGGGGGGAGGGGGAGGGGGAGGGGGAGAAAAGAAGATAGAAAGAAGGGAGAAGGAATAAGAAAAAGAAGGAAAGAGAAGAGAGAGACGAACAAAAAAGTATGTTTAACAATGCATTATTTAAAATAGTATACTCTGTATGTATATATATTTGTGTGTGTAAAAGATGTTAAAAAATTAGAAGGAAAAGAAAAAACTTTAAAATAATATTTTTTGTTTATATTATTTTTTTTCTACGACGTTTAGTTTTAATACACTGCGTGGTATGAAATAGGAATTTGTGATTTAAATAATTAATAAACATATAAGTGGAAAAATCAAATATTTCAGTTTTGAACAAAAAATGTAATAAGTACATAAAAGTGATTTATTCTTTTTACAGTAAATGATGAAAAATTATTTTATTAACTTCAATTCAAAGATGACATCATCGAAACATTGATTGTCTCACATGCTCGAAAATATATTGCAGAGATATTTTGAATTAATCTGCCGCAGTTGTTATCAAGATCGATAATTATGTTTCTATTTTAATGGGAATCTTATAAATAAAAGTTTTTATACTTCCAAAGTTTAGAGATGTGAGTTAAAATATTTTTTTTGTGAAGCACGTATCGTTATTAAATTCTGTAAAAAGGGTGTCACTTTTATGTATTTGTTTTGCTTTTTGTTTAAGATTAAAATTCAATTTGATTTTTCCACTTATATGTTTGTTTATTGTTTAAGTCAAAAACTCCTATTTCATACTATATAATATTAAAACTAAACGTCGGAGAGAAAAATAGTATTAACAAAGTATTAAAAAAATATTTATTTTGAAATCTTCTCTTAATTTTTTATAATACATCCTGTATATATATTATATATATATTTATATATTATATACCGGGTGTCCCATTTTAAAGGACCCACTCAAATATCTCAGAAACACTGCGTTAAATCGAAAAATGTTTCCTACAAAAGTTGTAGGGTTTCGAGGAGGACATAACATAGTAATATTTATATGACCTTGGGCGGCGCCTCCAAGGTCAAGTAAAGGTAAGAATGAATTTTTTAAATGGAAAAACATATTTTTTATTATAACATCTTTTTCTACTAATTAATTTGAACAACTTTTATCTGAAGCATTTTTTTATTTTCCTAATATTTTTTCTTCTTTTCAAAATTCATTCTCACCTTCATTTGACCTTGGAGACGCCGCCCAAGGTCATATGAATATTACTATGTTATGTCCCCCTCGAAACCCTACAACTTTTGTAGGAAACATTTTTCGATTTAACGCAGTGTTTCTGACAATGAGATATTTGAGTGGGTCCTTTAAAATGGGACACCTGGTATATGAGGGTTAGTTTAAAAGTAAGTTTTGGACTAACCCTCATACAGGGTATCCCATAACTCGAAATCATGGAATAATAATAATATAAAAATATAATAATCTCTCTCTCACTCTCTTTCTATTATAGTCTCTCTCTATTATAGTCTTTAACATTTATAAAATATGATTTTTTCTATTTGATATTAATATTTTTTATTTTATTTTCAGGTACGCAGTAAAGATACGGATGTTTGCAGATGTTTAAATAAATAATAATAATAATAATAATATAGTTAAAATTAATTAATATAGTTATAATTATTTATACATATATATATAAATATATATTTATATATATACATATATATATATTTAACACGTTTAAGTTGTACGTTGTATTTGTATTATATTTAAGATAAAATTATAAATTGAACAGAATTATATATTTGAATTATTGATATATATATACAGGGTGACTCAGAATAACCTGATGTTCTTGAAATATGATATTCTTGAGCGAATTCTGAGATTATTTTTCCTTTTACAAAATTTTGTCCGAAGCTTAGTTTTTGAGTTATAATTGAAAATAGTTGGCAAATTACGAGTCCGATACAACGGGCAGACAGGGACGGCACAACGCGTCACGAGACTAATGCCTTCTTCTTTCTCTAAATAGTCAATATTATTGCACAATATTTGATGCTGATCTTTTAAAGTTTATTGAATCATTATTTGCCAGTTATGCAAAACTCACATTTGAATATTTTATTCTCAAGCGTTATGTTATAACCTTCCTAGACAATGAATAATATTGTATAATATTGTACAGAAAAACTTGCAATAATAATTCAATAAATTTCAAATATTAATATCAAATATTGTGCAATAATAGTGATTGACTAGAGGAGGGAGAGAGGCATTAGTGTCGTGACGCCGTCCCTGCCTGCCTGTTGTACCGGACTCGTAATTCGCTAATTATTTTCAATTATAACTCAAAAACTAAGCGTCGGACAAAATTATGTAAAAGGAGAAATAGTCTCACAATTCGCTCAAGAATATCATATTTCAAGGACATCAGGTTGTTCTGAATCACCCTGTATATATATATATATATATATATATATATATATATAGATTTTGTACATAATATAATAAAGAGATATTTAAAATTAATATAAAGTGATAAAATAATGATGATGATGATGATGATGATGATATGATGATGATGATGACATTGATGATGATGACATTGATGATGATGATGACATTGATGACACTGATGACAATGATGATGATGATAATGACATTGATGACAATAATGATTATGATAATGATAATGATGATGTTTGTATATATTTGTGTTTCAAGTTCAAAAAATTAATATATTTTTTAAAAATTTAATAGATAATATATTATTTTAATTGTGTTTAAACATATTTCTTTTTCTTCATATACAGATTTACATTTTAATACTCAAAGAGTTTTAATTAACGCATAGTTTTAATTATCGTATAATTTTGTTTTAATTAATATAATATATCTATATATCTTTTTTTTTAAGTTAAAATTATATTATAAATATAAATATATTAGAAATATATAATAATTAAATATTATAATATTATAATAATAATGTAAAATTATAATAAAAAATAATTTAATAATAATTTCATAATAATTTAATAATATAAAATTAAAATAAAATATAAAAAATATAAAATTAAAATTAAAATAAAATATGTAATTATATGTATGTTATAATTGTATCTAATTTTTATTATATTATTATTATTATTATTTTATGATTATATTATTGTTATTTATTTTGTTATTGTTTTTATTATTTTATTATATTATTATAATTATTATAACAAATAAATTAAATATTAAATTATAAAATTATAAAACAAATAATAATATACATAAGTAGAACTATATTATATATGAAACTATCTATAAAACTTATTTATACATCGCGAATTATTTAAAATATCCTTTAATTCCACATATTCTGGTTTCATATTTGTTATATTTGTGGGTTCATATCTGCCTAAGTTAGATACTATAGTGTTGCTTTTTATATGTAATTCAAATGGCACATGCCGTTGTTATATTTAGTTACTTTCGGTGTTCGTGCTTGCACACCGTCTAGATGGATTATCTATATTCATATATTTTATAATATAATAATTTTATAAACTATGTATAATAAATTAACATATAATAATAAAATACATATTATTATAATAATAAAATAGAAAAGACATCGAGCCACGTTCGTACCTCGATCAACCACCTTCGAACCACTTTCGAACCACGTTCGTACCTCGATCAACCACCTTCTAACCACTTTCGAACCACGTTCGTACCTCGATCAATCACCTTCGAACCACTTTCGAACCACGTTCGTATCTCGATCAACCACCTTCGAACCACTTTCGACTAAATTTAAAATTATAATATAAGAAAGCTGTCGCATACTGAAATTAATACGAGCACGTGCGGACATATAATACTTGTGTGTGTGTGTGTGTGTGTGAGGAAAATGAGAGAACAAGGAGAATATTATTTCAATAATAAAAATTTATTCAATAAAAATTTATTCAATAAAAGGGTGTGGTGATTCATTGTGATGATTCGACCACCAATTAACACAACTCATGGATACATAAAATAATGTATTATAAACATTTATTTAAAATATCTGTACACTGTTTATTTTACAATATATTTATCTAATAATTTTATAAATAAATACAAATATACATATAATATACATATAATATACAGTTTTTACAACAAATATTATTTACAAAGGTATTTTATAATGTCCCCATGGTAATGTATCAGTGGTTTCAGGTATGATATACCGCTTGTCATCGTGAGGACTTAGAGCAATTTTCGTCTCGCGAATGGTGTATACTTCATGCAATTTCGATCTTATACATGACTGACTACGTGTCATTTCAATCTCTTCATTCAAACACCGCGTGTAATCATCAAACGTTATCGTTCTCGCGACAACGTTACTCTTGACACCTTTTACTTTTTTCGTATCTTTCTTGCCATCCACTCGCAATGCATACATTTTTGCTCTAAGCCCTACAAATTCGGTCATAATCACACCGTTGTTTTCATCTTTCATTAGACCGGGTACCTTTTTATTCACGAGCGGTATACCGTACACATTGTCCGCAGTGTAATCGTTCGTATCAAATTTGTCGAGGTTGCGCTTTATATTCTCGTACACATCTTCGCATTCGATGTGATATATTAGGCTGTCTGTGTCGGTGTACATTACCCGGCATCTGTCACGATACAGCGATGACATGTACTCATGATGAAATTCATATAAACATGTTTTGGAGATGTCGAGTATGCACATGCCAACATAGATTGGTTTATAAAATTTTACCTCGAGTTTGCATAATTCGACAGCGATTAGATTTTCCGAAAAGATACTTCTACTGTGAAAATTTGGTTTTGCAATCATTGCCTCTGCACCGTATCTTCCTTCCCAATGTGTGATAAGTTTTACATCAACCCGATTACGCACATTTTCCATCGTTTTGCCGAATACTGCATTATTCATCAATTTATATAAATTTTTTTCAAAATCATTTTTTGCTTGCATTCTAAATTGTGTATTAAGTTCGATATAATTTCGAAGCCATGGAGATTGCGCGAATTGTAATATGCGATGTATTTTTGCAACGCGAAGGCCGTGACGCGTACATTGCTGCAGGTTGCGGTAGTGTATCACATATCGCTTCTTGTCGTATAGCGTTGCGAGAAGCTTATCTTCCCGCTTGCCTGGCGGCTTGTCGCGTGTCGGGCAAAACGGTAGGTCAGTGTGCGTGTTGTGAAGAAGTCGCGGATATTCTAAATCTACCTCGAGGATGTAGCCTGTGGGTGAATCGAGCGCGATAGATGATGTGTCGAAATTAGATACATCGTCGACCCATTGAAAATCAGCATAAGGCAATGGTTGACACATTGCCCATCCATACAAATTATTTACATCGAAATACATTAGATATGAAGATGGTTTCAATGGATTGTACGACTGCATGTACTTGTTATTAGCGCGTGCATATCTGTTTGAACATTGACTCAATCCACCGCGTATACCGCGTTCGATAAACATTACCATGTCAACGTCTGTAAGTAATTCGAATGTAATTTTTGTATGCTTTAACATGGCGTCCCACGTATACCCGGGGAGAGTATAGTAATACGCGGGGTCGAGCCCATAACTCTCGATACATTTATCCCGGAAATTTTCAAAAATGTCGGCTAATAACAAGACGTCAGTTTTTAAATACAGATCGCTATATTCGCCCAGCGAATGAAGAACCGCTCCCATACGTTTTCAGCGTGCGCGTAATCGTTCTCGGATACAGTGTCGCCGGTCAAGGAACTATAAAACGATTCGCGCGGTGGTAGACACGTATCATGCAATCTTTCAAAACAGTCAATGTATTCGTATGGAAAGACACCTTTCCGTGTTAATAAATTGAAATTTTCGGTAGATAAATTTTTAAATTCTGAATGTAAAATTTTGAGTTTATCTTTATCCAAAAAAAATGCCAATTTATCGAGACTTGTCGTGAGAAATTTATATGAATCGATAAATCGTAATTTTATGCAAGCTTTCCTATCTTTGTCATCGTTGGTACTATTGACAGTTTTTGTAAATGATATATATTTTTCTTTAGTTATTGGAAGTAATTCGATTCCCCCTTCGAACGCTGTAGCTATTTCCTTAATTATGAAATGTGAGTCATAACCGGATAAATTGTGAAATACTATTGGAATACAAAAAGAGTTTTTATAATTTAGATTACAATTTGAGTGCGCGGGACCTCTGTACCGCCCGGTCAGATAGCAATGATCGCGTACGCGTGTATCGTCATCTTGCATGAATGGTTTCTCACATATATGACAATGCGTCGCGCTATGAAATTTTTCCCACTCGTCAGATGTTAAATTTACCATGGGGACGTTAGTTGCTAAAATATTCTTTACGCGTATCGCTAAATTTTTAAGTTGTTTGGAAAACCACGAAACGCAATCTACACTACGACGAGAATAATATTCGGATAACGAAACGTCATATGAGCAATGTACATAATATGCTATACTAAATACTTGGTGATGTTGATATAAATTCTTTTCTTCTTCCTTCTTATTCGTCTTTGTCAGCACACATTCGAGGTCTGCGTATACGACAAAAGGAAGTCGTTCTTTGCGATTAAAGTTGTTGAACGCGAGCCACTTGTCCTTATCGCTCGGTAACCGGATAGAGTCATTCATCTCTCTGCAGTCTACCATATGTGTCTGCAACTTGTCCTCAGACCCGAAATAATGCAAGCATCTGTAAAAGATAATAGCATTTATAAACACTTTATAATTATTTTATGATTATTTAATATATAATTTGCAATAAATATACGTACCGATCACAGATATATTTTCTACATTTGTCTTTGCTCAATTGCGAGCTGACAAGCCGGGATAGATTCTTTATCCAGGCGAAATGTCCAACGCTGTTGCTGTCTTGCATGTACAACAAGTTGATGTGTCTGTCTTTCTTTTCCTCCGAGAGACGTATCGGGACAATGTTCTTTTCTTCGATACTGTACACATTTATCGAAATGTCATTATGATGTTCAAATTTTTTAATTTGATTAATAGTCACTGGAAACTCAATGTCCTGGAGATTCAGCACTGTTGTGTAATGTGGATACGAAGATTTGTGATCCGCGTGTCTTTCAGCGGGATACAGTGCAGCGACCACAGCCCACGCGAAACATGCTGTGTCTTTTGATTTCACGTTAATCACTGCTCTCTTCATCATAATCTCCCGCGGCAATTTAATATGGCATCCCGCGCGCATTGGATTATACTTGTTTATATTTACAATTAAATTGATTATTCGCGACAATGCCCAACCACTATCGCGTTCCTGAAATTCTTCTAGTGATGCTAGCGTGGGCTCGATAATGCGGCGCTCGTACCATTCACGCAAATCGAAAGATTTCACAGTTTTTCGTATTGATAGTTTTATTGGCGCGTTTATCACCCGACACAAACTCACCATTAAACATAGTGTTCACTTTCACACTAGTGTGTTTTTGCAACACTTTTTGCACGTGTCCGATCACAATGTCTTTGGCCTCCTCTAGAAATTGACGAGGTTCGATGTGATTGCTGTTTATCACCGCACCAGTCAAGATGCGGCTCTCGAACGCCGTACCAATCTCTCGCCATATGAGTCCGATGTCTCGCGAACTGCTTCCAGCACCTGCGTGTATAAAACGTCTGCGTACCGAATTCTTCAACCCTTCGAGACGCGCGATTTGGGAGACAAGCGATTGTCGAACTCCGATCGGTAATCGTGGACGTTTTATTCGACTTTGTTCTTCCAGTGATTCGATGTATTCGTCACATTGCTGCTCCCACACAATATATTCTTCAACCGAATTCACCCTTGTGGCTTGCTCCAACAAACTTGCTTCCAATTGTGCCATATTTCTTTACTCGAGATGCACTTCTTGAACCTCTGACAAAGATACTGACATAGTATGCCTCTTTATCATCCTTTTTATTTGATCACTGACACTTGAAAAACTCGAGTATGTTGCGATTTTGTCACGTGCGGCTCATCGGCCTTGAAATTGATACATTTTGCGTCTAATATTTCATTAAGGATGGTGTCATAGCGACCATGCAGCTGTTTGAAAATTGCAATTTTGCACATTTTGCTAATAAACTAATTGTGAACACCTGGGGGATGACAGCAGCCTGTGCATTGGCGCTCGTGATACATTTAGCACATTTCGCAAGATTCATCTCAAGGTGATAGCAGCCGTGTATCGGCGCTTGAAAATTTTGAATATGTTGCATTTTTGCACATTTTGACCTTGACAATAATTCTAACATTTCATTTGAGGATTCTGTCATAGCAGCCGCGCATCGGCGCTTGAAAATTTTGAACATGTTGCATTTTGCACATTTTGACCTTGACAATAATTCTAACATTTCATTTGAGGATGATGTCATAGCGGCCAAACATTGGCGCTTGTGTTACATTTTTGCAAATCGGTTAATTGTGATTTTGTCACATACGGATGACGCAATTGTACCAACGCTTGAAATTGATTTGCGGTTCGTATACTTGGAAGAAGATACGCCCTGACTGCTACGTCATACAAGTATTTGGAAATAGGAATCAGCGTTGGAGTTATATCTTATGTGGAATTGGCTATTGGCTATAATCGATGCAATCAAATAATATTGCCTATTGAAACATGGAAATCGCTAATGTAGAAACGAGCTGATATTGAGCGGCTAACTGAAACTCCGCTATGGATTTGTGATTTGACACTTGAATTGGTTGACATGTCTACTTCAAAAATTATAAAGATTACATCATCTAATAATACTTTATACATGAAACCATCAACTTTATTATGTTTATTTAATTTTAAAAAATGTATAGATCATATGTATTCTTGGTTGTGTGAAAATCTGCATATTATTACTGAAAAGTTTAAACAATTTGTAAATATTTTAAAAAATGTATAGATCATATGTATTCCTGGTTGTGTGAAAATCTGCATATTGTTACTGAAAAGTTTAAACAATTTGTAAATATTTTACAACTTGATAATATCTGCGATGTGAGCAATGCCGCAAAAATGATACGTGAAAGCCCTATGTTTGACAGCGATTCACTTATTGATTGTGAATTATTAGCTTGTGCTGTAAAAGATATTCTTCATAATGCTTGTAACAAATAAAAATTATTTTACTGTTAAACTGTATGTAATTATTTCTTTCCCAATAAGATATAGCTGACAAAATTATTTCTTCGCTCTCTGGTGATGTAAAAAGTGATGAGCTAGCCGAGACATGATACTCCAGTTAGAACAAGAGAGATGTAGAATTAAAATCATGAGGGGAGCAACATTATAATATGTGTACCGTCATAAAGTTTTTAGCATTTGACGAGTTAAAGTGTCCTGGACGAAGTGCAAGTGAGAAGAAACAAATGAATATAGAAGATAGTGATGAAGATGTGGTTATTGATGAAGACAATGATAAAGACATTGAAATAAATGTTGAAGAAGCCGACAATGAAGAGGAAGACATGGATATCGAAGAAGTGAACAATGAAGAATCATCCGATCATGACATAGGAATTTTAAAAGATTCTGATTATGATAGTGATTGCAGTGAGTGTGTTGATAAACGCGTGAAACGTTTAAAACCGACAGACATTAGAAACATTGATGAGCTACTGAAAATGTATTGCATTTCTTTTTACTATAGAGTTTATAATGATAAATTTTGCACAGCGTGTTTCCTGCGAGTTAATGACTTGTACATGCATGCTTGTGCTGTGCGTGAACATGAAACTGAAAAATACGTTTATCTTTTGGGAGATAGATGTTGTGAGTGTAGAGGTTCAATATCCCAAATACTATCGTGCAATCTGTGTCCTATTTGCACAAAATAAACTTGCATAAACTATTATAGTGAGTATATATATTATTGATTAATTAAAAACATTCCATGTGTATCGAAAAATGGCGAACAATATGGGGGAAATCGAAGCATTAAAACGGCATCTGTGGAGTCATTTCCTTTGGGTGGATTCGAAAAGAGAATGCGCTGTGTGGGAGGATCAATGTGACACGTGTATCGAGTTGTTGATGGAAGAGCAAAAACAAATTGATTGTGAACATTTGGAAGATTATTATTATGCATTGCTTCGCGCTCGAATTGCACGCCTCGAGGGTTTAAAGTACTCATTACGCAGACTTTTCGAACCTGGTGTCAGTGTTCCAGCGATATCGGGAAATAATCCAGTGAGTTCGATCGTGCAAGCGATACAAAGTCGAGAGATCGGTTTAAAAAAATCTTATACAGAACACCTATACTCGCGCTGGGGACTTCATAATTTCTATGCAGCAGAATTCAACCTACCATCAACACCATCACCATCATCACCACCATCACCACCATCACCACCATCATCAGCATCGCCACTATCACCATCATCACCATCATCACTGTCCGATGAACTTTTCGGACTCGTTCCCGAAGATTTTAATGATTGGTAATATTGTAAGTATATTTAATCTATTTTTGTAATATATATTAAAATTAATAATAAATTTTTACTTTTGTTTCAGTAGACTGGTAGATAGAGACCATCGTATAATGGTTACCGTAAGAAGATGGAACCGCTGCCCTCCCTAACATATATATTTTAATCTTAATCTTATATTTTATTATTAATATATCTCTTTATATCTTTTTATATTATATTCTTATATTCATTATATTCCTATATTCTGTATTATATATTCATATATTATATTTTTCTTTGTTGTTTTTCTTATATTTTATATATTTTCATTTTTATATTTTGAATTCACACACACACACACACACACACACATGTGTATACACATACCTATTTTATAAATAAACATTATTTTAAATATTAATTAAAAATATTAAATAAATGTATTTATTTTAAAATAAGTCCTCTCTCCTTTCCTCCTATTAAAATCTTATTATTTTAAAAAAATATTAAAAGAAAAAAAATATTAAAAGAAAAAAAAAATATTAATTAAAAATAAAGTCTCTCTTGCGTACGCCTCTCGCGCTCTCCTTCGCTGCATCAGCTCTCGCGCTCTCCATCGTCGCATCATCTCGCAACATCTCTCTCGCTCTTGCATATACGCCTCGCTTGCGTCATCTCTCTCGCGTGCGCCTCGCGCTCTCCTTCGCGAACGCCTCGCGTCATCTTGTCGCTGCGCTACCTCGCACTATCTCGCGACCGCTATCTCTCTCGCTCTTGCATATACGCCTCGCTGCATCATCTTGCGACCGCTATCTCTCTTTCGCGAACGTCTCTCTCGCGCCATCTCTCTCTCTCTCTCGCGTTCGCCTCGCGCTCTCCTTCGCGTTCCTCTCTCCCCGCGGACCCCTCGCGGACCCGGCTCCAAAATCGCGGACGCTCCCCCTCCCCGCGGACCCCTCGCGGTACATCGCGGACGCTTCCCCCTCCCCGCGGCCTCCTCGCGGACCCTAACCTCGCGGACGCCTCCCCCTCCCCGCGGACCCCTCGCGGACGCTTCCCCCTCCCCGCGTGACGGCATTCCCCCGCGCCCGCGGAACGGGGTGAATGACCTAAACTGGGTTAGAACCCGCCTAGTATATCTACTAGTGTGTATTCTAACATTATTAGATTATTTAAGAAAATTTAAAAAATGTATAAATTTTTAAAAAGTAAAAATATTTCTAAAAATATTTCTCTGTAAAAATATTTTATTTATATTATGATTATTTTATACATTTTAAATATATAAGAAGATATATACGTATCTAAAAAACAATAAATATATGCCGAATATTTATGTCTGCGTAATAAATAATACATATAACATACATATAAAATAATTAAAAAAAAAAAAATATGCCATCCCAAGTTTTGAACCTAAAATCCCACAATTACTATTATTACCGTCGTATTAACGACGCGACTTTTGACTTCGAAAATAACTTACTTCTTGGGAATGTAGTTAGTAGTTACTGCATTGGCCACTACTACGATATGGCGCTGAAATCAGTGAGAAATGCCGGTCTCGCCTTCATCCAGACCTTTGGTTATCTGTCTATTAATCAGTGGTTTCATATAATAACAGCTGGTTAGTTGAAGTATACGCTCAGGGGTCTCGGATGACGTTTGATTGGTCGGATCCATAGACGTATGAATATATCTGGACGGAGCTTTCTGGCGCGGGGGGTGAAGATTTTAGGGGAGGAGGGGGCCGCCATATTGTCTGGCGACATTAGTGCTGCTCCATAGGTATAGAACAGTGTCATTGAATTATTTTATTGTGCGAAATTAATTTATTACACGAAAATATTAAAAAATGCCGCTTTGTGTTGCAATCGGCTGTTACAATAAAAGTTATCGCAAAGCTAATGATAAAAATCTAGTCTTTCTTTCCCCGAATCCAATAACACAATTCTTTTTCATCAACCAACTGAGATGCAGTGATATATTTTTGTTATTTATATGAAGAACCGTAATTCTCATGATTCAGATTTTTTTAAACGAATTAAGAACACTTTTAGCTATAAAGTGGTCTCGTGGTATTACATATATATGATCAATATTGTTATAATAAAGTTGATTTTAATGTTTATGAGTGTAATTCATATATATATATATATATATATATGTATAAAATATATTTAGGTATAAAGTTATTTTCAATAATTTTTCAAAAATTTTAATAAATTATATTTTATATAATTATGACTTTATAGCTTAAAATGTTTTAATACGTTTCAAAAAAGCCAAAATATGAGGATTATGGTTCTCCATACAAACAATAAAAATATATCATATTTTGCATCATTTAAATTAAAAGATATAAACTTTTAATATAAACAGAAAATTATTTTCAATTGCGCACAATTGTTGAATTAATGTTCTATTCTATAAAAGTCTGTTCTCATGCAATAGAAGTAGAAATAAAATATCATGATATGTCACATTTCAAAGAGAGCGCCAAAATGTCGCCAGACAAGATGGCCGATCCCCCGCCGCGCCAGTATCGGTCCCCTCGCCCTAAAACTAACTTTACGCTCCGTCCAGATATATTCATACGTCCATGGTCGGATCGCTAGTCCCTGGTAGCGGCTAGTTAGAACTAGATAACTGAAGACCCTAGATTTGGTATGGTTAGTAATTAATAATGGCCTAGTTTACATCGAGCACTTGATGCGCGTATCAAGTAGTGAATTTAAGCTGATCAGCCAATAACTGAACCAATGTATTAGGGTGCCGTCACATGGGGCGTAACTTGCGTAAGCGTAACCAGCGGATCGCCAATCACCGAGTTATTCCGATAGAGCCCTTCGTCGAGTTCTATCGGAATAACTCGGTGATTGGCGATCCGCTGGTTACGCTTACGCAAGTTACGCCCCATGTGACGGCACCCTTAGTTATTTACTATTTGATACGCGTATCAAGTGCTCGATGTAAACTAGGCCAATATAGACCTAGTTTACATCGTGCACTTGATACGCGTATCAAATAGTAAGTAACTAGTACATTGGTTCAGTTATTGGCTGATCAGCTTAAATGCACTATTTGATACGCGTATCAAGTGCTCGATGTAAACTAGGCCATAAATGCTTGATTTTAGTCTAAACAATTATATGTAAAGAGGAAAATCATTAATTATCCTTAAATTTTAAGTATCGGCGCAGGGAAAACAGTAGCGCGCAAAAATATGGTTTAGCGAAAATGACGGGACGTTAGGGTGCCGGCACATGCAGCGTAACTTGCGTAAGCGTAACCTGCATTCTAGTAATTTTACACTTCGGCGTAAAATATTACTAGGATACGCAGACTACGCTGTTTTATTACGCCGATTCAAGAAACTGACGGAAGTGTATCGTGGTGCAGAGAGAGAGTGCATTTATTCCACTAACAGTACCTCGTCAGTGATTATTCGCACAAAAAATTTGCAAATAAAAATGAATGAGAATCAAATCAGGGTAAGTTAAAAAGTAGCTTTATAGTCTGATTATACTTTATGTTCTTATTATTACAAAATAAAATAATACAAAACAATTGATTTTAGGAAATTACATGTTAGCTGGCTAAAAAATAAGCCAGAACGGATGCAAAAGTTTATCGTAATAGAGGGAGAGCCATTAATTCGTAATAATCTCTTTGCAATATTAACGTTATATAATTTTAGATTATCCATAGACATACTTTTAATTATTAATTATTTTATTTTAGCTTTTGTAAAGCAATGCTTATGTCAGAATACAGAAGAAGTATGCATCATTGAAAATGAAAATCATAAAAAAATTTCTGTCATCTACCACATTGATCTACCACATACGACGAACTTCTTTCTTTTCAGATAGTATTTTCCAGATTGCAAACAGTTTTAATAAGTGATTTTTTCTAATTTTCCACTGTTGAACTGTTTACTTCTTCTTCCATCTCTGCCACCGTTTCCAAATAATAAGTAATAATAAATCAGAATTTATGTATTCTGATCCCACAATCACCTATTAATATAAAAGATTCGTATTAGAATTTTAACTTTATATATTATTAATTATAACGTAATCAATATAAATATAAATTAGTTTTACCTTTTGTAATGACGAGTTTACCATGGTATCACCGATAATCTTTTTACATAGCCTCAAAAACACACGAGGTGTACTAAGTGCAGATATACTACAAATATTACGCTTCACACATGTCCGGGCTTCACATGACGCGTACCTTTTCAGATGCGTAAGTTACGAAAACCAATCACAAATTTGTTTTGCATTTCTGTTAGAATGTCTAACAGAAACTCTAATCTGTGATTGGTTAAATTAGTTACGCTTTTTTCACATTTACGTAAAATACGCCCTATGTGAATCTCGAGCCCAAAATGGCGTAACTTCTGTTAAAATTACTAGAATACGCAGGTTACGCTTACGCAAGTTAGGGTGCCGTCACATGGGGCGTAACTTGCGTAAGCGTAACCAGCGGATCGCCAATCACCGAGTTATTCCGATAGAACTCGACGAAGGGCTCTATCGGAATAACTCGGTGATTGGCGATCCGCTGATTACGCTTACGCAAGTTACGCCCCATGTGACGGCACCCTTACGCTGCATGTGCCGGCACCCTAACACCTTTTTAATCAAACGCGCAGTCTATATTTAATATGTCTATGGGTATAATGCGCAGAACGATACGAAAACGCGTCCTCAGTATGAGCACACCTTACTTTCTTTCCACCATGGATTGGTGCATTTTTAGTATGTTACTAAATCTTATCAAATCCAGTACGAAAAATCGTACCGTGTGCCGTAGGCTTTAGGGTCATTCCACAATAGGTTGCAAATGCTCTCGTTGCCAGTTGATAATTGCGGATTGACCAATCCGATTGGTCAATCCGCAATTATCAACTGGCAACGAGAGCATTTGCAACCTATTGTGGAATGGCCCTTAGATTTTAATCGAAAAGTGGATGTAGCACGGACATGAACCAATTGATTGTTTTACCATAAGATCGAAAGTGGATGTGGCCATGTAGTTCCAGGCGGCGTAAAATGGATGTACGTGACGCTAGTGTACTGCAGAGAAAAAGCGTCGTACGAAAAACGATGGCGTGGCGCCTCTCATTCTTCTCTCTGGTTGCACTACTGTATATACTGTGCTGACTGTGCTCCAGGTATGATTATTCGCCGAGTGTGAGAAACTTTAAAAGTTCTGTGTGCATGTGTGCGTACATGTGTGAGATAATAATGTTTATATTTTATAAGAGTACGCGCGAGGTGTAATGTGTAACAAAAAGAAAAGTGATAAAGTGATTAACAGATATGAGAATATATTGTTGAATAGTGCAACATAAGGAAAAAAAGAGATTTTATGGGGTAGCTAATAATATATTAACTACAATTTTTTATTAGTATATATTTTTATTAGTACAGTTTTTTAATTAATAAATATATTTTAAAATATTAGTTTTTCCATAAGCGATTTTGTAAAAGAAATCTTTTATTATGTATTCTCTTTATGCAAAAATATACATTTTATATATTCAAAACTATATATCTACTTTAATCATTAATTATTATTATTATTATTATCTTAATTAATGTTAATATGTTAGACAAATGAAACATATTTAAGATTATTTATAAAGTGACAAAATTATTAACAGTATAATAATTACATAAAAGTATAGCAGAATAATGATATTGGGCAAAGTTAGGTTAGGTTAGGTTACATTAGTATAAATAATCTTAAATATGTTTCACTTGTCTAACATATTGTCATTAATTAAGACTGATAATAATTAATGATTAAAGTAAATATATTAAATGTATATTTTTGCATAAAGATAATACATAATAAATACTTTTTTTTTTATAAATTTAAAAACGCTTATGGAGAAACTAATAATATTTTAAAATATTATATTTATTAATTAAAAAACTGTACTAATAAAAAAATATGCTAATAAAAACTTGTAGTTAATATGTTATTAGCTTTCCCATAAAGTCTCTTATAAGCATTACCGGTATTTCTATGAAAATTAGTTGCTACCAATGATGCTTATATAAAACTCGCAGCTTTCAGTAGTACAACAGCAGTAATCCTTGGCATCGTTAAATCCCACATTAAATAAATTACATACGTTTGTATTATTTTAAACTTTTGTGAATATATGTTTTAGATAAATCTACTTTTGTATCACAGGACATTTTATTTTGAAATAGGAACGAAGTAAAGTCGACCCAACTAGCCAAAATTATATTTATTTAAAAAACACACAACGTTTCGACCATATGGATGTGGTCCTTATCAAGTGTAATATTCATTAGTAGAGGTGCAGCCAAATTAACGATAACGTCAACTTTTCCATAATATAGTTACAACATATTTAAATAAACATAACATGACAAAATTGAATTTATGTTATGTTTATTTAAATATGTTGTAACTATATTATGGAAAAGTTGACGTTATCGTTAATTTGGCTGCACCTCTACTAATGAATATTACACTTGATAAGGACCACATCCATATGGTCGAAACGTTGTGTGTGTTTTTTAAATAATATATAATTTTGGCTAGTTGGGTCGACTTTACTTCGTTCCTATTTTAAAATTTTACTAGCGACTTTTTAAGTATCTAATTATTATTTTATTTTGAGTTGACATTTGGATGAATATATTTTTGTATTACAGGATACTATTTTGAATTGCAAGAGGATGAACTAAATGTGCTGATAATGTTGCCTTACAAAATATCTATATTTCTATGAAAATTAGTCACTGCCAGTGATCCTTACATGAAGCTCACAGATTTCAGCGATGCAACAGCAGTGATCTTTGACATCGTTGAATCCCACAATAAGTATTATTTTTTTTTCTTTTACAGAATTGTTATCTATTTATTATATACTTCTGTTCAAGATACTTCTAATTTCAACTTCTTTCTTCTCTCTTATAAATCCATTGCAGATGATCAAATTTTAATCGTATCTTTGATTGGTAGTATATATTTAAATAGATATGTCAAAATTTAAATGAGTGCGGAAAAAACTTGAGAAAGCGTAATTAAAAGATGAATAGAAAAAGTTTGAAAAAAGAACATTCAATAAAAAATATATTTATTATATTTTAATTAATATTAAAAATAACATTTTTCTTATACATATAATATATTGAGAGAATTGCATATTAATATTTTAATCAATCAACTTTAATTTTTTATACAACAAGTAAAACAAAGATCTACTTTGTAAATAAAAAAATTAACTATATCAATAATATTGAAACAATAAATATAGAGTACAATAATAATGAAACAATAAATAGTAGAAATTTGTTTTACGTATAAAAAAATTAAAGAGAATTATGAATTTAGGTGATCAATTAAGACATGTTAATATGCAATTCTCTCAATATATCATATGTATAAAAAAAATGTTGCCTTTAATATTTATTAATTTAATATAATACATTTTTTGGGGATTTATTCTTTTAGTTATGCTTTCTTAAGTATCTTCCACTCATTCAAATATGACATAACTATTTAAATACATTCTACCACTCAAAGATATGATTAAAATTCGATCATTATTAGATTTATAAGAAAGGAAAAAAGTTGAAACCTAAATGTAATTTAAACAGAAGTATGTAATAAATAAATAATAATTCTATAAGAGAAAAGAAAGAACACTTAAAATGGAATCCAACGAGAGAGGAGAGAGAGAGGGGGGAAGGGAGGGCGGGAGAGAGGGAGCGAGCGAGAGAGATGCCAAGAATCACTGCTGTTGCATCGCTGAAAGTTTGAGCTTCATATAAGTATCATGTGTACATCACATAAGTATCACAACCACAATCATCAACTAATTTTCATAAAAGTATAGATGATCTTGTAAGAGAATCCTATCAGCACATTTAGTCCATCCTCTCGCAACTCAAAATAATATTCCGTAATACAAAAGTAGATTTATCTAAAACTTACATATATTCACACAAGTTTGAAATAATACAAATATAATTTATTTAATGTGCGATATAACGATGCCAAAAATCACTGCTGGTACATCACTGAAAGTTGCAAGTTTTATATAAGGATCACTTGCAGCGACTAATTTTCCTAAAAGTACAGGTAATGCTTATAAGAAATTTTATGAGAAAGCTAATATATTAATTACAATTTTTTGTAATTAATAAATAATTAGATTTTCTATAAATGTATTTGTATTTGTAACAGAATTTGTATTTATAACAGAATTATTGTATTCTCTCTAGGCAAATAGTATATATTTTTATATATTTAAAATAATATTTAATTTTATCGTTAATTATAATATTATTATCAATCAATTAATATCAGTATTAATGAAATATTAATAAAATGAAACCTTTAACATTATTTGTACTAATGTAACTTAACTTTGCCCAATATCATTATTTTGCTATTCTTTTATATAATTATTATGCCGGTTATAATTTTATATCATTTTTCTTTCCTTGTGTTGCACTATTCCACGATATTCTCATAACCGTTAATCACTTTATATCACTTTTTTTCTTGTCACATTATACTCCGTGCGTACTCTTATAAAATATAATCATTATTTTATATACATTTGCAGAAAAAATAAATTATAAATATAAAAAAATTTTACAAAAAGCAGTGATATCCCATTAAAAAAAACCTCGCAAAAAAAATAATTATTCTATAAAAAATTAAAAAAGTAAAATATAATTTTTCTTTAAACAATAGAACCTTTTAAAAAATCAAAACTAAATATGAAATCAATAATTAATTAGCCAAGTACTTACAATTAAGAACTATTCTTTCAGTGAGGATATGTATTTAAAATATTATTTGCCACAAAACCAATCTTTCTATAGAAATTATGAATGATAGATTCTCTTTTTAGGAAATTAAAATGCATTTAATTTAAAGACATACAAAAAAACTTGGCGTGTCCAGGTCGCATTAAGACGGATACATTTTATAAATATTTTTATTATCAATTAAATTAGTATATTGATGATTAATTTAGTGTTATTAATTAATTAATTTGTTAATGTAACCTGGGTACGCCAAGTTGTTTTTGTATGTCTTTAAATTAAATACATTTTAATTTCCTAGAAAGAGAATCTTTTATTCATAATTTCTATAAGAAAGATTGATTTTATGGCCAATAATATTTTAAATTCATATCCTCACTGAAAGAATTATTCCTAATTGTAAGTACTTGGCTAATTAATTATTTATTTCATATTTAGTTTTGATTTTTTGTTTTTTAAAGGTTCTATTGTTTAAAGAAAAATTAGATTTTACTTTTTTAATTTTTATAGAACAATTATTTTTTAAGGAAAATTTTTATAAAAGTTTCGCAGTTCCTTAGGTATGTGAATATTTTTTTAAACATTCCATTACAAATTAAGATATATTTTATGTACTTGGCATATTTTTTTCTTACCTTTGCGAGGTTTCTTTTAATGGTCGTTTCTGTATCAAATATAAATTGAACCGACACTGTCTGATCCATTCTGTCAAGAAATCTTGGTGTTGTACCGTTTGTAATCTCATTCTGATAAAAAATATTTATTGTTAGTTAATGATAAAAGACACAATCACGAACTGCCACACCTGGCCGGTCGCAAAGTAACTCTCATCAAAACATAAACATAAACAGTAATTAATGTTTTTTTTTATGAGTCCGGAATGTTGGAAAGTGTCGACCGTTAAGTTCGTCGTCGCAAAAACTATGGCGATTATACACGCTGTAACATTGTTTTGATCACAGTGAACGGTTAATAGGATTTTAATAAGATTTTAATTACAACAAATTATTACATGAATGCCTTTTAACAATACATATCTATGCGAATTCCTTATTCAAAATAGCAGAATCAGAAAACGTTCAATCAAAAAGAATTTTGTCGAGTAAAGAAGATAAAAAGAAATGAAGACGCGAGAAACACGAAGGAAGAAACCAATAATTATGTACAAATAAAATATGAATTGAAAAGAATCCTGTAGAAAAAGGTAAATTATTCGCAAATTATTTAACTTATATAATTATAACAATATTAATAATTATAACAAATTTTGACAATAGTTTTCAAAATAATATCTTTTATTATTTTATATCTTTTAGACTTTTCGACATTTATTATTGAAATAAAAAGGAAAATGAAATATAAGCTTTGATTCAGTGCTGCATTAAGAGAAAACTAGATAGAATAACCACGTGAAATGATAACAAAGTAATATTTTGTAATTTTTGAAATTGACATCAAATTTTGTTAAAAAATTTGTTAAATTACACTATAATTATTAGAAGGTTGATTGAGTAAAAGTGTAAGTAGATTTAAAAAAATATTGAATTAGAGAAAATTAGAAGAAAATATTAAACAAGTAGATCAAAGACATTTTTGTTTATATTTTAGAAGTTATAATTGTTTTGATATATATCTAGTAGTTTTTTTATGTGTATGGAACAAGTGAATTTCTATTTATATGGAATTTAATAATAATAATTTATTGTACAAGAAATAATAATAATGGATTTGTTTTATATTTTATTTGTTTGATTATACATTAGTTTTATTTAATATAAAATTATAATATTATTAAATATAAAATTATAAATAAATTAATATATATTCAATGTAGAGAGATATAAGACATAAGATTATTATATCTTAGTTTATAAAACATGTGCTTTTGAAATATAATCGTAACAAATAATGTAGACTTATATTTATATTAAATTATTTTTATATATAATATATAAATATTATTCCCCAAAATTTATTTCATAATTGCATATGCAATACTTAATAAATAATAAAAAGTAAACAGTGGATTAAATCTCTCGAAAATATGAAGTTTGTCTCACATACCATAAGTTTATATAACATATCACAATCTTATTTTATGCTCGGTTTTTAACAGATTTTATATTTAATAAAAATTAATGAACTGCCGTGTGTAGTTTACACTAATGTTATGAAAACTATAGTATATAATAAAGATTGTACGATAATAAACATATGGTTTTTTTTTATTTTTTAGATTAAAATTTAGATTAAGCACGATTGGACAACTGACTATAGTTACTCTCGAAAATGTTACAAGATACTCGCCGGAAAGCGCAGCAATAAAATCATTTCAATCCAAACTGAGAATTCAATTCATCTTCGACGAAGATTTAAAAAGTATCGTCTTTCTTGCATAATATGGTAACGCTCAATCAATTGAACTTTCATCGTCTTGCATAAATACATTTTGCAAAATGCTTTCATCGGAAAAATCAAAAAATGAACAGAAAGACGAAAATACAAAGGAGAGTCGCGAGCCTTCTAGACAGATGAGCACGAGTTGCACGAAAAATAGGAAAAGCATCTCGAAAAAATACACTACCAAGGTAAACGAATCTAATGCTGATCTAGAAGAAAATGTCAAACAGCTCAGAATCGAATGGGTTGGATCGATCAATGATAAGGAGTGGATTTGCAAGTTCTGCAATAAAATATTTTCCTCGCCGAATAATTTTGTTGATCATGTATGCAGAGTTAAGAAACGGTACATATGTCTTCTTTGTTTTGCCGCATTCACAAGGAACAGCAGTCTGAATCGTCATCTGAGGCAAACCCACGACGGCGAAAAGAAACATGTTTGCGACATATGCGACAAAAGCTTCTCTGAGAAGATCTATATGAAAAACCATTTGCGTAAACATATCGGTGAACGCCCATACTTGTGTAATATGTGCGACAAGTCATTCCACTCTAAACTGGGCTTGAAATATCACATCAAGACTCACACAGGCGATTTCAAGTATGAGTGTGACTATTGCCCCAAGAGATTTCTAGATAAATCTAATATGCAGGCACACTTGACGGTGCACACGGGCGAGAAGAACTATAAGTGCGACATATGCGACAAGCGTTTTGGCACGATGCCAGCCTTAATCCATCATAAAGTTGTGCACTCCGAGGAGAAAATATATACGTGTCAATGCGGCAAGAATTATAAGCATAAATATTCTCTCAAACGGCATGAAAGCTTAGGAATGTGCGGTTACTCTAAAAAATCAAGAACCTTTCAAACCAAAAGTCTAACCTGATTCGAATTAAATGCCGGATAATTCGAATACTCCTGATATCTAAAACTCTAAAATTATTGTACAAATAATTTTAAATAGTTGCATAACCTATGACAAACATGGATATACATATTTTTATCATAAAACATGAAATCGCTGGGCATGTACTGGCAGTACATACAATATTGAAAATTGACATTTTAGATAATACTAAAAATATATTTCTATTAATTTATATTAGTGCTAAGATTTTTCTTTATTTTGTACTTACTTTGTATTATAAAATAAATCTAGTGCGACATTTCAAAGCGGAAATTATGTATTTATAATTATTTACTTGTAGATAATAAAATAATAATAGTTATTGTATATATAAAACAAAAACACAATCCAATATAAAAATTTACAAATAAAACATCTGGAAAAATATATATACAAATATATTAAATAACTAAAAATAATTCTCAAAGCCAAATTGATTTTTTATTTTGTTATTTGCATTGTTATTTTCTTCCTCAGTGTCTTTCTCAATTGTCGCGTCGCAATCAATTCAGTTTTAAAGAGTAAAAAATTACAAATCATAGATTAATTTTTATTGAAAACTTACGAGAGTCTAAAATATCTCTTACAATACTATCATCGCCCCCAATAATAATAAGTTTTCGATATATACAGGTCCTATATATTTTAAGAAAAAATATGTAATTGTAACTATAGCAGTTACATATTTTTTCTTAAAAGCAACTATCTTTTTTTTATCCAATCGATTTCTCTGATTATTTTGTGCATAAATGTATTAAAATAAGATAATCGGAAAATGAATATTTTACGAGATATTTCAGTTTATGTAAGATTTTGTCAAATTAAAGCATAAAATATCTCGTAAATTATTCACTTTTTGACAACCATACCCTTATAACTTTGTATGCAGAATATTGCAAAGAATCAATTTATACAAAAAAATAAGGTAGTTCTGTTTAAAAAATTCAAGATGATTTTGCCCTGACCTTGACAACACCATCCAAGGTCAAACTGATAACATCAATAAAAAGATCTTTTTAAACCGTACAATTTTGATAATGGATATCTTTCTCTATCTCTAACCGTTTTCGAGAAAAAACATGGTGAATTCATCCTGTATTTAGTAAAATCGGTATTGACAAAATTTCGTATTATTTAAAAAGGTACAGTCAAAGAAATAATCTTTTACATCACGCGGGTGATAAATCAAGAATTGTTTATTTTTGAAATATGGCATCATGGCTTGCATACACATTTCAGGTAAGAGATAGTGTTCGAAAAATTGACGTGTTCTGATATGTTACGACGAGCAATTTTTATCACCGAAGCATTCCTACCAATCATAGCAATGCTATGTTGACAAGTGAATTACTTTGTAATATATTAATTATTACATGTATGTAATATGTTAGTAATTGTAACTATATTCTCAAGATTTTATTATAATATTTCATGTTTTAATTTAAATTAAGTTAATCTTAATTTAATTATTTGACTATATCTTATGCTTACTTTTTTAATTATATTTATTTTTGTAATATCTTTGTATATTTTGTTACTTATTTTTAATCTCCGACTTTCGTTTTTTTGTTTTATTACTCATTGTTAGACTAATACAAGCAGACTGGTTTTTTTAAAATGTTTTTAGTTTTTCCATCTAAACGGTACTTCTTTTATGTTATTATTTGTTATTTTATCTGACTTTGACAATAACAACTCTTATACTTGACTTTTAGTTTTCTTTTTTTATTTTGACTCTTTTACTGTTTGATTGGTTGCTTGTATTTGTCGCCAACGTTTAACCGATTATCATTGCTATATAAGATATTGTCCCAGATAGCCAAATCTGTCAAGAGCATGTATTAAAACTGTGTGCTATATATTTTTGCCAGCAAAAAACTGCAGATTTTATACAAAACTTGTTATATCAGATAATGATAGCAGAACGTTGGCAAAAATGTTATAAAATCTGCTGACATAATTTGGCAGCAAGTCAGTAGCAGAAATCAAAGAGGATTTGTATAGAATTATCATAGCAGATTGGTAGTAGAAACCGAGCAGGATTTGCGCAACGTAGTTTGGTGTCAGATTGACGGCAGAAATCGAGCAAGATTTGCGCGCGCACAATCTGATGGCAAATTGACAACAGGATCTGCATTTTGCAGTTATTTAACAGTTCCTTCACCTACCGCTATGTGATGTATTTTCTCGCAATCAAATTTCTGTTAAAAATAGATATAAAGTCTGCAAGTCGTGGCTATTAATAAAAGATCAAAAGTATATTTTTCTATCAGTTTAATTTTTGATATCTGACAAGTCTAACATGAGAATATTAAACTTATTAGAATCAATAGGATATACATGAAAAATTATCCACTTACTTTCTATTTAAAGCATAAAGCAGAATTTAATTCTCATATAAATTATATCTTAAATTTTATAAATTATATAAATTTAATTATTTTTACAATTTATTTTATTAATTTAATTAATAGATTAAATTGAACATTTAATTGCTATGTGAGATATAACTACATACAATAAAATATGTTATACATTAAATATCATATTTATGAAAAAATAAATTATAAGTAGCGGATAACACGTCTTATGCATCTGTTATATTCATCGAAAATATTGAATTTTATTATACTTATATATTCAAATAGCAAGGAACTGTGCAGATCCTGCTCGATTTCTGCCGCTAATCTGTTATTAGATTGCGTTTGACAGATCTGTTCGGTTTCTGCCGCCAATCTGCCATCAAACTATATGTGCAGATCTGCTCGGTTTCTGCCGCCAATCTGCTGTCAGATTTTGCTTACTAACTATGCTAGCAGAATATCATCAATTGCGGACACAGTGGATAGGAATCTGCTGTAAAGTCATGATTAGATCTGCTGTCATACTGCCGACATGCTGCTAACATTTTGCTATCTGGGGTGTATTGACTATTTCGGGAGCAGTTTCGATTTTGACTTCGAATCGTTAACATACGTCACAACAGGCGATACGCGGACATCTGAGACATTAGTTACATTACTGGTTTACCGATTTACATTGATCTGTAAGTATAATCGCTTAAGGCTCCTGGATGCTCACCGCGGCCATATTGGAATCGTGACGTCAGAAGCGAGAAATAACACGTTGAGATGTTTTAGATGCCATTTCTAAATAAAAACATATTTGCATAAAATAACACGTAAGATCTCTTTAATACACTTCTAAAAAACGCCGAAAACTATTCTTTTCCCTTGACAGTCAATCAACAACCGTAAAATGATCGAGATATCAGACTTTGATATGCGGAATGATTGCGCATGTGCAAAGACTAGACGGACTGGGCCTCATAATATTACATTTTACAGCTGTTGATTGATTATAAAGGGAAAAGGATAGTTTTCGGCGTTTTTTAGAAGTGTATTAAAAAGATCTTAAGTGTTATTTTATGCAAATATGTTTTTATTTACAATAGAAATGGCATCTAAAAATTTTTAGCGTGTGTTTTCTCGCCTCTGACATCACGATTCCGACATGGTCGGCAAGGTACCAGGAGCCTTAAGACGATCTTAAATATATGATCGGACTATGAATACATACACTATGTGTACATATACAAATGTCTTCAGGTTTTCTTCCGACTGAAGCAATTGGAACAATTGATTTAATCGATCATTTCGATAAATTATATTTGATATTTTAAGATCTTTTACGGTAACTAGTCCAAAAGAATATGGAAATGCTTTCACTGAAAATGAAAAAGAAATAACATTTTTAGAAGATATGCTGAATTTTATAAGGGCGATAGTAGTCATTGACGAAAATGGTTCGCGTGTAAAATCAGTAAAATGCTTTGAATGCTGGCAGATCACTATTAATAGTATAATGCAATTGTGGGATATATTAAAATTCTATAATTTTTTGTATATTCTAACTCGCAGATTAAATCGAGATTGTTTAGAAGATTTTCTTTGGTTCAATTAGACAGCAAGGTGATAAATGCTTAAATCCAACACCTATACAATTTGTACGTGCTTTTAAAAAAACTTTTTAGTATTAGATTTTTGAAACACAGATACAACAAATTGTGCTCCAAATAAGAATAAAATGTTAAATGAAATTGGAACAGTTACAGAATCTATTATATGATATCAGAATTTGTGTCACCTTTAACGTGCAAGATTTTAAATATAGTAAATTATGATTATTATACACTAGATCTGCCAGAAGAAAATGCATTTAAATATTCCATTCTTCAGGTTGTCCACAGCCCTGGCAATGCAACCGTGTATCTCGCGTTGACTGTGAAGTAGTATATTGAGATCCATGCTCATGTCTTGCACTGTTGTTTCAGGAAATTTCGTCGCTGCACTTCACTGCGGAATGCACTTATCATGAATGAACGGTAGCCGGTTATATAAATCCGGCTCGAAGAACCATAAAAATGTTCAAAAGCGCGCTGAGTTTGGTGATGTTAAGGTCTTATATAGAATTTAACTTAAGTTTTGATACACACTTTTTCTTAACACAATACTTTTTATTAATAAGAACGATTCACTATTTAATAACAAATAATGTATAATAAAAAATATAATTTTTTAGTTCACACGGAAGACAAATCAATAAACAAAATCAAAATCAGTTAATGAAGCGGAAGTTTTGTTACACTAAAGAAATACGAAAGGCGATTTTGTGAGCGGTTAATCTGCAATAAACGAAACTTGCGGTGAAGTAAAATTTGCATTAAGGCAGATTAACCACTTGTAAAACCACTTTTCATAAACCGCGTATTTCTTCAGTGTAAAAGAACTTCCGCTTCGTAAACTGACTTTAATTTCGTTTATTGATTTCTGCATAAAAAAATTCTGCATAAGACTTTAGTATCGCCAAACTCAGTGCGCTCTCTAACAAAGTCTTGTAAACTATGTTTATATCCAGTTATTTCCTTATGATTTGACACTTCTCATTCAACTAATCTGTTGACAAAATAGCTTTACTCTCCTTTCTCATCTAAAAAAGATATACTACCTTTTGTCATATAACTATATAAAATATGTAGTTTTTAACATCAAAAAAAATGTTTAAAAGCTCTTTATATTAAATATAAATTTAAAAACTGGCTAGAAGAGCCGTACGCGGATGTTGTGCACGGGGCACGCCTATCAAGTTCCAGCGAAAAATTTAAAAATTAAATTTTCGTTGTAATTGACATGCTACTATCCGCGTACGATTCTTCTAGCTGATTTAAATTTAAATTTATATACAATATTTTTTATACCAATTATTGGCCATTTGAATAAAGCACACTAGCCATTCGGTGCCATTTTAGTTCATGAAGATGTTTCTGTATATTATACATATACAAGGTGCGCGAAAAGTCCCGGAACGGTCTAATATTTCGGGAAATAAGCATTTTACAAAAGAATGATTTAGATAAAAATTGTAGTGTTTAAAAAAACCTATGTGGTTCTTATAGATACCATTGTCAAAGTCATCTTGAATTTTTTAAATGGAACCACCATATTTTTTTATATAAATCAATTCCTCACAATATTCTGTATAAAGTTATAAGGGTAAGATGGTCAAAAAATGAAGTTTGCGAGATATTTTATACTTTAACTTGACATATAATCTTACATAAACTATTAAATATCTTGTAAAATACTCATTTTCCGATAATCTTATCTCAATACTTTTATGCACAAAATAATAAGAGGAATCAATTGGTGTAAAGAAAACACAGTTGTTTTAAAAAATATATGTATAGCTGCTAATTGCAAATTACATATTTTTTCTTACAAACAACCATTTGTTTTCCTTATACCAATCGATTCCACACATTATTATATACATAAAAGTATTAAAGTAAGAACAGAAAATGAATATTTTACGAGATATTTCAGTTTTTTTTATATAAGATTATATTTAATTAAAATATAAAATATCTCATAAGCTATTCACTTTTTGGCCATCCAACCCTTATAACTTTTTATATAGAATATTATTGTAAGACATCGATTTATATAAAAAAAAATATGGTGGTTCCATTTAAAAAATTCAAGATAACCTTGATGACCTTAAGGCTCCTGCATACTCGATTGCCAAGTCCGTAAAATTTGTACGACAGCGCCACATTTGGCAAAACTATAAACTATAAAGCGTGAAAATGACATAAATTATTCTTGCGACTTACAGCGTCATTTATCATTTTAGTGCAGCGTTTCTATTTTTAAAATAATTGTTATAGTGTTAAAATATACCGAAGACTCTTATTTTGTTATAATTTAATATGTAAAAGCAAATATTTATTTCATTTCGATATCTGTCAAACAGCGGGTTTTCGTCCTTGATTAGGCTCAATTCAATTCGACATATACAATGTTATTTATTGCTTACCCAAACAAAAGGAGAGTTTTCGGTATATTTTACAAGTCGGTTCTATCGGTTACAAACCCTATTTTATTGTAAAACATTTTTATTTTAGCGTAAGTCGCAAGAATTTTCATGGTATATTTTCTCGCTTCTGACGTCATCAATTCAAGATGGCTGCAGTAAGTATGCAGGAGCCTTAACAATGCTATCTAAAATCAAACCGTTCAAACCACTAAATGGGTTCCTTTAAATACTACAATTTTTGCTTAAAACACTTTTTTATAAAATGCTTATTTTCCAACATATTAGACCATTCTGGGACTTTTCGCGCACCCTGTATATCTTAATATTAAGGTAACATTTCTCATGAAGTATTACAATTATATATTCCTACAATGTCTCTATAATGCATATTACGTTGCAATACTTGCAAGATTATAACATTGCTGCAAAACATAATTAAAAAGTTTCCCAAATATTTTATGAATTATATATCTCACATTTTTCTCTTTTTCCTTTTCTTTATTTTAATATATATCTCTTAAAGTTCTCTATTTGCGCTAAAGTGAAAACGATATTCATATGTATATACGAGTAAATAATAAAAAACTAGAATTATTTTAATATTAAATTTGGCATTTATCAGCAAAATTGTTGACATCAAATACTGAAGAGTTCAACTAAGTTGCTCAATGGATAGTTCTATGTCGTTCGATCGCCTAATAATCAGAAGATTTGCGTTTAATTACCCAATTCTGTCACTTCGCAAATAGTGAAAACTTATTTAATACGTGCACATGTATATATAGTATTTGCTCTGTATTTACAATTAATATATGACATATATGATAGTAGATATACAGAATATCTCTAAAAAATAGAGTATAATCAGAGTGAAATCACATGTTTCACGCAAAAAATTGACAATAAGTCAAAAAAAATTTTTTTAGTTTTGAGATCTCATGTACAATTAAGATATGACAAATTAAAATTTAATTTTGCCAATAACATAATGGGGCACTCAATGCGTAACTGTGCGTATAAAAGTGCAATCATTAGATGGGCGTTCATCTACCACGAGTAATTAACGAAATTAATTAAAATTCAACTTGCGATATTTCGGTTGCTGTTTATTAGATCAAAATTGTAAAGGATTTTTTGACTCAGTTTTTTATGCAGAATAGTGATGTTACTTATATTTAATCTTTTAGAGATATTCTATATATGGCATTTATATTTACAATTAATATATATAATAGTATATAACATATACACACATATTTAACTGTAATTCATTGTATGCGATCAGTGCATCAATGAATGTGCATAATATATATTTACTTTATATAATTTTATTTTATATATATATATATATATATATATATATATTTATATATGTATATATATATATATCTTTATATAAACTTTATATATTTAATTATAATTATATAAAGTTCATAAATAACACAGCATTTCTTATACACTATATATACACACATTGACATATTTTTCTGTACATGTTATGTACATTTAAGGCATATTTTAATTCATAGATTGCAAGATAAAAGTTTTGAATTGTTATATTATATATATATTTTTTTTTATCATTATTTAGCATAAAATAAAATTATTTTACATATTATTTTAAAATTAAAAATATACTCAAAGATTTTAACAAAATTTAATTTTTAAATTTACACGAAAGTTTTAACAAAATTCCTATATGAATTATAAAAGCTTACAAAAATATGATTAATATAAATTTTAAAGTATTGTTATAAATTACCATTTTACAAATTAATTTTTAATATACTATAATTTTTAATACGAACAAAGACGAGATTAATATTAATTTTTAGCAATAAATTAAACTGTGCTTTGAGCGTTTTTATTTTTACATTAAACATTATCTTAAATTGTATGAATATATTATTAATAATCATGGCACATCTTTAAATAAAAAAATAATGTATAGTATTAATAAAAAGAAAATGTTGCGTCTATTTCAATTTGTGATGTTATCATTTGTGATATTATTATTTGATGTTATCAATATATTCTTACACCATGTTACCCAATATTTTAGAGCACTATTCTCTTTTTTGAGTTTATACATACACAATCGTATAATACAATTATATAATACAAATTACAGAATAGATTCATCAGGACCCAAAAATCTGCTTTCATGGAAGAAAGAACTCGATATCATATTTTAACGAAAGCGCGAAAGCGTAGATTACATTATAATATACATGATGTATATACATGTATCGGTAAATCATCTGTTCAAAATATCACTTCACAACCACTTTAACACATAGTTTATATTAGTCGGCTTTCTCTAAATAATTCTCTAAATAAATGAAAATAGATTTCTTTAGAAGCATTAATTTAAAATCTACAGATTCTCTATGAAATTATATTATAGCATCATTATAATCTGACAATTTTATCTTTTTTAATTGAATAATTGGAATTTTTCTAGATTATCTTGTATATATATATATATATATATATATATATATATATAGAAATTAATTAAAATTAATTGCACACACATCTAGATCACAGTGCAAAAATATTAGTTGCAATGCAGCCTTATACAGATAGCCTTATGGCCGTTGGAAATTGATTTTTTGTCATCATATAATAACTATAATTTTTAGCCTAAATCTTAAAAGCTATTGTTATAATTCGTCATCGATATGTTTAGCTATATATAATTTTGGTTTAGTTTCTTCAGCTTTGTTTTTGCTCATATATTTTTTCCTATACTTCAGTTCGCTTAGTTTTATAGTATTATATTGTATATCTGAAATCTGTGACTTTTCTTGAAATACTTTTCCCTTGTTAGTAGCCCACATAAGTTTTTTAAACTCTTCCAATGGATCAGTAAATATAATTTTATTTGCAATCAAATCTTTCTGTGTTCCCTGCAATGAAGTACGTCTATTGTTGAGAGAAGTTGTCCCTACATTGGTATCTACAGTTGTGGATATACCAGAAACATGATTCTTGTTAGTATTGGATATAGAGTTTACAGATTTTTTTTCATGTTTTTTCTTGATAGTTGGTTTTTCAAATTTTACATCTACTGTCTTTGCTGTTTGCAAGCCTTCCTTTTTTTCAAGTGAACTTTGAACTTTTTTTCCATTATCGCTTTCGCTTTGATTTTTAGAGAAGTGCAGAATACTATCAGATTTAACGGCATCTTTATTTCTTTTATCTTGTATAACAGCACTTTTCGATTCGCTATTTACATCTTCATATTTTTCTAAGATATTTTGCTCAGAATATTTCATAACTTTCTCTATTTCTGTCAATATGAAATATTCAAAATCCTCTATTTTCTCAGCGCTTGATTTCTTATCTTTTTGTAAAAGGTTAATATTTTTAGATTCAATTTCTTCTTTACCTCCATTACTATCATTTATAAATTCCGCTACTGCTAAATCGCTTTCTTTATTTTTTCCAAGTAAATTTTCATCTTTATCTACATTTTTTAAATTCTTTTGTAGATCGGCAATTAATATATCATAATATGAATTATCTTCTTCTCCCAATTTCTCCAGATGCCTTTGTACACCATCAATTAATATTTCTTGATATATACTATGTACTTCTGCATGATTACGATCCAAAAGGGCAATATGTTGATTAATGATCTCATCTTCTTCGTCAAACAAATCAACTAATAAATGACGCAAGAAGGAGTAATTTTCAACATGTGTAATAGCAGATTCTGAAATTTTTAATAATTGCTCCATCTTAGGTCTTACTGATTTTATACTCTTCAATTTTGTAGCTATTATTTTTAAATTCAACACCATAGTGTCCATATTTGTGAGTAAATATTGTTTCAATAACTTCTGCTTGTTTAATTCCAATAGTTGTCCTATCTTTTTAATAGACGAGTTTGGTGAAACTACTAATAGTTCACTTAAGAACCATCGGACTTTGTAAGACAGTGATGTTTTGGTAAGCACTCCACTCCGCGCTTTGTTTACCCAATTGTAATAACTCTCTAAAATAAAACTCCTGATTCTTATACCTTTATTTTGTTTACTATTGAGAAATATCTGATTGACAAACACTTCCTTCAACTGATGCCATAAAATTTCTATCGATGTAGAAACTGGTCTTAAAATAATAATTGCAGCTTCAGACGCGGCAGTAATTCTGACTTCACCACCAAGTGAATCTTTGATAATTTCTGCATGAAAATAATGAAAATCAATTGAATCCTGTTGATCTTCTTGTGATTCAATTAAAGGAACCGTTATATCCAAACTGGATCCAATAGTTGTCGCCTACAAAAAAATAGATATATAATTCTTTTAAGTTTGAGATATAAAATATGAAAAATAAATTTCATATAAAATATTATAGGATATAGAATAAATTTTGTATAAAAATTTTTTAAAAATTAACAAACCTGTGGAGTCACATGTCGGCTGAGAATTGATTTTAATGATCCTTTTAGACGTTCAAATAGTGATAAATCAGTAGGCGCTTTAAGTTGAATTTCTTCTTTTGAAGAATACATCCCTATAATCATATGTTAAACATAATAGCAAATCAAACATATATAGGTTTCATTTTAATTAATATACTCGAATATTACTGAAACTATGGCTGCAATTAGAAAATATTTCATACAAAAGTCAAAAGGTTTCAACCGAAAAAAGTTAAATTTTGAATTTTAACTAAAATCATTTTTCAAGGTTATTTGAAGGTCAATTAATTTTTTTTTTTTTAATGGAACAATTTTAATTTTTTTTATATAAATCGATTTTTCCTAATGTTCAGCATAAAAAATTATAAGGGTAGGATGGCCAAAAAGTTACGATAGTTTACAAGATACAAGATACTTTATACTTTAATATGACATAATTTTGACCTTCAAATGATCTTAAAAAATGACCTTAGTTAAAATTCAAGATTATCAACTTTTTTCCCCCTTTAAACTTTTATATGAAATTGTTTTCTCGTTATAAACCATTGTTTCAGTAATATTCGGCCAAACGATTTAAAAATAAAACATCCTGTATTGTGTGTGTGTGTGTATTTATTATACAATTAGTATTCTTCGGTATATTTCAGTATATTCAGTATAATTCAATATTCTTCAGTATATTTCAGATTATGTTTCTCTGTAATTGCAGATTCTTTGAGCCCACATACACATGTGTGTGTGTGTGTGTACATCTTTAAATTAACAAAAAATATCGTTAGTTTATGAATTATAAATAATATTAAAAATAAAAAATCTGCTTTCAAATTAAATTTCTAAATAGCTAGCAAAATTACAAAATTTCAATTTTTACGTTTTAATTCAACTTAAAGCATTTACTTTATATAGAGTTTAATGCTTATTTAAATATTTAATATTTAATATTAAAAATAAAAAAAAAAAAAATTTGAAGGAAAAAGAATTTTAAATTTTTAAAAAGAAGAAAAAGAAGAAATAAATAGATCAAAGAGAATCCAATTAAAAAGAAAAAACAAACAGTTGTCCATTATATACAAACTTTCAAAATCATTAGGTATCTTTTTAATCATAATTTTTACAGTCGGTTCAAAGGCAATTTTTCCTTTAAAAAATTTTTGAAATTTTCAATAATGTATAATTCGTAACACAGAGTATTCTAAAATTCAAGAATAATGAAATTACAACATAAAATTTTGTGAAAAATTAAATAATAAAAATACTTGCCATTTTTTATTCCAAAAAATAGTTTTTGAATAATACATTTATTATTTTTTAACAAACTTTTATTTTAGAATCCTATTATCCTCGAATTTTATAAATCTTATATAATCTTTAAATTATAATGTTATTTAAATTTATTTAAAATTAATTTAAAGAAGTAATTCTATCACATGTATTTTCTATTTTAAATTTTAATTCGCTTAAAAAATCTTTATTTTTTCAATCTTTAATTGTTTAAAAACTATATGTCTTTTAATCTTTCAATATAAACATCATCTTGTTCAAGAAAAATCCAATTTACATTAATTAAGTATATTTATATAATAAAATTTTATATATTTATATAATGAAAATAACATTCAGATTTTTAATAACAAATTTTTTTGAAGCTATTTTATCCTTTGCAGAAATGTATAATTTATCCTTAACAAAATCATCATTTATCACTTTCTAATTTCTATCCTTGATAAAATAAATTAAAATAAAATAAAATTACAATAAAGTTATACCTAAAATTAACTAAAGAATATAGCTTTGTTATCCAACTTCCTAAAATTTTATTTGAGAAAAACTCTTCTCTTTTGATCGTTTATAATTTTGAAAATCATGTAATAATTTTGATACTTCTTGATATTTTTGCTAAGGAGAAATCGATTCTAAATTGATAAAAGAAGCATTTAAAAAATCGCGTTAAAATGTTCTTATAAAATGTTTGAAAAAATAGAAAAATTTATATATTTCATTATGTCTGATATATACAGTGTTCCATTTTCTAAAAATATGCTTAAATATACAAACAACAGTTATTTGATTTTAAAAGGGAAAATAAGTTGATAATTTTGAATTTTATTAATTAATGTCTTTTTTCAAGGTTATTTAAAAGTCAACTTAGTTCTTTTTAATGAAACCAACACTTAATTTTTTTATATAAATTAATTTTTCGGAATATGTGACATAAAAACTTAATAAGAAAGAATTGTTAAAAAGTGAATATTTTTCGAGATATTTCATAGTTAATGTAAAATTATGTCAAATTAAAGTATAGAATATCTTGCAAATTATTCACTTTTTGGCCATCCTATCCTTATAATTTTTTATGCCAAATATTGCGAGGAATTGATTTATATAAAAAATTAGGATTCCATAAAAAAAAAAAAAAAAAAGATCGACCTTTAAATGACTTCGATAAATAATCTCAGTTAAAATTCAAGATTATCAAAACTTCTTTCCCCTTCAAAATTAAACAATTTTTGTTCGAAACATTGTTTCCTCAAACATGATGTTTTTTTTTACATATATTTATACATATATTTATATTTTTAACACTCCTGGATCCTCACCGCAGCCATGTTATAGGGACGCGTTCGGAAACCACACTCTAAGCACAAAGTGTCGTTCTATCTTTGTTCACCTTTTCGTAAGTAACAAAGATAGAACGACACTCACAGTGTGCTCACAGTGTGGTTTCCGAACGTAGCCTAGATTGTGACGTCAGAGGCGAGAAAGCACACGCTGAAAATTCTTATATGCCATTTCTAAATGGAAAGATATTTCGATGAAACATTACTTCAGATGGCTTTAACACACTTTTAAAATACCTCAAAAACTATTCTTTCTTTGACAATCAATCAACACCATAAAATGATCGTGATATCAGACTTTGTCATGCGGAATGACTGCGCATGTGCAAAGACTAGACGGACTGGGCCTCATATTAGTCATTTTGCAGCTGTTGATTGATTATAAAGGGAAAAAAACAGTTTTCGAGGTATTTTAAGAGTGTGCTAAAGCCATCTGAAGTGCTGTTTTCTCGCCTCTGATGTCACAATTCCAACATGGTCGGTGAGGAACCAGGAGCTTTAAAATGGAATACCCTGTATTTTTATTAATGATATATTCATTATTATTATTATATATATCAATTATTACCAAGCGTGACAGTGAGGTCGCCATTCGCCGCATTAATAGCCTTCATTAACTCGGCTGCTTCCGTGAAAAAGAGAAATACAACAGGTATCGTGACGTCATCTATCTCCTTTCCGTCACCGGACATCGCAAACATGGGCGAAGTTGCTGCGCTCGAACCGGCAATATTATCCAATACTATTCCAGCGAGCGCACCAGCTTTTTGAATTCTGCGCGCCTAAAAAAATTAAAAATGCGCGAGAATATAAAATCGAGAAAGCTTTTGCTTTGTAAAAATGTTTTACAACGCGCAAAGATATATACTTTTTCTATGAACATGCACTGTCCGCGATTCACGATCGCTATTTTGCCTGCTAATCTCTCCACGTTTTGCAGATCGGTGCAAGCTGCGGGTGGATATGTAAATATCACTTTTCCGGTAATCTTATCGAAATTCTGTAATTCAGGCCCGAATTGCGCCGGCCCGGCTAGAAGTGTAACTTTCTGCAATGGATCCGTATTAGGTTTTATGAACGTTACTGTTTGCGGTTTCGTTTCCGGTTGTTGCATTTGCATTTTACTCAGTTCGACCATTTCTTGCATGAATAATAGTCCTTCCTCTGAATCTTGCGTTGTCTTCGCCTATTTATATAAACACAAATGCCTTATAATTGATGTAATAGGTGATATTAAAATATTAAATAAAATGTTTATATATTTTATATAAAAAAATAAGTTACATTAGAAAATGTATGCAAAAGCTGAACCCGCCCATCTGCTAGTGTTAGAGTCGTTATTCCCATATCACTCAATATTTTCAAATGTTCCAAGTTATTTGCCTACAGAAAAAAATTTTTTTAGATAAATCCCTTTGCTAATATGATGAAAGAGTAAATATAATTTAAACAAACTTGAAATTGCGATGCGCTCAATCGTCTTTTAATCGATCGTCTTGGGCAAACATCCTCGACCATATTTCTCAAAGGTTGCCTCACCGATGCGGGAAATAAATGTAAACTATTTGGGCAAGTGCGATCAAATTCGTCCACATGCACGATATCACGTTCGAAATCCTGCTTAATTAATAAAATACAAAATTCAACAATGTCTATCACTTTTGTGTGTATCAATAATTATATTTTACAGTTACACTTACAGATGAAATATTTGTTCTTATGGAAGCGAGCGTGAGTGGCAGTAAATGACCTTCAGTAGTAAAAATGAATTCATCCAAGTCTAAAACCAATTCTCCTGATTCCGCAAATAATAAGAATAAATACTTAAATGTCTCCGACAATACAAAGCTATCCATTGTATCATCGTGTTTGTTAGTTCTAACATCCGATACAGCTGCATAACCACATGGTACTCTTGCATATGTTTGCAGACTTTTGAGTACTTTACGTCCGACTTTTAAATAATAATGATCGCCTGTGGCTCGATATAGAAAGTATGTCGACTCTAAGAATTCTGGTCTCAGTGGATGATGTCCCCAATGTACCTATTTTTCGAGTATTATAATATTATATAGATATAAAAGAGATATACAAACTTATAACAAAAAATATGTAAATAACATATACCTGAAAATCAGTAGTAAATGCTTCTGGTATAAAGTTATGTCTCTGCATAACTTGGTACAGCATCTCGTGCGTTTCTACGGCAGGTTTGATGTCACCTTTAAGAACCTTATAGAGAAAAATAGTCCAATAAATAAGAAATGTCAAATAAGTAAATTTTTTTTTATATAAAAAGTGATGGTATACCTGCAGACCTGGCCAAAACGCCAATAAAGCATCCATGAAATTCTTAGAGTTGGTATTCGGTCTGTGCATGTGCACGTCTAACAACATAGGTCCTTGACTAACATACTTCATTACAGCTTGATAATGTTTATTGAAACGACCTAAATATTTTTCATCACCTGCACACAAAAATACGAGATATACAGTGGCGATCAAAAGTTTCGGGCCAAGTAGATTTTTTTCCATATTTTGGGTTTAGGAACAATGAAAAAAAAAAAGATTAATTCTACATATAATAACATGTTTTATTATGAATAAGCGTTGTTAATAATAAAATAATAGTTAGAATTATTTTTTTATTTAACATAATGCAAAAGATGCATGATCATAAGTATCGGGCCAGGAACTTTAAGTTACTTTAAATCACAAAAATAATAATATTTAGTATTTAATATTTAATATTTAGTAGCCATTCCCTTAGAAATAATGACTGCTGCGCAATGACATGGCATTAACTCGATTAAACGGATGATTAAGTCTCGAAAGATTTTTCTCTATTCTTCATTCAAAGTGTTGAATAAGTCTCGTTTATTCGAATGTTTTTTGTTGGCTACTCGGCGACCAAGTTCATCCCAAAGATGCTCAATAGGATTTAAATCCGGAGACTGAGCAGGCCATTCTAAGACTTGCACTTTTTTGGTAGATAAATATTGTGATACGATCTTTGAAGCATGTTTTGGATCTCTATCATGTTGGAAGATCCATCCATGAGGCATATTATCTTTGGCATAAGGAAGTATTTGTTTGTCTAGTATATCCCCTTATACATGAAGCGATCCATCACACCTTCAATTTCTACCAACGGACCCAATCCTTCATACGAAAAGGCTCCCCAGACCACGACTCCACCTCTACCGTGTTTCATATTTCGTATTAGTAAAAAGAATCAGAGAGCCCGATTGCAATTTGCCGAAAATCATAGACTGGACTGTGCAAAACTGGAAAAATGTATTATTCTCTGATGAATCAAAATTTAAATTATTTGAAAGTGACGGAAAACAATATGTTCGACCCTGTTGGTGCCAGATATGATTATAAATATCAAATACCAACAGTGAAACACGGTGGAGATGGAGTCATGGTCTGGGGAGCCTTTTCGTATGAAGGATTGGATCCGTTGGTAGAAATTGAAGGTGTGATGGATCGCTTCATGTATAAGGATATACTAGACAAACAAATACTTTCTTATGCCAAGGATAATATGCCTCATGGATGGATCTTCCAACATGATAGAGATCCAAAACATGCTTCAAAGATCGTATCACAATATTTATCTACCAAAAAAGTGTAAGTCTTAGAATGACCTGCTCAGTCTCCAGATTTAAATCCTATTGAGCATCTTTGGGATGAACTTGGTCGCCGAGTAGCCAACAAAAAACATTGGAATAAACGAGACTTATTCAACACTTTGAATGGAGAAAAATCCTTCGAGACTTAATCATCCGTTTAATCGAGTTAATGCCACGTCATTGCGCAGCAGTCATTATTTCTAAGGCAATGGCTACTAAATATTAAATATTAAATATTATTATTTTTGTAATTTAAAGTAACTTAAAGTTCCTGGCCCGATACTTATGATCATGCATCTTTTGCATTATGTTAAATAAAAAAATAATTCTAACTATTATTTTATTATTAACAACGCTTATTCATAATAAAACATGTTATTATATGTAGAATTAATCTTTTTTTTTTGTTCATTGTTCCTAAACCCAAAATATGGAAAAAAATCTACTTGGCCCGAAACTTTTGATCGCCACTGTATATGTGTGGTAATTTAGCTAAAGATTTAGATGTAGATAGAGTATATGTATAAATATGTATATAATTACCAAGTAAAATGTATGCCTTCAAACAGTATTCATAATAAGAGTCTATGCCAGCGCCGACACCAGAATCTCTTCGTACCCAATCCCCAGAGTTTACATTTAGCACGGATCCCATCAAATCTGTACCACGATGTCTCATTCGCCACAAAACATCCATAGCTTTCTGCGCTTTTTCCTAGAGAAATAAAGTTCTTATTATTTTAGTATTATATATACATACATATATATATATATATATATATATATATATATACACAGGGTGTCTCTAAAGTCTGACCCAGGCTCTTTATCTTGGAAACGGCTTTAGATATGGAAAAATGTTTCAAACAAAAGTTGTAGGACTTGAAGGGGGACAGATGATGAAAATATGGACTTGACCTTGAGTGACCTATTGAAGGTCAGGTGAAGGTCATTGATGTTTTCTTAAACGAAACCCCCTATCTTTTATTGCATATTCTTATAATCCTTGTTGAGACGTTTTCAAAACACTACTTATGTGGGTCTTTTGCGCAAGCCGTTCACAAAATACGAAGCTTTAAAGTTGACATATCATCGGCATTCGCATTATCCGATGTACATACACAGCGGGGAGGTTGTTCAGTCAAATTTGTACATCAAGTGGCCCTAAAAAGAGCAGACTTTGTGTGCGTGTGCCTGTGTGCGCGCGTGCTTCTTTAGTAAAACGTTTCTCTAATTATTTTTCTTCTAATTATTTTAATGTAAGGGAAAGGAGAAGAAAATGGTAGAGAAAGAGAGAAAAGTGTTACTAAAGAAGCACACACACACACACATACAAAGTCTGTTTTTTTTAGAGCCACTTGATATACAAATTCGACTGAACAACCTCCCCGCTGTGTACATCGGATAATGCGAATGCCGATGATATGTCAAATTTGAAGCTTCGTATCTTGGGAACGGCTTGCGCAAAAGACCCACATAGGTAGTGTTTTGAAAACGTTTCGAGAAGGATTACAAGAATATGCAATAAAAAATAGGGGGTTCCATTTAAGAAAACATCGATGACCTTCACCTGACCTTCAATAGGTCACTCAAGGTCAAGTCCATATTTTTATCATCTGTCCCCCTTCAAGTCCTATAACTTTTGTCTGAAACATTTTTCCATATCTAAAGCCGTTTCCGAGATAAAGAGCCTGGGTCAGACTTTAGAGACACCCTGTATATATATAATTTTATTATATTATCGTAAATTACTTGCAAATCTAAAATATTTTACCTCGAATATTGGTTCGCCCGTTAACCGAGATAAAGCAGCCATTTCTAATATCATACTACCTGCACAAGCAGTGCAAGTCTCTTTCGATACTTCCATAGGAACTCCTTTCATACCATGTTTTAAATTTATCTACAAGATATTTAGAAAGCAGAAAACTTATTCACATCAAATATATATTATGTTTGATTAGCATTGAATTTGACAAAATTACTTTCTTATTAATTAGCACAGTTGTAAAGAAATCTTTATACAAAATTTTATTTTGTTTAAAAGTGTCTATATGTATAATGATTTAATAGTATATTATATATAGGATATCTCATTTTAACTTACACAGCAAAACATCTCGGAAACTAAAATTTATCGAAAAAAATGTATCAAATAAAAGTTAGAGTTTTAAAATATCTTTTTACTGATCTTCTGTCACCTTACCTTGGGTGGGTTAGCCAAGGTTAAGGTCATCTTGAATTTTTTAAATAAAACCATCATATTTTTTTATATAAATTGATTCCTCGCAATATTCTGCATAAAAAGTTATAAAAATAGGATGATCAAAAAGTGAATAGTTTAAGAAATTTTTTTGTACTTTAATACGACATAATTTTACATAAATTATGAAATATCTCGTAATATGTTCATTTTCCGATAATTGTATCTCTGTACTTTTATGTATAAAATAATGAGGAATCAATTAAGGCTCCTGGGTGCTCACCGCGGCCATATTGGAATTGTGACGTCAGAAGCGAGAAATAACACGTCGAGATGTTTTAGATGCCATTTCTAAATAAAAACATATTTGCATAAAATAACACGTAAGATCTCTTTAATACACATCTAAAAAACGCCGAAAACTATTCTTTTCCCTTGACAGTCAATCAACAACCGTAAAATGATCGAGATATCAGACTTTGACATGCGGAATGACTGCGCATGTGCAAAGACCAGACGGACTGGGCCTCATAATATTACATTTTACAGCTGTTGATTGATTATAAAGGGAAAAGAATAGTTTTCGGCGTTTTTTAGAAGTGTATTAAAGAGATCTTAAGTGTTATTTTATGCAAATGTTTTTATTTAGAAATGGCATCTAAAAATTTTTAGCGTGTTTTCTCGCCTCTGACGTCACGATTCCGACATGGTCGGCAAGGTACCAGGAGCCTTTGTAAAAAAAATACAGTTGTTTTTAAAAAAAAATATCTAGCTGCTAGTTGCAAATTACATATTTTTTCTTAAAAATAACTGTTTTCTTTATATCAATTAATTCCTCTCATTATTTTGTGCATAAAAGTTGAGATAATCTTGAAAAATGACCAGTTAAAATTCAAAATTATCAAATTTTTTTCCCCTCAAAGCTTTTAACTTTCACATGAAATATTTTCTCATTATAACCATAGTTTCAGAAATATTAGACTATATTAATTAAAATAAAACATCCTGTTTACATTGTGTATCACAAACTTACTCTGCCGTAAGGTATTCCAGTAGTTGTGTTAAATGCAGGTAAAAATCTATATCCTAAATCTTTAGCTAAATCCAAAAGTTCTCCTCTATACCATGGCATTATATCAGCCCTTTGTTGAAGATATTCGGCTAATATGTGACCACTGAGAAGACCTCTGCAAAAGAAAAAATTACATTTAATATGAATTGAATAATTTATAATCAAAGACATTTGTATAATATACATCATTAAATATACATATATATTTATTAATTTAACCATAATGATTTTACTCACCCGAGCATTCTAATATTTGTTTCAAACAGCGAAACAATAATATCTGTATCAAAGCTTACATCTCTAGTAACAAGTTTTACTGCATTCTCAAATTCTTCTAAATCTCCCAATACCTACCATATATAAAATATTTATATGTAAATGGAATTGATATTTATAATGCACACTAAAAAAGTATACTAAATTATTTATTGCTGAACTTACCACTAATGTATCTAGTGTATCCACCAAAGTAAGTGAAAAACTGTAGCAAATTACAGAACATAAATTAAAATATATTATAATTATATGATATGCCTAAAATAACATAGATATATTTAAAAAAAAATATGTGCATCAAGTACATAAAATAAAAATTCAAATAAATTTTCAAATTTGTATATAGATAATAAATAATAATTAAATACTTAAAAAAAGTTATAATTCAAGAATGTACTCAAAAACAAATATAAAGTCAATGTAACTGCTCAAATAATTGATGACATTATTAATTTATAATCTGTACTAAATATAATATAGGATTTCTTTTTTTAATTTATACATATATAAGCATATTTTATATAATCTATAGTTGAAAAGAAAATTTATACTATTTCATGCAAATTTCAAGTATATTGTGTTATTATCAAATTTTAATATAACTGGCAAAGTAATTATATATTATTAGTTTATTCATGAACTTGATGGACTACATACTTGTTTTTAAATATTAATTTTTTAATTATTTAACAGTTTATTTTTTTAATTTTGTCTTATATAAAAATTTAGCTACTTTTTTATGTATATGGGACATATGTACTTTTTACCCTTTTTTTTATTTTACTATTTTTTGTAACTTCTTTGAAATTGTAATAAAAGCAAAAATAAAAGTGTGGAAGAATTTTACATATTACTTAGAATTTGCAATAAAAATTGTGACTGAATAAAATATAAAATATATAAAATTTAATTCATAAATTAAGTGAATTCATATTAATTCATATTACATTAAAAATATAAATTTTGAGTGTTTTATTTGATCTTTTATACTAACATTAAAAAAAAAGATAATAGAAATTGTAATAACTCGTTACTATTTGAATAACAGTAGAGTTACTTTTCAGAGAAAAAAAAAACAATAACAAGAGTTACTTTATAAAGTAACTATCCCAACTCTGATACAAATACAGCCAATCTGTCAATATTTTTATACACTTGGTGCCAAGATTACTGCTCTTGATCAAGAAAGAATTATCATATACATAACTATTATATATCAGAATATCATCCGTTTCAAATAATTTAATGTATATTTGGTTTCTTACTTTCCCAACGTAGAATCTATATCACCCCTGTTTGGTTCCGAGCCTCTATATCGCCCTTTACAGCTTAATGGCATCAATTCATCAGCAGGATACGCATTGTCCTTGCACAAAGATTACAAGAAATATTTTTTTCAAATGTTAAACACTTATATCAATCTATGTTAAAATGACATTCTTTTCTTCTAACTTACAAAAATATTAATTTTTTTACAATAATCTCAGTTTTATTTAACATTTATCTAATATTTAATATTTCTTCTAAATACATCTTATATTTATAAATAGGCATCTAGACATATATTATTATTCTACCTTAAACAATTAATAATACAAATGAAAAATAAAACGACTATGCCGAATGTTTATTTACCATATAAGCGTTGTATGCATGATAGAACATATCCCTCGCTTCTTCCCTATAAAATATAACAATTATAAAACTTGAGAGAGAGAGAGAGATTGATACAAGATTTAATATATTTATTGTATACAATAGATGATACAAACTTTAAATTTTCTTTTTCTTCCTTGCTCATATATTCTAATAGATCGTCTTCAGATATAGCCCATAATATCTGTACACTGCAGCCTACAAACAATAGCCCCCAAATGAGAGCATCACAAGCCATATTGTTTGTTAAAAAAAATATGTCCCTTTTTTGTCAAGATTTCATTATTGTAGTAGTGCGCATGGTCCACCAAAATTTTTCCCTACTAATCCATCTCATTTCAATAATTTCATTGTTACGATAGAAAGAATATAAATAAAAAATATATGAGTTTTTAAGATTATTTCCACTTCTTTTTTTTCTTATACCAAACTTTTTCTCATACATGAAGCATTATCATATTTCTCACATCACATAATTTAATGAAAATTTATGCGTTTTCCAAGGCTTTATCGCTGCCAGGTGGCAAAATGTGCATTTATGCAATCGCAAAGAAAATCATTTATAATTTTCGTGAATCATAATTTTCACAGATGGTGGTTCTCAAAAATCAGAGTGAGAACTTTTTTCTTTTATTTTTGGGAATGAACTATTCGGACTTTCCAATATAATCGCCAACATTCATCGAGAACAATTAAAGCCGAAGTGAGCGAAAAAATTGTGTAGAATAACGAATTGTTATCAGAAGAGACAAATAGGTAGTGGGGACATGATTTTTCTTTTTTTTTTTTTTTTTTTCTTAGGTCAGATGATGTGGCCCTAGTTGATTTGTCAATAGTTTTTTGTTTTGTTGCGCGAAATACACACAAGAGCTTTGCGTTCCTCGAACAGCGAAATCTGTCCTGCTTTTTGCCTTCTTTTCTGGTTGAGTTGTGCACTATTATTGTGATTCCTTGCGTTTAGCTACGTTCAGCTGCGATCAACTCTGTTAACTGGCAGCAAGTAACAGCAATTTCTCCACATATGACATGATTATCGCCGTTTAAATAAGTAAACTCCCTAACCAATTTTCCGATTTTTCCGAAGCTGCTTGAAGCGAAGAAACAGATGGAGAGGACTATAGAATAGGAACAATCACGTGACCGTCATTTGTCACTACAGGGTGTCCGGTAATAATCGCCCAAATCTCTTCTATGCAAGTAGAGTGTGAATTTAATCGAATAGGAAAGTCATCTAATACCGTTTTGTGATCTTTGTGATAATTAATTAATGAGAAATTAATTGAAAAAGATTTGGCCAATGTTTTACAGCTCCATAAAGTTCGCCAAACCACTGACTTTTTAATAATTAAAATTATCTGATCGTTTGGTGGTCGTTTGGTGGTGACTGCTGGTAGCCGGTAGCCTAATTAAAACATTTGATGGTAAACCCAGGTAGCAAGGTATCGTCATTATGACATCATTTTAAGGTCATTTCTCGGCATATAACATATAACGTACCGTCAGTCGATTAAATAATGACGTATTACATACGTGATATTTTTGACGACATATTGTCGTCATAGAAATAAAGTCATATTTAATCGTCTTTTTAAGGTTACTTATTTATAAATTAATTAATATTGTTAATTAATACATAAATATTAATATTAACGTACTTAAATAGTGAAAATAATAAATATTTTATGATACTTATAAAGTTTATATTTTCTGTTCAAAACCCTTGAAAATATATATTTTGTAAACATTAGTTCTTTCATTTACCACTATGCGACGCACAATGCGCTATTTATTTAGGGATCCAAACAGACTGCTGACTGCGGATTGGTGTTTTCAATTTGTGGGATACTTCCGCTTCGCTTTGCCCGCGCGCAATACATGACGGTAGTGTATATTAGGAGTGCTACGACATATAAAAATTTTTTTGGAGAATATATACGATTTAATAATAGTAAGTATGCTATATTGAAATGGAAATTAAAAATAATAATCCTGCTAAATATATTTTAATAAAAAAAATGTTCATTAAGTTAAAAAACTATCTACATTATAATCTAACCTCAAACTGATATCGTTAAAAATTTTTCTTTTTCAGCAAAGAAATTTATAACATGCGTTATTGTGCAGCTCCAAACTGTTCCAATTCGAGTAGAAACATTTATTATAATTTATTATAATTTTTTATATTAAATCAATATAAAAAAATTATACATTAAATGTCTAATATATAATTCATTAATTACTAACTAATTCGATTAAATTCTGGTATTTTAAATATTTTACATGATTTCTTTATTTATCTATTTGTTTATGCATATTACCGTAATTTATTTTGTATATATTACTGTAATTCATTTAAATTATACGCGCGCTTTACTTTCGCGCAATTTCCGGTCCCACTGGTGGTGTCATGGCGGCCAGTTTGGCTCATCCCTCCTTATAGGATCCCTATATTTATCTAGAGACCCTCTAATAGCTCCTTAAGGTGCCTTTTCATATGCAGCATGCTGCAGCAGCAAATCAGTTTTACGTGATAAAAATTTACTAAAGCATATTTGCTGCTCATGAAAAGGAATAGCTGCAGCAGCAGTAGCACAAAAACAAATTATAACTTAGAAATAATATTGCAGAATTGAGCTTAATTTTAAATTTATTTTTAATTTTGAGTTTAATAATCATACAATCAGAAATTGTATCAGTGGCATAAAGAATGTGAGAAAACCATTCAAAAACATAATATTGAAACTTTGCGAAGACAAAAAATTGTAATTGCAGCAGCAGCTAGTGCAGTTAAATAAAAAAAAATAAATAAATAAAATAAATAATAAAATATAAATTTTAAAAAATAAAAGAATGTTTAATTTTCCATCGAGCAATTTGAAATGTATATATGAAAGCACAAATTAACAACCTTTGTATTTTTGTTCTCATTTCAAGATAATAAAAATGCATAATATACATATAATATACATAATATGTCCCATAATTCGCGAACCACCCGTCAGTTGCAGGTAGAGTAGGTTAAACTGAGTAAAAAAGTCCTCTACCATTTTGCGATTTTCTCAATAATTGAGAAATAAATTAAAGAAAATCAGCCAATTCGAGCGATGATAAGCGTGCAGCGAGAAGAGACAGCCCACTCGGAGGTCCAGAGTTAGCGCTACTCGTATGTAGTTACTGTCTTTTGTAAAGCGCTCCTCCCCGCTTCATCGCGCGCCTAGCAACCGTGTAACATTATACTATTTCTTTTTGCCGCATGCTTAGTAACGATATGAAACTGGGCTGTCTTTTCTCGCCGTCGTCACGCGAATTGGCTGATCTTCTTTAATTTATTTCTCATTAATTATTGCGAAAATCGCAAAATGGTAGAGGACTTTTCTATTCAGTTCAACATGCTCTACCTGCAACTGACGGGTGGTTCGCGAATTATGGGACACCCTGTATAATATAATAAACAAATAAGTATAATATAATAAATATACATATACCTGACTCAATGCCATTTTTTGTTATGATGACGAGGAGATGAAGACTGTTGCTGTTGCGTGTTTTTGCTGCTTTGCTGTTCGTTCGATTCATGGACGTATAAATATATCTGGACGGAGCGTAAAGTTAGTTTTAGGGCGAGGGGACCGATACTGGCGCGGCGGGGGATCGGCCATCTTGTCTGGCGACATTTTGGCGCTCTCTTTGAAATGTGACATATCATGATATTTTATTTCTACTTCTATTGCATGAGAACAGACTTTTATAGAATAGAACATTAATTCAACAATTGTGCGCAATTGAAAATAATTTTCTATGTTTATATTAAAAGTTTATATCTTTTAATATAAATGATGCAAAATATGATATATTTTTATTGTTTGTATGGATAACCATAATCCTCATATTTTGGCTTTTTTGAAACGTATTAAAACATTTTAAGCTATAAAGTCATAATTATATAAAATATAATTTATTAAAATTTTTGAAAAATTATTGAAAATAACTTTATACCTAAATATATTTTATACATATATATATATATATATATATGAATTACACTCATAAACATTAAAATCAACTTTATTATAACAATATTGATCATATATATGTAATACCACGAGACCACTTTATAGCTAAAAGTGTTCTTAATTCGTTTAAAAAAATCTGAATCATGAGAATTACGGTTCTTCATATAAATAACAAAAATATATCACTGCATCTCAGTTGGTTGATGAAAAAGAATTGTGTTATTGGATTCGGGGAAAGAAAGACTAGATTTTTATCATTAGCTTTGCGATAACTTTTATTGTAACAGCCAATTGCAACACAAAGCGGCATTTTTTAATATTTTCGTGTAATAAATTAATTTCGCACAATAAAATAATTCAATGACACTGTTCTATACCTATGGAGCAGCACTAATGTCGCTAGACAATATGGCGGCCCCCTCCTCCCCTAAAATCTTCACCCCCCGCGCCGGAAAGCTCCGTCCAGGGGCCCTATTCTTGACTTCGTTCGCAATATTGCGTATGCGCATGTCTCGTACGATCAAAATGCGTATACGCTTCTGAAAGTAGATTCTTGAACACTTTTTTGTAATATTCGCAATTGGAAACGTATACGTTTTGTATTGCACTGTATTTTCGAAAAACATTGGGCAAATATCAACATGTGTTACATATCGCGTGTATATCAATGTATGTATTGATGTATTTTTAATGTATATATTATATATATATATATATTATATATATATATATATATTATATATATATATATATAATATATCTTAAGAAGATAAAATCTTATACAAATAAATTGCAGAAAGATTTGTATTTCAAATTTTACTATGAAATTATATACACAAAAAATTTTCTCTTAGAATTTACCCTGAAAATCATGGTAATCGTGGAACAATATAGTATGGCAAGAATTTTATGAGAATTTCTTTGATTAATATTTATCACAATGAAAATAATAATATCTATTATACAATAAAATATATAAAATATGTTTGATTAATTTTACTATGCAGTTTAGTAAAATTAATCAAACATGTTTTATATTTTATCGTGATAAAGATATTATTATTTTTATTGTGATAAATATTAATCAGAGAAATTCTCATAAAATTCTTTCCATACCATATTGTCTCACGATTACCTACCACGATTTTCAGGGTAAATTCCGAGAGAAAATTTTCTCAGTGTATCAATGTAATTTTATATCAATGTTTTATATATATATATATATATATATATTTTTAGAAAATATATTTCTATAAATATAAAAAATTTATCATTTAGAATAACAACACATATACATAATAATATCTTTTTATAATTTTCTAATCTGCAAAATTAATGGAAACCTTGATGTAAAAAATTTGTAACTAAAAATTGATTGTTTAATATGACTGCACATGAAAATAAAAAAATTAATGAAATTGTAATTAAATATAATGAACACTTTTTATAAATTAACTAAATAACTAAATAACTTAATTTAATTAAAAAATTGAATCAAACGTTTTTACTGTTTTTTAAAATTATTTATATAGATTAATTACTTTCAAATTTATTACTTATTTGTACAAATATTATTTCATTACAGATAAATAGTATTGCAAATTAACAGATATGCGCGTGAATACTCAAATAGCTAATCTTATTATTAATCTAAGTTAGCTTTATCTAATTTATATAAATTTAATTCTATATTCCAAATTAAAGAAAAAACGATTGAAATTATTCAGAATAAAAGTTTTGTCAAATAAAGGTATTATAGATATTTCAATGAAACTGACGCAGCTTTATTCCTCCTATGGTATGTACATACAACAGAACCAAGAATTAGAAAGATCATTATAATATATTTCTGATGTCATTTTAGTATAGCGAAAAAAGAGATCTGCATCATTTTTAAACTCTTTTACAAAAATTTAAAAATTATCTAGAACTATCTCTTTGTAAATTAATGAGATCCACTAGCATCTATTATTTCTCCAAAGTTTATATATTTTTCTCTTTAATATAAATAAAATTCCCATTAATTAAAAAACTAAACATGATAATAAAAATGCTGCTCTGGGATTACAGATTTTATAACTTGGTTAAGATTATATTTCGTTAATAATTTCTAAATCTATATATTGTTTAAATTTGCAAAGGACCCCGCACAAATCTTATGGAAAATGGGTCCCAGTCGAATTGGCTGAAATTTTAGTATAATGTAGTTCATTGCATCCTGATGAAAAGTGTCCATGGGCATAAGGTCGAAAAATGGACAGTTTTCGAGTTATAGAGCGTCAAAGATCGAAAAAATGGGTTCATCTGCTCTTGGTAGTCTTAATGCGTATGGTCATGATAGTGTTATGGTAGTGTGTTTTGGCGTGCGTGTGTGCGTGCGTGCGTGGATAGAGATATGCAAAATTCCGTTTTAATCGATTGAATTCTAAGAATGTTTAAATCTTTCATAATAAAAGGTACGTAAACCATTAGTTAACATTAATCAAATAATTTTCTCTCATCTCTCTCTCTCTCCTCAATCAATCAAATAATCAAACAAAAAAAGAAAAAAAAAAAAAAACTACCAAGAGCAGATGAACCCATTTTTCCGATCTTTGACGCTCTATAACTCGAAAACTGTCCACTTTTCGACCTTGTGCCCATGGACACTTTTCATCAGGATGCAATGAACTACATTATACTAAAATTTCAGCCAATTCGACTGGGACCCATTTTCCATAAGATTTGTGCGGGGTCCTTTATAAAAATATAAATATTTTTGGTTGTTATATTATGACTGAATGACACAATTTCTAATATTTATACTTTATTATGTTTTGTTATTTCTTATTGTGCGTTACATTTAATATCTATTCCTAATTTTTATTCTTTATAGTATATTTAATATTTATTTTTATTCTTAATATTTTCTGTATTGTGGGCAGAGCCTTTTATTATATCTTTATCTTATAAATTCGTTAAATTTCTTATATTTCTTTTATTTCTTATGTTTATTTATATATTATATATGTATATATTTTTTTTGATAAACTATATATCACGCCATGAGCGACAACGAACTCTAAAAACGTATACGTTTCTCTTGAAAAGTATGGTATGACCCATTCGTTGCATTGCGAATGAAAAATTGCGTATACGTTTCAGCAGAGAGAAACCTGAGAGTGGCCACCGCGATTTAGCGGATGCGTGTACTGATGCGCCCCCTGACAAAGTGGACATGAACTACGTCGTTACGCTCGGTAAAAAACATAGAAATGGTTCGAATCCGTGATATGGTTCATATCTGAACTACTCGGATGAGAACCGAGTTGAGAACCAAACCGATGAGTCAGACAAGGACCAACAATCCATCGCTCTGGCTTTGTCTCACCAACGATGAGCGTCTCGTGGACTCGTGCGGCGGCAGGCACGAGATTTCGCCTCTCGCGCGTAGCGTTCCACGTAATTCGAGGACAAAATTTTATGACGTTAAACTTTGGGCAATATATAAAAAATTAAATATATTAAATGTAAGGTGTAAGATCAGATTATAAGTTGAATAAAAATTATATCCAGTTTTTTGAGTACATTAAAAAAATTGTTTTTTGAAAGTGTATATTAAAAAAAATTGTTGAATTAATTTTGTTTTAGATGAATAAATATTCTAATTTGCATAAATAATAAAAAAAAAGTGCGAGTGACGGGAATTGAACCCCACTCGTAGTACGTACACTTAAGTCCGTGGTTATCACGTTACTGATTGTGAGTCGGATTCGATTCCCGTCACTCGCATTTTTTTTTATTATTTATGCAAATTAGAATATTTATTCATGTAAAACAAATTTAATTCAACAATTTTTTTTAATATACACTTTCAAAAAACAATTTTTTTAATGTACTCAAAAAACTGGATATAATTTTTATTCAACTTATAATCTGATTTTACACCTTATATTTAATATATTTAATTTTTTATATATTGCCCAAAGTTTAACGTCATAAAATTTTGTCCTCGAATTACGTGGAACGCTACGCGCGAGAGGCGAAATCTCGTGCCTGCCGCCGCACGAGTCCACGAGACGCTCATCGTTGGTGAGACAAAGCCAGAGCGATGGATTGTTGGTCCTTGTCTGACTCGGTTTGGTTCTCAACTCGGTTCTTATCCGAGTAGTTCAGATATGAACCATATCACGGATTCGAACCATTTCTACGTTTTTTACCGAGCGTAACGACGTAGTTCATGTCCACTTTGTCAGGGGGCGCATCAGTACACGCGTCCGCTAGATCGCGGTGGCCGCTCTCAGGTTTCTCTCTGGTTTCAGTTGCGACCGTCAAGAATAACGTTCTAGGGATTTTCAGGTGCGATCATTCGCAATGTGCAACTTACGTATACGCAAATATTTCAAGAATAGGGCCTCAGATATATTCATACGTCCATGGTTCGATTGAACTTCACAGTGCTGAAGCAAAATGTGGTGAAATTTATTTTGCAGCATCTAGTAACAATTCTTCAACCAATAGCAACGAACTGCTGCGGCAATACGCTGCGCATGAAATGGTACCTTTAGGGTGCCTTCACATGCGGCGTAAGATGCATACGCGCGTACTGCTGCGTACCTTGCGTATTCTAGTAATATGCCAGAACTTACGTCATTTAAAAGTACCTTATTCACATGGAGCGTATTTCGTTAAATTTCGCGTAAAGCGTAACTAGCTTAACCAATAACAGAGCAGGCTTTCTGTTGTACAATAGAACAGAAATACTAAATGGATTCTCGATTGGTTGTTATTATTTAGGCGTATTGTTAAATACGCGCCATGTGAATTAGGTACTTGGTGCTTAGTAAAATGTGCGTGTAATCATACGGTTAAGTACGTATTCGTTGCCATAACAGAAGAAGAAGAAGAAGGTTAAGTACGTATGTACGGTGAAGTAAATGAAGTGCAGCGTATATAAATAAAAGGTATGTAAATAATAAATAATAATAAATAAATAAGAAAATATATAAATAAATAAATAAAAATAATATTTTAACAGGTTTCACACGTATAGTTCCGCGATTAAATACTCAAAAGTGCTAATAATAACAATTATTAATTTTGATAAACTAATTAAAAATAAAATATTCTAATTTTTATTATTTTAATCTTTATTAGATAAGTATAATACATGAAAAATCTTTCGTAGGTTTGGGGACTTGTGAAAGAATGTCGATAGAATCGAACGTCCGTGGAAAAATACTTGTAGGTGTAGATGTTCGTGAAGAAACATAGGATGTCTGTAGAGAATTATTATCCGAAATTTGAAGCGTTGTTAAAGGCCCAGCTGTAATATTACCCTCATATATTGCTCGTTTTCGGTGTCAAGTGAAATTACTTCATCATTTTTAGCATTAGCATCTGTCAACGAACTCACTGTCCTAGAATATCATAATAAATGGATTACACATGTGACAAACTCTCTTTAATTTCTGATAGAATAGAAATAATATATATAAGAATATTAAAGAGTAAGAACTTACGGCCGTGTCTGCAATGAATCGTTTAGAAATGCCATAAGCTCATAATATTGAAATTTAGATTTATTTTCAATGGCATTAGCGCTAGATCCGCTAGGTACATACGCCCGAACCTTCTTACGAGCTTTTATATAATTGTCTCGTAAATACTTCCATCTAGCCTTAGCCTCTTCTGGACTGAGGAAACCTTGATAAATAATTGATTTTAAAATTCATTTATATATGCAATAAAATAAGAAAAAGATTTTTCTAGATGATTAAATATACCTTGTAGTATGTTCGACACTTCTATCCATAATGCTTTTTTGCGTAACAGTGTCCTCTCTGAAGCAGGTACACGAAGATTATATAAGCTAGGTTTGCTTCTAACTGCTTCGATTAAGAGTTCGTTTAAATTTTCTTTTTTGCCAACCGTTGAATTGTTTTTAACTGTTAAATATAATTATATTTTTTAATTTATTTAATAGAGTGAAATGAGTGAAAAGATATGTATAGTAATCATTGAAAAGATATGTATAGTAATCATTGAAAAGATATGTATAGTAATCATACCTATTGTCACGACATAGTTTTCGTCAACATTGATATGGTCTACTCCTTCTATGTAATCTTTGAAGCACTCGTGCTCAGCAAAGTTTGTGGTAAATTTAAAAATCCATCCACAGTATTCACATTTGTGCTGTATTAAAAAAGAAATATGTAAGTGAAGATACATAAGACACAACAGGTTGCTCAAACTCGTCCAGCATGCAAATGAAAAAATAATTATTGGACACACACGCTGGGCCATAAAATATTCATTCAATACTTACAATTAGGCCGGTATTCATAGTCCGTTCTTATATTTAAGATCGTCTTAAGACCTCGTTTAACCAATCAAATGCTCGCATAGCATCTCTTGATTGGTTGAACGAGATCTTAAGACGATCTTAAATATAAGAACGGACTATGAATACCGGCCTTAGACATAATTCATTGCTTGCACGATATAACGAAATAATTTTAAGATTTACTTGGTGAATATTATTTTCAGAATTTCTCAGAACAATTTTTATATTCCTTTATCTGAACATTTTTGAAAGATGCGTCAATTCGTATAAAAATTCGAACTTTCTCAGAAAATTTTAAGATTTTCTATATGAATTGGCACATCTTTCAGAAATGTTCAAAAAAAGAAATCTAAAAAATTGTTATGAGAGATTCTGAAAATAATTTTCACCAGAGATAACCTTAAAATTACTTTGTTATATTGTGCAAGCGATGAATTACATCTAAATTGATAATTTTTATTTATATAAAATTTGTTCTTACCCGAATTTGGTTCATTTTTTTCAGCACACATCGAAACACATTCAGCACGAACGAAAATTATGCTTCTTCTTAAATGTTTAACGGCCTCGGGTGACCAATGTTTTATCTTGCCGGCCATAAGGAGAAAAATATGCGTAAATAAACTGGTTGCCTATGCGACTTTCGGCGGCTTACGCAAAAAATTGAATTTAGCGTATCGGCATTACGTTAAATAACTAGGTGAATTTGCGTATGATAACTAAAATGATATGATTGGTTGATGAGTTTGGCGTAAGTTACGCGTACGCATCTTACGCCGCATGTGAAGGCACCCTGAAGTTAGCCCTCGGCTTTTAATTTAGATTATTTAAGTTTTGCAGAGGCTTAATCGATGCGGAATCGTTTGTTGGTCACGAATATGCTAATTAGAACGTTTGTTAGATCGTCGTTTTATAAATAAAAGCAAAAAACGATATTTGATAATTTTCTAGGGAAATAACCGTGAAGTTAGCCCTTCGTCGAGTTCTATCGGAATAACTCGGTGATTGGCGATCCGCTGGTTACGCTTACGCAAGTTACGCCCCATGTGACGGCACCCTCACGGTTATTTCCCTAGAAAATTATCAAATATCGTTTTTTGCTTTTATTTATAAAACGACGATCTAACAAACGTTCTAATTAGCATATTCGTAACCAACAAACGATTCCGCATCGATTCAGCCTCTGCAAAACTTAAATAATCTAAATTAAAAGCCGAGGGCTAACTTCACGGTTATTTCCCTAGAAAATTATCAAATATCGTTTTTTGCTTTTATTTAAGAAACGACGATCTAACAAACGTTCTAATTAGCATATTCGTGACCAACAAACGATTCCGCATCGATTGAGCCTCTGCAAAACTTAAATAATCGAAATTAAAAGCCGGGGGCTAACTTTGCGGATATTTCCCTAGAAAATTATCAAATATCATTTTTTGCTTTTATTTATAAAACGACGATCTAACAAACGTTCTAATTAGCATATTCGTAACCAACAAACGATTCCGCATCGATTCAGCCTCTGCAAAACTTAAATAATCGAAATTAAAAGCCGAGGGCTAACTTCACGGTTATTTCCCTAGAAAATTATCAAATATCGTTTTTTGCTTTTATTTAAGAAACGATGATCTAACAAACGTTCTAATTAGCATATTCGTGACCAACAAACGATTCCGCATCGATTAAGCCTCTGCAAAACTTAAATAATCTACATATAATGTCAAGGCTCTGACTATTCAAAATTAATAAATAAACGGGCTAATAAGAGCCGAGCGCGGATAGAAGCGCGACAAAAAAAGAAACGAACTTATAGTTACAAAGTTAATTTATTCAAACGTTTCGGTCCCTGATTCGGGCCATCCTCAGTAAGCTGTACAAACATAAAATAAAAATAAAAGGTAAAAAATACAAAATTGAAAAAATGGCAAAAATTATTTAACAAAAAACGGTGAGGCGATGGTAAACAGAAATTTAGTATAATTATAATAAAAAGGAGGATCAACATGAGATAAAGAATAATTAAAATTAAAGATAGAACCAATACGTACATACAAGAAAGAAAGAATGATTCATAAGAATCGTGCGGCAAAAAACGGCGAAGAGCCCCGCAGCCAATGTATAATCGCAACGACGTCACCTCTCATCGTTACCAAACGGAAAGAGAACGTTTGTGAATGCATATTATTGCAAACCTATGTTGATTAAAGAAAAATTGATCGAGCTAACAAAGAAACACGAAAGAAAGAGGCAACTTACCGATGCTAGAAAACACAGAGGCATACGGGAACGTGACATATAATCGCACTTGTTAAACGATACATCGCGACTGGTCTTTAAATGGAAAGATGAGATCGAGACAATAATATAAACACAGAACTGAGGTCAACCGAAAACAGATGATAAATGAGCGCACGCTTGGCTTTAGATATTATACATATGTTCTATCATCGGGAAATATATATGGTCTAAACACTCCGTGTCATTTTGTAAATTGATGCTATTTTTTTGTAATTTAATGTGAATCATTTCGGACACGAGTCTTTTCCCTAGAATCGGCTCCTCATCCAGGATCTCCACGCTGTTCCAATCAAACTCATGGTTTAGAAGTCTATGGTCTGTTATGACCGAGCGCTGCGTCGAGTACTCTGCGTTGATACCACTGCTT